>NC_134572.1:20250000-20562500 GCF_050947875.1 Dermacentor variabilis | reverse complement strand
TGAATTTTACCTTATCGAACAGCAGTGACCGGTAACGGATAAATGTACGCTCGATGCGCTTGTAAGGCATTGGTTGTACTTTCCAGTGAAGTAGCGCTGACAGGCGTTTTCAGATGGTCTCTCCGGTCTTCCTATCGCTGCACGATATTCTATTGTCTGCCTTTTGTGTAATAGACACACGGGCGGCATGTCCACGTTATCTATACCTGTTCGCCCTCCAGGAAATTGGCTCGCTTGGAACGTGTCTGGTCGTGGTTTCTTTTGTCTTTTGAAAGCCAATAGCTTTCCTTGGCTTTTTAGCCTCTTTCCGGGACTGGCGGCCGGACTTTCTCCTCTGATGTATAAGCACGGCAACGCAACGGGCTCTGGCGACACTGAGTTGCGGGGCGCGTTCGTCGTCGAACGCCCTCTTTGAGGCGCCCGTTCTGTCGCGTGAGAGCTTCGTGGCGTCTGAATGCCTTTCTTGGCAGCGAATTGTTGGCGGTGGCACGGTGTTGCTCTTCTCCGCCGCATCGGCTGACGTTTGTGGGGCACGTTCTTCACCGGATATCGCTGCGCGTCTCGCTTGTCAAGATGAGACGTTTCGTCTTGCCGGCTCACCACTGCAGATTCCCTGAGACAGAGGGCCACAGTGCCTGGTCTCTGCATCATTTTGTAGTTAATTGTCGGTAGAGCATGTGGCCTCCGGGAGCGAAAGAGCGGGGAAGAAAGCGCAGATAAGCAGCCGTTGTCGCGCCATTGTCGCCCCGCTGTCCTGATTCCGTTGTCGTCGTGCCGTCTTGGTCGTGCTTCTGCTGTCGTCACTCTGTTGTCACCTCAATCGTCGTCATTTTGTCGTCGTCACACAGTCGTCGTCACGCTGTCCTTCCGTAAACCAAAACATGTCGACGATAAACGACGTCAGCACTCTACTCCACAAGTATTTCTGGTGCATCCAAATGACTTCTGTGGTCTGCGAAAGATATTCACTCACGATCTTCATTTTATTCTTGATAAAGGTTCATGCGCAGACTGTGTTTTCTGCGACTTTGAAAAGGCGTTCGAGAAGGTATGTCACAAACTACTAATTTTTAAGCTTAGTAAACTAAATATTGACCCTAATCTGTTTGCATGGCTAGAGCACTTTCTTCTTAATCGATCCCAGTTCGTTGCATTTAATAACCACTTCTCTACATTTAGCCCTGTTGAATCTGGCGTTCCTCAAAAATCGGTGTTAGGCCCTCTCCTTTTTAAATTTATATTAACCACTTCCCCAATGAAATTTCTTCTAACATTTATCTCTTTGTCGACGATTGCGTTGTTCTTCGTGAAACTTCTGACACCGCTTATACTAACATTCTGCAAAGCGACATTAACGCTGTCTGTAACTGGTGCGACTTGTGGTTAATGAAACTAAACCCATCTAAGTGCAAAACCATGCGTGTAACCCGCCGTGAACTTCCTCTTCCGACCTATTACCTTAATAATACTGCCATGGAAGCAGTTACATCTTACAAATACGTAAGTGTCCATTTAACCTTTACTCTTTCCTGGTCTTTACACATCGACAGCATTATCAATAAATGCAATCGCATGTTAGGTCATATCCGTCCAAACTTCTCTTCCGTTCCGTCATCATTAAAGTTAATTTTGTCGTCATCATCATCATCATCATCATCATCAGCCTGGTTACGCCCACTGCAGGGCAAAGGCCTCTCCCATACTTCTCCAACTACCCCGGTCATGTACTAACTGTGGCCATGTTTTCCCTGCAAACTTCTTAATCTCATCCGCCCACCTAACTTTCTGCCGTCCCCTGTTACGCTCCCCTTCCCTTGGAATCCAGTCTGTAACCCTTAATGCCCATTGGTTAACTTCCCTCCTCATTACATGTCCTGCACATTCGCAATTCTTTTTCTTGATTTCAATTTTGTACAAGACGCTAAGTAGGAGTAAAATGATATAAGCTTCATCAATTTGGGACCCATATGCTGAGACACTAACCCAGTCTCTCGAACGCGTTCAAAATAATGCCTCGCGTTTCATCTTAAGCAACTATAACCGCACGGCTAGCGTAACTTGTATCAAAAACATTCTCCAACTTCCACGTCTTTCTGATCGTCGCAAATGCTCTCGCCTGGCTCTGTTTCATAAAATATACTTCCATAATTCATATCTCCGCGATAATTTTATTTCAACCCCAACCTACATATCTACTCGCATTGATCATCATCACAAAGTTGGAGTTTTGCAGTGACACACTAGAGCTTGTCATGAGTCTTTTCTTCCTAGGACGTGTCAACAATGGAACCACCTTCCCGGCGCGTTGATTGCTATTGAAGACCGCGCACAATTTCGTACGGCCATAATCGACACCATCGCTTCAGGCTTCACATGTCTATGACTACGTCACTTGCTGCCTTCTTTGTTTTCTTTGTTCTGTAACTTTCTTTTACCCCACTCCCCTCTGTAATACCTTGTGGTCTTGAGGGTATAATAAATGAAATGAAGTGAAATGAAACGAAATGAAATCATCTTCAGTGCGAGGTTTCTGCGGGAAGCATTTTCTTATCTGTTCTGGTAGGAAAAGGTTGAGAGTAACTGCTGTGTTGAGTGCATATGTGTCACTTGATGTTGCCTCCAAAACAGATTCGCAGACGGTACCACTCCCCGATTCTGCATAGCAAATAATGTAGGCTCCGCACAAACGTAGACGAGATGCGCAAGCGGGGTGATAGCCGAGTGGTTAGCGCATCCGGCTCCCAAGTTCTGTTTGCCGGAAGGGGCCGTTCTTGATCCCAGTGTGTGGCGGTGTGCAAAATTTACTCTTTCTTCGCTATACTTTGAGCATTAGGTTGAACAGGCGGAAAACTACGGTTCAACATCTCTTTCTTTGTGAGCCGCAAAAAAGAACGATGCCACAAAAAAAAAAAAAAAAAAAATTGGGGTTCTATGTGTGAAAATCACGCTGTGATTGTGGGGCATGCCGTAACGGGAGACCCGGGATACATTTTGACCCCTCGGGGCTTGCGTATGATGTGTCTGCGATGCGTGAGGCGATCCAAGGATCTTCCACTCTGAAATGGTAAGGTCAGTTGGTTAAAGCGCCTTCCGAAGAATTTTGCGCTTAACATCGTTGCAAGGGCAAAAACGTAGGATGTTTAGGATTCCCTCCTCACGAAGGTGCGATCCTCTCATTATTAGTGTATGTGCCATTCCAATGAAAAATGAGTAAGGCTCAATCGCAGTGGTATGTGGTAATAGATTGAAGCTCTGACGAACCATCAAGGAATGCAGGCCCGTCTGAGCAAGAACAGTGTGTAAGACGAGGTAAGAATTTGGCGCTGCGTTTGAAGCTGTCTAAGTGCGCAGTTCTGTGCGCCCACAAAAGTCCTCGGCAAGAAGATGGGCGATGACATCAGCCTGCTATAACACACGTTGCTGTTGTTTGCAAACATGGATCAACGCTCAATGTGGTGCAACGTTAAGTTTAATCGAAGCTGTTTCGCAAATTTTGGAATTGAATTGCTCTTTGCTCGTGTTATAGTGTGAAAGCGTACATGGAGTTTTTCTTGTCGGTGGCGCAATGTTCGATGATCGGCAAAATCAAGGAGCGCGAATTCTGCGCGGACCGCCACCCTCGCCACTTCCCACAATAGTGCAGACTGCCACTGGCGGCTTCGATTTGGAAATTACTCCCGGTGAAGACCGAGGATAATAAATCGATGCCCTGAGGGCAAGCTTCATTTACGCTTTCGCCTGGACGCTTCTCACAGGCAACGAACTGTCCGATGCTATTTCGGTAGCGATCGGCCGTCCGTCGGGCGTACGTACGCCTACGACCTTAACTATGTTTTTGCCTGTGTGTTCATGCGTACTTGAGTCAACTTATGTGTGTGCGCGCGCACGTGTGTGCTTGTGTGCGTGCGTGTGTTCACGCGGTCTGTCTTTAATATTTTGTGCATTTTGCATTTGAATGCAGCTTTGCATTCCTCGTGCCACTTGTCCGTTACGTTTTTAAAGAGAAGGCAATACTGAAGAGCTGAAAGGAGCACACTGCAATACAACTGACTCTGCTGCAGGGCACGAATCGAACTTAGCGTAATTTTTGCAAAGAAACGGCCCTATTGGAAAGGACGAGAGGAGACGACAGAGACGAGCGCTGATTTGCAACCATGACTTTTGACGTGATAGTTCTGCGGAAATCCGCAATAAAGGGAAAATCAGACATCCACCCGTTGGTAGCAATTGCTACAAAGGAAACCCTTACGGGTTCCTCGAAAGAAAAGCCTCGCAGTTGAAAAAAAATTCCTCCTGCTTCGGGACACGAACCCGGGACCACCGCCTTTCCGGGCCAGCGGCTGTATCATCTGAGCTAACCAGGCGGCTAGCAGATGGCAGGGCGAAGTCAAATTTGTCAACCACTCTAAGCAAAGGCAAGAGTTTGACGTAATTGTTCTGCGGAAACCCGCAAGGTAGACCCCGACCAGGACGAATTTTTCTTCAACTGCGAGGATTTCTTTTCGAGGAACCCGTATAGGTTTCCTTTGTAGCAATTGCTACCAACGGGTCTGATTTTCCTTTTATTAACCGTAACTTTTATACGTAGTGAACACACATGACACACATGCTCTGGCTGTGCCCAGGCCTTAGCGCCTCTCCACCCATCACGAAAGAGCAATGGGAGGAATCCCTCAAGAGCAGCAGTCTTCACATTTAACTCCAGGCTCCAGGCAACATTGCGGGAGGACTCTCACGGTCGCATTTTTGCAACTGCTAGTAGGTACAGCGGGGCGTGGCGTTTCTCGAGGCGCTTGACGTTTCTGCACAGGAGCGAGTAAAAGTGGGTGCGAGAGAGAAAAGCTGGGGCCTTCGCTCCTTGAATACGTGACTCTGCCTAAGCACTACGGTGAAGAAGTTTCTTGGCGCGTGTGGAGTGCGTTTGTCCCTAGGCGTGCCGGCATGGCGGAATGGGGTCGAGTTTGTCTACGCTCGGACGCTGGCTGCCGGTGCGGTGAAACAGGTGAAGCAGCAGGCACTGATGCCCCATTTGGTGATCGCTGTGTGTGAAGGTGCGTCGTATAGACTTTATCACGCGTGCGGCGGTGGTGCTCAATCAGGTATGCGGGATTATAATTTTTTCGCGGCTTACGACACGCTACCTTCAAAAAAAAATAGTTATCAATGATTTTCCCGGGGGAGCGATAGGGGCCGTAGTGCTGTCTGCGTCCGTGTCTTTATTTTTTCGCGTTGCCGCTTTTTCAACATCACTAAAGGTTCGATTCACGCATATTTCTAGATATGCGTTGGATATGCATAATCTTTTTTTTATTTCATGTACATATTTTGATAGCACGTCTTACCATGTACAATAATGATGGAGGAAAGAAGCTTTTACTGCTCGAGGTAAACTTACTAGGTACAATTTATAGATGAAATGTGCTGGGCGGACATGCACGAAATCTTGAGATGCATAATCGACTAATAGCAGAAATGCACTAGTTAATTTTTTAACTCATTACATTATGGCACTTATTTCAATTTTTGAATTCTAGCAGGCGAGAATGCAAGGCATGTCCACTTCTAAAGAATTGCGCAAATGACACCATTCACGAGATATGCGCCGTAAAACTTGCGGTAAGCATGCAGTTTCGTTCCACTTACTGTCTTAAAGGGACGCTAAAGGCAAATGCTAAGTCGCCGCGGACTGTTTAAATACCATTTCTGAAACCTAGCAACGCTTGTTTCATGCCAAGAAAATACTTAGTTTAGGAGAAAATTGCATCTGAAGGGTCCGAATACCATTATTGCAATTCAAGTTTTCCGCCACCCAACCGGGGTGTGGTGACCTCGCATACGCCATTACCACCCGTTGCTGCCTTCGGTGAGCAAAACGGCGCCCGACAGACGGCGGCACCGAGCCACGACAGAGCGGCGCATTCGCCGCTGCAACTGATTTTTGGTCAAATAGCGTAGACCTTTCGGGCATTCCGCGACATCAAATGGATGATAAATTTTATGCTACTTGTAGTTTGCGCGACTTTCGCGAGCCAGCAAAACCAGCGCAACACTACGCGATCAGGAGAGTACCGAAAAGTGAAAACGGGGGTGGCGCAGCATCGAGCGAGAACGAAACCTTTCGACCACCCGCGTCGTTGTCAAGTGTTATTTCAATGAGTTCTGTTTTCTAAACATGAAATAGAACTGGACAAGCAGCATTTTATTTCATCTTATAATACAATACAAGGATGGTTCTTTTTCCACGAGTGCTTGAGTAGTAGTGGCAGAATTGAACTTAGGAGTGCTTTCGTCATCGGGCAAGTACTCGAATGTCCTGGGGAAGTCTCTAATCATGTCCTGCATTTACCTGAACTTCTCGATTATTAAGGCTCTGTTCACGATGATATTGACGCCTTAGAGATTCTCGAGCACAAATCTATCACTTTAGCTTAACTTAATATTTGCCTTTAGTGTCCCTTTAACAAAACGTCGTTTATGCATTGAAGCACGAAAGTAACTGGAACGCCAATGCATATCTCCGCAAAGTTAAGAAAATATGTCGGAACTGGTGTGTTCTAGAGAATTCGTTCCAAGTGGATCCGCTTTACGAGCTCCATGGCTAGAATTTGTAAATTGCAATAGGTGCCATAAGGTAATTAACTAAAAACTTGAAATAGTTTTTGTAATTAGCCGATTATGCATTTCAGATTTTTGTCCAAGTGTGCCACTTCGAGTAGACCAGCTCATGGAGTACTAGAATTGTGTTATCTGCAAAACATTCTGTGTAGCATGACAATGTATGTATGTATGTATGTATGTATGTATGTATGTATGTATGTATGTATGTATGTATGTATGTATGTATGTATGTATGTATGTATGTATGTATGTATGTATGTATGTATGTATGTATGTATGTATGTATGTATGTATGTATGTATGTATGTATGTATGTATGTATGTATGTATGTATGTATGTATGTATAAAGAAAAAAAAGCATTCCACTACGTATTAGCCACTACGGCCAATGCATATAGCTCACAAGTTTAGATTGTTCAAGGAGCGCAGAGGGCAACATTGTGTGCTCTCGAGATGTTATCTCGAAGCCCGAAGAAATAGGTCAAGCAGCCACTGCAACCGATTACCGCTTATGAGTTGTTTGCTCTAGTAACAGTGTTATGAAACAAGGATGCCGAATAAATACGCAGTCAGACGAACTTGCATTTCTATTCACAGCACTTGTTTTGTATTTACATAGTTTCGCCGGTCCCTTGCCACACACAATATAGTGCCGCTCGAACTGCCTTCAAAGTTTTTGTTGAAGTACAGACTTGGAAGCACGAGTTTCGCCTATCCAGTACATTGTTTTTTTTTTTGCATAGACACGACCGCGAGTAGAATAATTAGTGCCTAATGATGGGGCAGGCCCCCAGATTTAAATAAGGTTATATTTATCGGTAACCAAGGCTGCCTAGAAGTCTCCTTGCAGCTGTAACAATCGCGCACGTTATGAAAAAGAACCGGAAGTGAAGAAGACAAGTGAAATGAAAAAAAAAAAGCAGTCGCAACATTGTCCATTCTAGAAAAAACATTTTTTTGTTCTTTATTTAAGGCGTGACAGATCCTCAACGATTCGGCCACAGGCTACCATGATGAGAAATCGCTAAAGTTAATGTGAGGGACCAGGGTCTTATTTTCTTTTCCGTGCTTGAGGGTGGGCGAGCTCAGCAGGATTGGATAGTCGCCTTCGCCAGCGTAGTGGCCACCATTAAGTCGGCTTGTTTGCATAGCATCAACAGAGAAGGGCTCTCTCAAAAAACCCTCGACGACATGCAGAGTGTTCGCTATCTGAACGGCGATGAGAAGTGAAAGCTAGTTTTATGCTTCTGCTCAGTTGAAAAGCCGCAAAAAGGTATATATAACTGTACTTGAAGCTTCTTTCGACGGCTCTGTCGTGATAGTTGTGTATTCATTTCGTAGTAAGAAGGTAACACACACACACACACACACACACACACGCACACGCACACGCACACGCACACGCACACACGCACACGCACACGCACACACACACACACACACACACACACACACACACACACACACACACACACACACACACACACACACACACACACACACACACACACACACACACACGCACACACACACACACGCACGCACGCACGCACACACACGCACACGCACACACACACACACACACGCGCACACACGCACGCACGCACATGCCATACGTGTTACAGGTAGGTTTTGCTTAAAATAACGTAAACCGCGTTACAGATTATGCTACTTTGCCATTTTTAATCACTTGTACATTACCAGGCACACATAAACTTAAACAAGTTTTAAGTTGCTGCAGAACCATTGATGTTTCACCGGCAATAACACCCGACAATATCACTGGTGCTGTCAAGCAATGAAAAACGTGATAGTTGTAGTCAGGGTATCTTTTTTATAAAAAATAAAATGTATGATTCACTGAATTGCCCTATTCAGGGTCAGAACTGAACACTTGTAACCACATCTTTCCCTGGGCAAAGTTAAATAGACAGTAAACATAAGTATTACAGACCGTCATGCAGCCATAATTTTTTAACGCTTAGAATTGAAAGGAGGAGTGGAAAAGCGCGTTTGGAGGGATCACATTTGAGCCTTGGAAGAAGATAAAGAAAAGAAAGCAATTAATGGGAATTTCCGACGCATCCTGTCAAGCTAAGCGCTGTAACACTCCTTAGCCCGACCGTATACTTTCGGTACCGCGTAATGTGGTCGGTTAGTATATCTTCCTTCGGACCTCGTAATAAGCACATACGCGAATTTCCCAGCTTGGACGCCGAATATGGCGCTTCAGTGCCGTAGCGACTCGGGCTACATTAAGACTCATTTTTCTCGTGTCTTTACCGCGCGAAATGCAAGAGGTGGTATACCACTCAATGTGCCCCACGCTCAAATGGTCCGCTTTCTAAGCTGTCAGAGCGAATGAAGGACTTACATATATATATATATATATATATATATATATATATATATATATATATATATATATATATATAGCGAAATTCATTTGGCACAGTTGTTTCTGCATGGTTAAAAAGCGTCTTCTTAACGAAAAAATGACAAAATCATTTTCGCTTGCGAACTTAAAAACTTGGGCACGCGTGTGTAAGGTTCTGCTGTTGAGTTTCAAAATAGAGCCTTTACTTCTGGTAATATCGCCTCGGCCATTCTTTTGGCGAATTCTTTACTTCTGATGTCGTTGCGCCACTTTGTGGGTCGTTTGTTACCTGGCGCAACATTATTTATTTTTGCTTTTGAAACACGGATCAACGTTTGCGGCAGTACGCTAGTTCGCTGCTTTGGACTTAGTGAAAATAATGCCATAAATGAAGACAGTTGCTATGCGAACGATGATTCTGCTATTCCTTTATTCATTTTGAATTCCTGCGCAGTTTATCTTATGGTGCTAGATCTAGCAAGACCTGTCAGCGCATCCACTCATAACGTAAAACAAGAACAGGTCGAATTACTTCGGCTTTGTTTTTGTTCAAATTAGAGCGACGATGTTAGCGATACAATGGACATTAGAGTGCTAAAGAAAGAAAGAAAGAAAGAAAGAAAGAAAGAAAGAAAGAAAGAAAGGAAGAAGGAAAGAAAGAAAGAAAGAAAAGAGACTCTTCGGTGAAACTTTTTAGCGATTACACCAGTTTTCAAATTTCAGAATACAAGCCTAGCACAATTGGTAGACCAAGGCACTGTTTATTTACTCGTTTAAGTATATGGCTCACCTTAAAGGAATAATCGTAAACTGCAGTTTTACGTGCCGAAACCACGATTTGATTAAAAGTCACGCCGTAGTGGGGGGCTGCGGATTATTTTTGGCCACTTGGGGCTCTTTTGCGCGAACTTAAGGCGCATTACACGGGCGTTGTTTTTCACCTCCGAAGAAATGCGGCCGGCCCCCGCGGCTGAGATCTAACCCGCGACCTCGAGCTGCGTAAGGTCACACTCACTGGGCGCCATCGCGGTACAGATGTCGCTCCACGTCCCCGTTTGCACTAATTTCTTGCGCCGCATAAGGGCAGCAGCTTCAGATAGCAAGGGTTTGCGAGCCTGTATACACTCACCGACCGGGAACCCGCCAAGCCTTAGCGCACTAAATCATCGTTTCATTTGTTAGATCAAGCAAAGAAAGTTAACGGATTAACAAAAAAGCTTACACACGACAACAGCGAGAAACAACAGACTGGGCAGCAGGAACCCCCCTCTCCAACCCGTGCTTTAGAACGTTTCCTTTCATTTTAAAATGTTTCTCCACTTGCTTCTCTTGCGGAACACATCTCGCCCGTCTCTGTGCTTTTCTGGACTTCTCACTGCACCTGTGGGGTCTACCGCCCCCTCCATCGCGGTGATGGATGTGCAACACCCCGAGAATCCTCTGGGTTCCCGTTCACCCGCGGACATCGGTTCAAGGAAGCGAGGAAGTACGTCGAGTGGTAGCGAGGACACAGAGCTGTACTCCGCATCAGGTGACGAGTTCTCGGAAGACAGCTTTCGACTTGTCCAGTACCGCAAGGCCAAACTAAGAATTATCAACTCATCTTCGGCGTCCAGCTCGAACACCGAGAAAACAGCTCCTCAACGATGGCCTCACTCCATCCTGTTTCAGCCACAGAACGCTACCGACAACCATCGCGTCCTCAACAGGCAAGCACTCTCCGTGTATCTAGAAAACACCGTGCCAAACGAGATCAAGGATGTTAGGATAAACATTAGGCGAAACATCCTGGCTATCGATGTGATGAACACGAGCGCGCTGACCATACTACAACATGTAACGCAGCTGGGAAGCATCAAGGTCCGATCCATCGTGCCAACGAATGGTGCCACAATAACAGGAGTAATCTATGACATTGACAATGAAATATCTAATGCAGACCTCCCAATTCTCATAAAACCAGCAAGCGAACACAACGTCATTGTGCATGTTGGTCGCCTCGGCAACGCACGTTGTGTGAGGATAACGTTCAAAGGCAACTGCCTTCCACCCTACGTGAAGGTCGGCCACTTTCGCCACCAGGTTCGACCATTTATTCCAAGACCAATGCAATGCTTCAATTGTCAGAAGATTTGACATGTGAAGGGTGTTTGCAGAAATTCGGCCGTGTGCCCTCGATGTGCCGAACTCCACTCAGAAGACAACTGCAGCGTAACCACGTTGAAGTGTCCTAACTGTCAAGGTGATCACTGCGCCTCTTCCAAAGACTGTCCCCAGATCAAGAAAGAGATCACCATTCTTAAACAAATGGTGAGAGACAACTATACCCGCAGAGAGGCCGCTGTGAAAGTACGGCGAAGACGACGTCACCGACGAAGGTCTTCACGACGGAAAACATCAAGCTTTCAGGAAAAGTCAACTCGTCAAGCATCATCATCAGCGGCAGTTTCCAGCACTCCGAACACCGATGTCTGAAGGGAGAAAACTGCCAGATCTCTCTCCACAAAGGAATGGCCGCCACTTCCACGTACACGACCGCCAGAAGAGCCACAGAAGAAGCCGCCCCCAGTACAGCAAGGTGCTGTATCCGAGGAGTCGCGGAAAACAGATGAGCAAGTGATAGCACTTATTAGGCCTTTAAAGAATGCCATTCGCATGTTGCTAAGCAACATGCGCACACCGTCTGATAGAAGTGCGCTTCAAGTACTGCACGCTTTCAGTCCGGTGCTTGCAACCCTTGAGTAGATCATGGCTCCACAGCCACGGTCTTTTAGGGAAGAGGTCCGACAAGCAGCTATTTTTCAGTGGAATGCCCGTGGACTCAGAGCACGCCTTTCGGATTTCCGTCGCTTCGTGTACGCCAATATGTTTCCCATTATCGTCATTTGCGAGCCGAACTTATCGAATAAAATCAGGCTATCTGGATATGAATCATTTATGTCGTCAACTGTTTAAGAAACCAGTAAGATGTTGGTGTTTATTCGCCGTGACCTCACCTACACTCATCAGCCTGTACAGCCTAATGACAATAATCAATATATATGCCTAAACGTAAGGAAAAAGAATTTGGCCTTTACTTTTGTAGGCGCCTACCTATCTCCGTCAAGTCGATTTGATTACAAAAGACTACGAGACATCCTTTCCTCAACTTCCCATCCCTGGGTCATCATTGGAGATTTCAACGCCCATCATACACTCTGGGGAAGTCCGATGATCAACGCAAGAGGCAGAGCTCTGGTATCTTTCGCCTCCAGTAATGAACTTTGGCTGCTGAATGATGGAAGTCCTACGTTCTTACGTGGCTCCACGTACAGCAACTGTCTTGACTTGGCTTTCGTCTCACGAAGCCTTGTCAGACGTGCAGGGTGGTTTGCGGACATAGAGACGCACGGAAGTGACCGTATCCCCACGTACATCAAGATCAGAGGATTGTCCCCTTCCAAAATACGGGATACGATCCAAAGAGTGGACTGGCCTAAATTTCAGTCTATTAGGGAAGAACACTGCGACGCCAATCCATCTTTCGACTTGGAAGAGGCAATCAAGAGCGCGGTGCAAGACACTATGCGTACTCTCACATGCTCTTCGAAACTGAATGAATTTGATGAGGAACTAGAACGACTTCGAGCAATCCGACGACGTGCTGAATGAAGATACCGACGTACGAAGTCAATGGGCGATCTACGGACCGCCAGACGCACGCAAAAGAAGATACAGCGCCGGTTAGACAAGCTCGATTCGCAACGTTGGGCTGCCTTCTGTGAGTCGCTAGATCCACGCAAGCCTTTATCTCAACTATGGAGAACAATTCGCGGTCTACGGACACTTCCCGTACAGCGATTCCCATTCAAGGCGCTTGCCCTCTCTCAAAAGAGATCGGATATTGACGTGGCAGACGATTTCTGCGCCAGATTATCCGGCCAACACACAGCTACCAACATTCTATCACCTTCGAGCAGCTGTCCGCCACCACGTGATCACCGGTTGGATCTACCATTCTCAATCCACGAACTTAAGGCAGCATTAGCTTTGTGTAGCAGCACATCAGCGCCAGGACCTGACGGAATTTCCTACCGAGCTCTGTGTCACCTGGGGGAGCGAGCGAGAGGAGTTCTTGAGGTGTACAATGAATCTTGGAGAAATGACACGCTACCAACAACCTGGAAGACAAGTCGCCTTGTTCCACTGCTGAATCCTGGCAAATCGCCGTTGGAACTCTCATCATATCGCTCCATCGCTTTGGCGAGCTGTGTGGGCAAAGTAATGGAGAGGATGGTCCTAGCACGTCTGGAGTGCTACTTGGAGTACCACAACACCTACCCAGATGCCATGGCGGGCTTCCGACGTGGTCGATCATCGATCGATAACGTCGTCGACCTGGTCACCTACATTCAACATGAGAAATGCCGTAAGCGTCTCTGCGCTTCTTTATTCCTCGACGTTAAAGGGGCGTATGACAACGTCACGCATGAAGCCATCCTCTCTGCTCTCGCAGAGGTAGGAGTAGGTGGTCGGATGTTTCAATGGCCACGGAGCTATCTGTCCATGCGATCCTTCTTTGTAAGCACCGAGAAACACCATATTTCTCTACATTATAGCTACCGCGGCGTCCCACAGGGCGGTGTACTTAGCCTTGTGTTGTTTAATCTAACACTAATTGCTCTCCTTGAGCACGTGCCAACCACAGTCAGGCTATCAATGTACGCGGATGACATCTGCATATGGACGTGTTCAGAGAGCCGCCACACAAACTGCTATCTACATCCGTAATCGAGGCCTGGAAATTTCCTCCGAGAAATGCGCATTAGTGCCATTTACGCGCAAACCCATGGCAAACTACAGTGTAATGATAAATGGCCAAATAATGCAACGGGCCCGATCGTACAAGTTTCTAGGTGTCATAATCGACAGGGACTTGTCATGGAGCCCACACATATCATACGTGAAAAAACGGTTGACAGGCATCTGCCACCTGTTCAAGTTTTTCGCTGGCAAGACCTGGGGAATGTCACCGAGTGCCATGTTACAACTGTACAGGGTGCTTTTTCTAGGATTGCTGCGATACAGCTTGTCAGCAATGAACAACACAGGCAAAACGAATCTACGCACAATACAAAGTCTTC
Source organism: Dermacentor variabilis (assembly GCF_050947875.1). Taxonomy (NCBI): domain Eukaryota; kingdom Metazoa; phylum Arthropoda; class Arachnida; order Ixodida; family Ixodidae; genus Dermacentor; species Dermacentor variabilis. The sequence continues at coordinate 20,548,381 of NC_134572.1, read as the reverse complement.
ATGGTCAAGTGCTCCGGATATGTCTAGGCCTGCCTCAGAGTGCTTCAACAGTGGCTACGATAGCAATCGCGAGAGACCACCTTGTCAAGACCCACATTGAAATTGAAGTACTGAGGACCCATCTAGCCAGGACTCCTCGTCACCATTTAGCCTCTCTACCAGCGGACAAACCACACACACATTTCAGCAAAACGATAACTGCATATGATGAAGCATTGCCAGCTTGTTTCACTCCGGCTGTGAGACCTTCGATCCCTCCATGGTGCCTCGCTCAGCCAAAGATCAATCTTGCAATACCTGGTATCTCGAAAAAAGCTGATCTGTCATCACCAGCCCTTAGACAGCTCACGCTACTATATTTGTACGAGAACTACCGTTACTCTACGCATATTTACACTGATGGATCTGTCCTTGCAAGCAGCTCCGCGGCGGCAGTCGTCATACCAGCGAAAGCTACAACAATCAAATTTAAGACGACCCACGCGACAACATCGACGGCAGCAGAGCTCGCAGCGCTCTTTACTGCCCTTCATCACATTGGGGATGAACCGCCACACAAGTGGACAATATTCTGCGATTCGAAGGCGGCACTGCAGTCTCTACTGTCACCTTTACGACGCGGACCGCACGAACAACTAATATTCCATATTACAGAGACGTTACACCATATAAAGTCTAGGGTTTGACGAAAACTCGTCTGGCGAGGAAACTCGCCAACTGAAAAAATTCAAAACACAGATTGACGTCCAACGAGGGGTCGGAGCACACCATGAAGACAGGCAGAGAGACGGTGTAACGGTGCAACGATTATGCTTGACTACTGACGCACGCAGAGCTGAGTTGAAGAGAGTGACGCAGGATTTGTTCAGCAATGGCCACCCCGGCCAGATTATAAACACTGAAGAAAAGCGTGCAGCTGAACCCCCTGTAAGGCCGATGAGAACAAGAAAACGGGCGTCTCTCCCCTATGCACGAGGCGTGAGCGAGTCAATATCAAGAATTTTCAAAGATTATGATGTACAAATCTGCCACGTCCCTTCAAGCAAGCTAAAACAACTCGTCCGAGTGAAAGACCGCCTCGAAAAAAAAATTTCCGGGCGTCATCTACAAAATTCCTTGCCAGGACTGCCATGCGTGCTACGTAGGCGAGACGGGGAACTTTAAAAGAAGGCTACAGCAGCATCGCAATGATGTAGCCAAAGGACACACGGTCTCCAGCGCCCTGGCTGAGCATCACGAAAAGACTGGACACAGTATTAACTGGAATTCGGCTTCTATTATCGAAAGAGAGAAAAAATTATCATCCCGATTGCTCCTTGAATCATTCTACATACAATCTACTACTAACACGATAAACCGGGCACGGGGACCCCTCCCTGAGTTGTACGCAAGAGCATTACGTCTTCCGACGCATATATAATAAAGACCACCATGCATTCGCTCATTGTGAACAAGGCACCCGTACTGGGCGCCGAAACGTCAATCTGTGTTTTGAATGTTTTCAGTTGGCGAGTGTACGTTTATTCAGCCATACACCATATAAGGGATGCAGGCCATGAAATAACCTTCCAGCAGCTTCCAAGTCACTGTGGGATTATCGGCAATGAACGGGCGGATCACGCTGCCCGATCAGCCCATACCGAGGAGCGCCACGTCCCAAGTCCTCTTTCTAGAACTGACGCGGCACGGAAGCTCCGCCTACTTGCTCGGCAGTGCACCGCGTCGCAATGGAATGAGCCACATTTAAGAAATACGCGACTGTACTCACTTGATCCCACACTAAGTCTTCGAGCGCTATCACAGCTTCGCCGTAGAGACGCCACGCTTTTATATCGACTTTGGTTGGGCGTTGCCTTTACCAAAGCCTATGTATTCCGCATAGGGATGACCGACACCCCAACCTGTGACCACTGCGGCCATGAAGAATCAATTGGCCATATTTTGTGTGCCTGCCCGCAGTACAGTCCACAGAGGGCATGCCTTCGCCACGAACTTGACCAACTGGACGACCAACCGCTATCCGAAAAAAGAATTCTACAACATCGAAAGGACCTACCGTCACAGAAGAAGGCCGTGCAAGCGCTATTGCACTTCTTGCAATCTACCGGCCTGTGTGAACGACTTTAACTGGAACGCCTTTTGTGTGTGTGTCTCCATGTGTACGCGTTCCTTCTTTTCCCCTTCTTTTTTTTAGTGTTTTCCTCTCTGTCATCTTTCTAATCCCTATCCCCCATCCCCAGTGTAGGGTAGCAAACCGGAGACTCATATCTGGTTAACCTCCCTGCCTTCCCTCTTCATTCTCTCTTTCTCCACTTGATTTATGATTACTGATGGCATCACTTTTGAAACGGTGCGCTGGAAAATTTTCATCTAACCTACAGGAGCTAGTCAGGTTTTACTACGCTTATTGCAATCTAGCATATAGCTTATTTCTATTTTCCTACTTCTCATTGATAACTCCTTCAATACATTGCAAAGTGAGCACTGTCCGTAAAAAAAAATTAAGATTGTAAGAAAAAAAGTAAATGGAAGTGCCGCTTCTCGGCCAAAGTTATGACTGCGCTCAATGACTATTTTCGTGAAAATATTGTAGCTAAGAGCTCACAGGGACTGCACAACAGCACTGGACTGAAGGTGCGTATTCTAAGCAACGCCGCCTGGTAGAAATTATCGAGGAGCTTATTAAAGCGCAGTATCTTTTTTCAACTTATTGACAGCCCGGCGTTGTTTCACTCGCTGGAGTCGAGCAAGAGCTTCGAGTCGACGACTGTTTGAGAATATGGGGCGTCATCTCGCAACCACTGCTGGAGTATAAAGCAGACAATGCTACCTGATACGCTTTCGAAAGAACAATACTGTAACGCAGACAACAGACAACGGAAGTAAACACGCCATACTTCTCATTGAGCTGTTACGACCAGTCCCAATTTGTTTTGTCTTGTTTTCTCTCTGCTCATGGCTGGCACCATCTGTGCCCTGGTTGTCTAAGATTCGGATGGAACTAGCCCCTGATACTTAGCTTCACATCGTTCTCATCTTTCACTATGACCTATCTTCGCCTTCAGCCCGTAGCAATATTATGATAACAGATACACTTCGTTAACTAGAGAGATAGTGGCGCGACAAAGTCATTCAGACCGCAGAATACTCAGGGCTGGTAGAAGAAGCGGGACACTGCAAGTCATCTGTCGGGAATCGCTTCAAGTCACGAACACTCTCAATAATGAGGCGTGCAGCAGATGGAGCGACATTGAGATATCGGAGTCAGCCAGGTGCGCGACCCGGAACTGCAGCTTCTGCGAACACATTCTGAATACGCGAAGTGCACTGCGATGCGCGAGAAGTTAACAAAAAAAGTATGACCACTTGATCTACGGTACCTCCAGCATAATCTGATAATGCGAGCTTATTTGTGAGTAGCGTTTGTGGGCACTGGGAGCAGGCTAGCGGTGATGTGCCGCGGAGGCATTTTTGACAATTTAAGGACAGCCATAAGCAAGTCTAATTTCCAGTTCTTTCGTTGTAGCAGAGGCCTATGTAGGGTAAAACATACTCGCTAACTGATAACCATAAAGCAGTATTACGCACTTGCGACTCATTCTACGCTTACGAAGATGATACCTGGGGTATACGAGCCATCTTATGAGGCAACAAGAACAACAACATACCTGCAGTTGCTCGCGCAGAAGAGCATGCGAATTTGTTTATGAGCCAACACATAGGTTTAACGATCTGCTGGGCGTTATTCGGCAATGGATATATTTACTGAGGCCTGGGCTACTGCCAGGACGACCAGAGAAATACAAGTAGAGCACCGTGCCTCTTTCACTCTGGAAACACCCGCCCGCAGGGCGCTTGCGCGGTTGAAACCCTCGCGGCCGCGCAGATAGTTAGTAGGGTTGCCTCAGGCCTTGCTGGCCACACGGCAGGGCACCGGACCTGTAGCGTCTCCAGGCTGAGCAGGAACAAAGAGCTTATTCACAATGGCAAAGCAATAACACATTACAATTTTAATATCGAAATTCTCTGCAGTCGACCGTATTATCGCTAGGATATCACATCAATTTGGCGTTGTGACAGTTAACAATTAACGACCCTTTAGTAAAAGCTGTCGACCGATAAATAAACCGTATCGAGCCAAAGTGCTCCTTCGGAAGGTGAAAGAATGCCCTTGATTTATTAATCGCACTTTTCGACGCTACCTCTTCGAACACGTTCACAGCTCATTTAAGGGCCGTGCGCCGTTATGCTTTTCGAAAGCAATCGGATGCGGATCATTTATTCGCTCGCTTGCCTTACGCGGTCGGTCGAAGAATGGTATTTTTTATACTGAAGGCTGACATCCGACGTGGAGTGTTATAAGGAAAAATCGACGTTGCATATTTATGACGGCATTCTTGTTAACAATATTTATTCCTAATAGTAAGGCTGGTGGCGTTTCTACTAGTGCTGATATTGTAGACGCAAAAGTCAATAACGAATAATCAAGCCTTAAGAACTTCATGACGTTATAACTCCGGGCTAAGGCTTCCCTTGTTTAGCGACTGCGCATAGCTTTGTCTCCATTTTCCTGCAAACCCTTTGTCTTACCTGTATTACATGTCTTACATGTCATGTGTTACATGTCTTACCTTTGTCACCTTTACCTTTTGCAGTAACTCTCTCCTCGAGCTATAAACAAGGCACGCAAAATCTTGACGCGCGTAAAGGTGAACACGAAAAAGCGCGCCATAACTGATTGCCGGCGGACCAGCGGTGCATGCTCATTAGGCACGCTGCGAGATTAGCTTTCCATTGAGCGCATCACGTCGTCGGTGCGCCGAACAGTCATTTGCTATTCCGCTCGCAGTATTCTGGCTGCATAGTTAGGAGCACGCTAACGGACGGTGTCTGACGTTGCTGCTTCTTTCCGAGCGCGTTCAAATGCTGCTGGCCCACGACGGTGCAATATAAAGGGCCCACGGTGGTGCGGAGTGCCCAGGCAAAGTGCCCATGGTTATGCGTTGTGCCTGTACCTGTGTACACGCACAGTGCCCGACTATCTAACCACCGTGTTCTCAAACGAGTCTCGACTGAAATCTTCTCAAATTTGAAGTGCATAGCATGAGCTGCCCCTCGGATGTAGAAAGACGCTACCCTTCATTTACACATCTCAATTATTCCAACGACGATGAGTTGCTAGAGAGATGTACCTTCACTTCGGAGTCTTAACGCGATAGCGTTAAGGGCCCCGGGTCGCAGGAAATCTGGCTCTGGCGTCCGGCGTCCAGCCCGCAGCGTCAGACGTCGTTGCTGCAAGAAGAGTTTCGAACCACGCATATCCAGGCCCTCGAAGTCGCACAAAGAAGCTACTGAACTAACTGAATTTCTCAAGCTAAAATACGTAGAAAAATTGTGAAGTACGACTTAGCACAAGCTACAGAGAGCAGTTGTTCTTGTGGGGAAAGGCCTATCTTCTGAAACCCTTGCGGGAGCACGGCTTAGCGCCAGCAGGGGCATGGATTAGGGAGTGAAGGAGACACAAGCTACAGACATGATAGTGTTGGATTGTAATTTGGGTATACAAGAAAGCATATCAAAGTCCGGAAAGGACTCAGTGCATCATAATGAAATGATAAGATATTATCCCTGCGAGACCCGTAGGAAACATCTACCTTACAGAAGCCTTGGGATTGAAACCATATACATGGAAGGAATCATTGATCAGCAGTAGACAAAAGCAAGACACGTTTAGATTATTTGGCGAAAAAAAGAAGAAAGCGGAGAAGAGATTGATATAACAGGACTCGTTACAACCATAGGTAACTGTACAGTATGGAGATATATATGTTTTGATCAAGGAAGAAACGATGCAGGAGAGATGAGCAGAATGTTGGACAGCGATAGATGTAGTAAAACCTGATTAGCTGAAGCAGGCTAGGTGATTATCTGTCTCCTCCCCGTTTCAACGAGGGGTGCCAGTAATCACTATCATCATCATTGAGTAGAGGTGGAGTGCCAAGTGGCGAAACTTTCTAGAACACGTGGCTGACCTCCGTATTCTGAAGGGACCATCGACTCGAATTTCTTCCTCCACTCACCTGAGTTAAGCAGAGTTAACCCCTCGATTCAAGAAGACGCCATGTTTGGCTAGGATTGACGTGGCGTGTTAATAAAGCGCAGTGACTACTTGTGTCAACACGCGACGCTGCCGTGCACATTCTTGAGTCGAGGTGGAGTGTCGACCGGATTAACGTTCTACATGTGAGGATGGTCCGAATTCATCCTGGCAAGATGTGACAAAAATGGTGACGCTACGCGAGGATCTTTCAAAGTGACAATATTGTACTAGAAGAGAAACTCGGGCGAGTTGGTGGTGATTCATGTTTCGGAAATTAACAGCGCAAAATAGACGAGAACGAAGGGAAAGAACACGACATTGGCGCTGTTTCGTGTTCAACATAGCCAGTGTTGTGTTCTTCTTTCCCTTCGTACTCGTGTTTCTCGCGCTGTTAATTTCCGAAACCGGACGACATTGTTTAGTGGCTCGTCAAAACTTGCCGAATACCGAACTGACCATGCACCACGGTGGCAGTAAAAATAAACAGTGACTGTGAGACTGCAGTGAGAGCCTCTTCAATCTGTCGTGGCCGTCTGTTAGCACTGTGTTGACGCGTAATGAGTCAGCACAGAGCTCGTAAGATGTCAGGATCTGACACTGCTGACTCGCCACGATCCATGATTCGTAAAAGACCCGTGGGCCATAGTCGCTGCAACTACCTTCATGTGGAATCTATTCTGTAGAAGCCTGATCATTTATGTACCTATGTTGTTATGCCTGCATTTTCCTGCCGCGGATTAAGCACAATTCGTGCACTGTGAATATGCTCAACACACCATCTGTAAATGGTATGCTTTCGCTAACCAGAAAACGACATTAAAAAGGACCATGAAAAACTTGTCCGTGATGGAGTCGTAGGAATTACATTGTCCATGAAGCGAAGCAGAGGAACACCACGTGTTTCCAATTCCTTCAGCTAAGAATGGCTCTCAGAGTTCTACAGGTCAAAGCTGCGTTGGTGCTACAAGGAACGCTTTTGGCCTCTGAATTGATTTTGACCTCCCAGGGTTCATTTACGGGTCCCACAGTATGACTATACGGGCATTTTGCATACTGCCGCTATCGGAAGGTGAGAGTCGTTGCCAGAAATCGAAGCAGTCGTTAGTTTGGTGGGCCAACGCGCCAGGTGCATGCCCTTCAGAGTGCAGATATGCCCTGCACGCAAGCGAAATCATGCTCGTCTGAGGCTTGTTATATGAGCAAGGGCAAGAGAGAGAGAGACAGAAAAAAAGAAAAGGCGTCTTCAAAAGATCACCTCAAAAATAACTAACGTGGTGCACAAACGCTACCCATGGGCGAAACATGCCATGGGACAAACATCAATAAAGCCAAAGGGCGGCACTGATTGAGGCCCACAAAAAATTGACGAGGTACTTTCTAGAGTCATACGTATGCTATTCACTTCGCCGGAAGGGTGTTGATGCACCCCTTGAATGTGACTTTCTTTTTGTCCCTGCACCAGAAATCAATATCGCCTGTCTTGAAAAATTTCTCCTCGCGTTTTATTTCTATCGAGTTTCATCGCCCTTATACCTAGAACTTAACGTGCAAAATGTCGGTCCTTTTATTGTTTTTCTCTTTGTTTTAAGGTTCACAGGCCAAGCTTCAAACCCCACAAACGATAGGTCTGCAGCGTTTGGACGAGCGTGAACAGCAACCACCATACTGTTATTTAGCGTGCTTTGTCACTGCCACAAAATGTAGCAGAGGTTGCCGTATAACAAACGAAGGTTTGTAATACGACTACCACAATGCGCGTGAAAAGTAATCTGGCACTGCACGCAAACATAACGCACCGGGAATCTCTTTCTGAGCGCATCTGTTAAAAAGAGCCGCGCGTTCTCATGCTTCCGCTAACGTTCACGGAGATAGCCCACTGTGACATGCAGCCGTATGGCGCTACCACCTTACACACATCTCGTAAGCTCCACGCAGTTCTATAGGTGAGCTTAGCCAACAGTTTTTTTTTAAGAAACACAGCTTTTAGTGCTGCTTTCGTAAGGGCGACCTGACTGATAGTACGTAAATTGTTATACCAAGATTCAATGTAATATTCGAAGATTCTTGCAGGAATTACGATACGGGATTATGTCGTGTGATCTTGCCACGCGCGTTATGAAATAATAACTACTGGATCGGAACATAAAAAAGAATGTACAAGACTAACTTCAAAAGATCTATCATGCGATAAAAGCTTTGCTAATTGCTGCAAAAACTTCACTGCAAAATATGTAACGAACAATGCATGCAGCTTTAAGCATACTTTGATGAAGAATAGCTCAATAAATAAGGGACAATAAAGCAGTACGACACGACACCTGGCTGGCGCTGATGTCGTGTTTCTTTCTCGTCCCTTGCTTACGGCGCCGTTATTTATGAGTATAGAATACCAACCCGCTCAACATTCCGTAGCTTTAAATATACTTGTAATCTACAACATCGTTAAACACAACGTAGCCTCTCTCTTGCCTATCGTTATCAAACCTAAAGTACGCTGAGTGACCGTGTCTGTCACATCTTTCCTTCGTGATAACCAGCACAAAGGAAAGAAGTAACGGAACCGGGCAGTCGGCAAGCACATTCGGCACTGCGCTATTCATCCACAGATTTCTTACGCCAAAAATACACATTAACTAGCGTAGTCAGATACCCGAATTTGTTATAATCAGCCTCTTTTGTGTTCACGGCATGATTAATGCCACTCCTGGCGATCTCCCACTGCACGCAACTCTCTTTAGCCTACTCCATCGTATGCCTACAAATTTATTTATCTCGATACACCTCACAAACCTCTGCCCTTATCAAATGAGCTTCCCCTCATCTTGCACCCATTCTGTTTGCTATAGCAGAGGACCGGTTATCCGGTCTTGCACTGCATGACCTGTACAGCTACAATGTCGTGTACACAAGGCACCATTTATTTAAAATTCATTTGTCCATCATGCCATTGCGTCCTACCTTCAATGTTGAGGAGAATTTAAACAAACTAATCTGCACATGTAGTCATTTTACAGCCTCGAGAGCTGGTCTGAAAAATGCTTTAAAAATGTAACTCGATGCGCGACTTCAGTAAGAGACGTTCTTAAGCGATTAATTGCATCTGGAGCGTTCGTAGTGTACCTGTGGGATTCAAGTCTCAACGAGACCGCAAAAGTAAAATTTCTGTTAGTGCATTTGCGCTAGTGTATGTATCAGTGTGTGAGTGTGCACCCGCGTTGTTTTTGTTTTTTCAGTTTCTTTCATTCTTCCCCATGTCACTTGGAGAAGCATGACAGATTTATCACTAGGCTAACCTGTCCAGTTATCATAAACTTGTTGTTCGATATATTTGTCAAACTACATTTCTTCCTCGCAATCTCGGCTACAATAACAGTTAACCCCGTAAGCTCTCGAATATAAACCGCCGTCTTCCTGCCTCTTAACGCTAGAGTTATAATTATTTTACACTTCACCGCATTTTGGTCTCTACTTAACTTCCTACTCAATGATTCGTTTTTGTTAATCTCCACATTTGAGCCCAACAAGTGAGCGCTGGTGGGATGCAATGATTGCAGTTTTTTTTATTTTGAGGAATATCAGTAAGGCACTCGTCGTGACTTGAAGGCGCCCGCCATAAACGCTACAACTCTGTTTTGGTTCGGCAGGGAATTTTCCAGTCCGGGTCCCCTGCGGCTACTTGACTTGAATGAATGTACCCTCGCACACCTCTAAGACGGTGACTACTGACCACACCCATAGTATATCTTGTATAAATCTGAAGACTTGTATGAAGTCAGTAACTTGCACAGGGTTTCACTAATAAGACGTACTGTGTTGTGTTGGGTAATTTTGGCTCACATTTTACATAAAACATAATTTTTGAACTGCTGCCATTTATTCATTGTCCGATATTACGCGTACATCAAATTTTGTTCATTCCCTTAACTGATGTTGTTAGGTCCCAGAATATTTATTTTAGCATTCACGCATTATTAAGGTTTCACTTGGACTGAAGTTTGGAAGAGAACTAAGGAAAAATTTGCGATTGCATATGGACGAATTTTCCGAACCAGTATTATGTCTCGTTCATTTGAGGCCCTTTTGACAGTGATGCATATGTCCAATAGAAAAAAATCAGAGCAGGGACAGATAAAATGAACAGCCTTATACAATTGTAGTTTTGCGTTTGCCTACATGAAGGTTGTTCCTTATAATACTCTAACGATGAATTTTCATACCCTACAGTAGACACGCAAGGAAACCTCAGAGTAACAATTTCGTTGGAAGCCTCCAGGGCAGGACTTGATTTTAAATAAATGGAAACAAAAGTCAAAATCCCTAGACATAGCTAATCTCCCCAACGAATCGCAAAAGTTGGAGGACTGAAATAAGACGTTTCCTTCTGGTACGTTAATATATATTTGCACGTCGTGTTGCTTCTTTATTTCTTTCCAATTTATTTTTTCTGCCTTCTATCTTGGTAAAACTCAGATGTTTCAAGGACAAATTAGGACTTTGCCCTTTTTGAAAGTCGGAGGAACGGATTGCATTACACATCGCGGCTCAATATGTCAGCAGTTCCGAAAACATCACCGCCAAATCGCTTTCCCACTTTTAAAGGTTCTTCAATTGCAAGAAATCAGACTTAAAAAATATCGCATTTCAAAAAATTTAAACAGCGCTAGGGAACTACAACATTTCATCAACAATCGCATTAGTGGCGGGCCCTACAAATCCTGCACGATGGAGGGTGCAAATTGAAATGTCACGTTCAGTCATATTACCGACAATGAATTTTTTACACTTAATTCTGTGGAAGACACATTTCGCAATCACGTGACATTTCTTTCAACCGCAGTGACATCTTTACATTCCTATGAAACTCTACAGACAAGAACGGATAGCGCTGCGAATGTTCTTGGCAAGGCTTATATCCCTCTGTGTTCACGTCAGCGCTCCTGCGTAGGCCGGCACCTATCATCAAATTTTCCCGCAATGGGGCAATACGACGTGGACATCTCAATCTCGTTTGGAAGACAGACGGCCATGGATGAAACATTTGTATGCGTATCTGTCGTCAAGTGAAGAAAAAGAAAGGAGCGCCGTGGGCTCCGCTGCGATCAAACAAACCAGTGGCAGCGCATTTATATGCCCACCACGAGAGTATTTCAAAACAGCCATGTTGTTAATGTAATTCTGATGCGTGATAAGGTGCTTTCAGTGCTCAGTGTTGTACACTTATCTTTCACGGTCGCGTTTATAGGATATTGCATTCAAATATGTTGTGACGTTTCCGTTTCTTTCACTTGCAAACAGTCATTAGAGTATTATTCTAAGGCACTGTGTTCAAGTACATCACTGCGTTTCTGCGAATGTACTAAAGTCTGCTAGAAGATATGGAAAATCACATGCAAAAGGATTACTAGAAGGCAATGTGCAGGACGGTTATAAGGCGATAGGTATAGTGCCTTTCAAACCCGAGATTGCAAGGAATATGTCCTTAAATACGGAAGTAGGTAATCATTAATAAATGCAAACTGATTATTCTGGCATTTTCCAGTTGATGATTGCTAATTTAACTAGTCTTCTGGGAACAGTAACACTTACGATCTCGATAATAAGCATATCGTACACTGCTTCGTTGAGGTTTGGCTTTCCAAATGACGAAAAAAGATTAAATTCTAGGGTTTTACATGCGAAAACCACGAACTGATTATCAGGCACGACGTAGCAGTTGACCGCGAATTAATTTTGACCAGTTGGGGTTCCTTAACGTGCACCCAATGCACGGTACACGGGCGTTTTTGCATTTCGCCCACATCGAAATGCAGCCGCCACGGCCTGCATTTATTCCCGCACCATCTTGCTTAGCGGCGCAATCCCATAGCCGCTGAGCTACTGCTGTGGGAAAAGTTGAGGAAGCAGAAATCATATAATGGAGACGAGCGTAGATGAATATCGTTCAAGTTGTAACGCCAAGTGTCTCTAGAATTAATAAAATAGTACGCTGCACAAATAGTGAAGCTCCAGATTAACTCTCTGAAGCCAACGGTATCTGATATACATGTTAAAATAGAAAGGAACATTTATTTGGGTAAATATAGCGTTTCTTAATAAGTTTATCACTTTTATGTTTTGCGACATATTCATAAATACCAGGTTGGCAGCACTCCTCGAGCAAAAATAAAATGAAGAAAATCGCAAGTTCACGCCTCCGTAGACCTCTTCAGAGCCGTCTGTGTACAACAAATACGAAATACAATATGTGTATACCTATAAAGGCATGCAACATAGTGATGGCGCAACTCAAATGTAAGGACTAAATCATTCAGACGTCCGCGGTCAGCAGCATAACCCACAAAACGCGTTGGCGTTTTTCAACAACACTGAAGGTAAGGCATAAAAGACGTCGTTACACTGGCTGCGCTTACAGTTGCCATGCATCTTGCAGGCCAGCACTCGATATGTACTTAAGATCTGCAGCAGCTGCTGACGCCTGTAGCCGGCGAGTCCACTGCTTCTTTGCCGTCTACGAATTGCCCCGACACCCCCGTCCCTCTGACAGCATCTCCTCTCCCACCTGCATAGCAGTGCCTTGCAAGAAGGTTTGTAAGTGTGAGGACATTGATCTTTATTTTCGAGTAGATGGGTGAACGGAATACAAGAGGCCCGCTGCTTCCTGTCTCGAGGCGCCGCGGGTTGTTCCGGCAAAAACAGCGCCCGCCATTCCCGGCGCCTCTTCTCCATTGTGTGTTCAAGCTACATATTGCCGGCTCTGTTTCCCTTAGTCTCCGTCGTCTCCAGCGTCTTCCCCGCAGCAATGCTTCCGTTACGTCTTTCGGCTTCTCTGTGTTCCGTTGCTCATTCTCTGTGTTATCCGGTTTCAGCATAGCAGCCACCCCCCCCCCCCCCCCCCCTTATGGCGGCTTTGCAAGGGTTCCGCGCTTGTTTGTGCGTGATGTGGTTGGGCTCCTGTCTCCGAACACGGGCGCCGTGGAGCGAGCCATTCTGATTCGGCTTATGGCCGCATAAAACCGATAGCTGAACCGTAAAAGGATGAAGCCGCTCGTATAGGAACATTTTCTGGAGAAGTCGGTCGTGCGTTCGTGTGCGGACGCGGAACTTTGCGGCAAGGAGCACGCGCGCGTCGCTATAAAGCGTTCAAGTGCGCTGCGGTGGCTCTTCGTAGCCGGCGCCTTCGCTTCCGCGTGCTTGGCCAGGAGCCATTCTCGAGGCCCGCTGATGCGGCGTGAATGCCGCTGCTATATTTCTCCGAAATCTGGCGTTGCTCAAGCTGTAAGCCGAAAACAAATAAATGGGGCTAGAAACCGTTAATCCAAATATGCTTAACCGTGGGCTCACTCACTCTTCTCTATTTGTATGCCAAAAACACGCGCGTGCTTCCTTTATGACACATTGGCAATAGCTGTTTCTTTATTAATATGATTATACCTGGGGTTTCAGCGAACACTCACATTTTTTTTTTTAATTGCCTGTGGAAGATAGCCCAATTTTAGACCTTGAGGTGGTCTACTCGAAGAGGCGGACATCATAGAAAAAATTGAAATGCATAAACGAATAATTAACAATAATTCATTAATTAAGTTTTACCTAATTACCTTATGACACATGTTGCAATTTACAAATTCTAGCCGGGTAGTTTGCAAGGTGGATCAGTTAGAACGAATTCTCAGTGTGACACCGGTTCGAGATAATAATTCCCGAACTTTGCGGAGAACTGCATTGGCATCCCAGTTACTTTTCTGTTTCAATGCAGTAAACGACATTTTGTTGGAAATGCAAGTGGAAGGACAATGCATCTTCACCGCAAATTTGACGGCCAATATCTTGTAAATAGTGTCATCCACACGATTCTCTTAAAGTGGATATGCCGAGCAGTATCACCAGCTAGATTTTGTAAATTGCAATATGTGCCATAATGTGATTAGTTAAGAATATAATTATGGAATTCTTGCTAATTAGTCAATTATACATTTCTATTTTTTGTCCTAGCAATGTCCGCCTCTTCGAGTAGACTAAATCATGGGCTCGAATTGTGATATCTGCCACAGGCAATTAAAAAAAAATAAATTTGAAAGTGTTCGCTGAAACACCCTGTGTTAGCACCAAAAGGGTTCCAGTCAATACTGCTTTTCATATGAAAGAAAAGGTAAGAATATCGCAGACGTTCACAAACACAAGAGATAGCAATAAAATATAACACAATGACAGGCACGATGTAGAACACCACAGCGCAAGAAGAAAGGAAGACATCACAAAATATGATTGCCTCCAAACATGGACACGATATAAAGAAAAAGATATTACAAGAGAAAGAAATTGACATACAAAGTCACTCTGGAAAAGAAAAAGGAAAGAGTCAGACAGAAAAGAAACCCCTTCACTTCCAATTTGTCCGGCCCAAAATTTGCATCCGCTATTGTCTACCAAAGTAATGGCAGAGAATTCAAATTATTTGCAGGGGTACTTTTCCAGTGACAAGTGCGCGACCCTATAGAGGAGTATCTATTAGCGACTAGCCCGAAAGCTACCTTATGCTAGTAGGTGCGCAATGATGCATGATTAGCTTGCACAGTAAGTTAGTATGCAGTATCTTACTTTTCTTGGCGCTGGTAACACGAACGTGTAAGACTTTACAGTAGTCGCCTTTGTCTCTCCGAGCCGTAGAAAAGCTCCTGTGGTTATTGCTAGCCCGCGTTTACTATAAGCTGTGAGAGCAACGTGACTTTATTTCCACAAGCCATATCAACCAGAATAGACTAACTTTCATAATTTTAACTGCACTCTCACTCAAACGTTGTTCGCAATCAGAGAAATACGGTAAAAAAAATATTGAGGAATTTTATTCACTAGGTTAAGGGTATGTCATCCGTATTGTACTTCGATCATGCTTGTGGTCGTATCAACGTAACTCAAGCGCATTCAGGAGACTTGATTTTAAGTGTAAGCAACTCTTGTCCCAATTATATTTGTTAAACCGCTAATACTAAGCACATATTTCCTGACAGAAAGACAGAACAACGTTAAAGTCATCTATTTAAAATGAAAGACACAAAGTCGCCAATTTTGGGCGCCTTGGAAACTGGGGCTTACGATATATCCACAAATGCTATGCTACATGGTCGAGTTAATACTGGCGTTAATATGTTGATTAAGAATGCCTACGTGTTTAAAAAGAAGCTTAAGTCTGTAGTGTGTCCCCTGGTTTAGCATGGATTGCGTAATTGGAAGTTTTAGAATGCAGTGCGAAGCTTAAGCATCATCTACGCGGTATTCGAAGTGATGACCTAACGTGCCTGCTTCGCTCGGTTTTCTATGTTTTTGTCTCTCATTACCGCTTTGCTGCCCCTGTTTCTGATGCTGTCATAAGTTACTAATGTAAGCATATAGCATAAGCGCAGCTTACATGCTGTGATGGTCGCTCCATTCTAATATATTCCGTTTCTCTTTCTTTAATCGGCAAGTCTTCGAGTAGAAGTTATGGGCACCGTGAAGTATACCGACTGAAGCTTTTCGCTTAGCCATAGCGTATACATTGGGGCCCACTCTAAAGCAAATTACGAAGTAACAAATATAAGAGGAAAATAATAGTAGGAATGCATTAACGCGTAGTTAACAGACAGTTCAATACGCAACAGCGCACAACGTTCAGAGCACATTAGTTGTGAATGCTTGGCGAAGCACGAAACGTATATTTTCATACAGGAATGTGATGTACACAAAGCAGAATAGTACACTATACGCACGCCACGCCACAGAGCCATAAATGCATTCGAATGGAACTTTGAAGACCGCTTACTTAACAGAGAATTAAAAAGAAACATTGATAAGCCTTAATTCTCCTGCACCGATGAAACAAGCACCAAATGCATTGACTGTGTGCTCCACTTTTCACCTAGACTGGCAGACGTTAACAGAAGGTAAATTTATAAGGTGTCAGGTAGTATTACTATATATATGGCTACTACATGCATACACGCCATATAGTTCGCTGAAGTGTCGGAATATCAAGCGCTTTACAGCTCTTGCCCACCGGCCACCGATGTATTGCCATGATTCGCGATTGATTGATTGATTGATTGATTGATTGATTGATTGATTGATTGATTGATTTTAACGTGCCAAAACAGTACTAAGGTTATGAAAAAGCGCCTTATTGGATGGCTCCGGATTAATTTCTGACTTCCTGTGGTACATTCACGTGCACATCAAAGTGCCCGCTAACTACTCATGCACGAGTGTTATTGAACTTCGAACTCATCAAATGCGGTTCGTACCCCACCTGGCGGCTGGGGTACGAACCGGTGACCTTGTGCACAGCAGCAGAACGCCATAGCCACTGCGCCGCCGCTGTAGGGAAGCAATTCGCGTTTCAGCGACGAAGACGAGAGAAACGCCACGGAGAAAAACCCCCCGAGGGCAGGCAACAACGCGCTACGCGTGCGTCAGACTCTCGTCGCGGCATAACGAGCGCGCTGCAAAAGCAACGCAAGAGGAGCGTCTCGGCGTCGTTGTCGCCGCTGTTTCCGCGATCGGCTTTCTTTGTCTCGCGTCGGCCTTGGCACGGGTCCGTCCTTTTGTCGCGTGGTCCCCTCGCCGTCTGAGCAGCCAGCATCAGTGGTGTTTGTTCACGCGCGCGAGCACGCAGCGGCAGCGCTAAGAGCTTTGCAAGCCCACGCTTCCGCCGTTGCTCCCGCATTTACGCCAGCCGTCTTACGTCCCGGACAGAGAGCAAGGGGCAAACAGAAACAACGACGCAGCGGCAAGCGTGGCTGGAGGGCGCTCAAACGAAGCGCGCCACTGCGCCCCGCTCTGACGTGGAAGAGAAAGGGAGACGAGATAAACGCGCATTCATCACGATGATCGCTGGTGGGGAGAGAAAAGAAGCCCGGACCGCACACGGCTGTCGTTGGGTTCGACACAAATCGGGAAGAAGCATCGCTGGCACGCTTTCGGCTGTCCCCTGGACGTCCCCCTGCAACTTTTCCCAGGCGTTCTTCGCTTTTTCCCTTTCTCTCCATTCCTGCTCCCTCTCCTAATCCTTGCGAGCGGTGTCCGCCAAGGTTTCTTTGTGTTCTTTCTTATCGCATTCCCGACAAGGAACTTCAGTTTCGTAGGTCACTAAATCGTGCTACGTTTGCACGAGCAGTTAGTCTTTCCGATTACTTTTCACCACCTAATGACGCGAATGCGTGAACAGAAGGCAAAGTAGCTCTTCGCGCTCGTGTGCACCGCAGTCTGAATAATTCCGAGGCCCGAGGACAAGATCACATACTCGACTTCAAGAATGAAAGTACAAAGATTTCCCGGCCGAGAAGTACGTGACCATCGAAGTGCCTCTTATATCAGTAGGCCATGTTTACTGCATTCCACGAGCACTAGTCAAAAACGCAAATTTTGCTCTCAGAAATAAGAATCCTTCCCTCAATATAGCAGGTATTTTTGCCCCATTAAAGCATTTCAAAACGTCTTCATGCTTCCCAAAGTCTTCACACGCCATTAAGGTATGATACGAATTATGAAAATAAACAGGCTGTCATAACGTGTTTGTTAATTTGGTTAGTGGGTTTGAGTGAAAAAAAAAAGTAGCAACAAAGTGGAAAATATGTTTGGCAGTGCCACCAAACTTATTTGAAAGTGCAGATGCAGAGTTCTGGACAATGGGTTCTTCAACGCAACGGTCCCTCGGTAACATAGACGCAGCGCCAAATTCGCTCACTATATATATATATATATATATATATATATATATATATATATATATATATATATGTAGGCGGCAAAGTGTGTGCGCGCTATACAAATGATCTTCTTTCGTTTAGTTTTCTTTCTGTGTATACGGCATTGCGTCCTCCCTCTGGAAATACAAAATTCTTTACCACTCTGGATATAACGTTAAATGAGAAATATGAAAAAATAAAACAACCTTGAGCGCCGATATTATTACACATTTGTAGCAGAAATAAAAAAATAAAAAGTGTATTAATTTCTGCAACGCTGTAGTTATACAGGGCTCAGTTATTGCCATCGGTAATCTGTCTTCTCGTAAAACATGGATTGCCATATTTTTCTGTTTACGTAATAACAGTTATGAATTGTTATGTTCCGGCTTACGGACGTGCGTTAGAGACAGTGCGGGCACCTGTCCTACAGACAAGTTAAGCTTCAATATAGTTTAAAGAAAGCTTTAGTCTCTCAACCTCCTGAAAAAAATCACATGTAGAATATCTAAATATAGTCTAATGGGTACACGTTCTTTCTTTTGTGCATGTTTATTTTAGAATAATTCACAGTAGGAGCGTCACAGAAAGTTGTCCAGAATATATGTGATACTTGGTTCTGCAATGACTGATAAGTAGTGAATGCCTTGCCATGATATGCAAAATCTCTCTCTTAATATTATGGTCGCACCGAAAGCCCAAAAGAAGTGTGATTTAGCATTCCGGTTCGCGCATTAGTAAAGGGATGAGAACAGCCATAAATTAATATAATTTCTTCAGAAAGAAGGGGGCTGAAAATGTAAAACGAAATAGAAAAAGAAATAGGCACACGACAGATGCGAGCACAAGCACGTCTCCTTGACCAGTCGTGTCTGTAAATATAAGCTTTGCGTGCGCGAAACAGGTGCCGTGGGAAGTAGCGATGTCTCTTCGCACACGCACATGAAAGCACAATAAAAAGAGTAGGAAGGAATACAAAAATGGCAAAGGCCACGCTTATCATTTTATTTTACTATATTGCTTTTAAAGTAACGTAATGACGAACCCAATGCCAAGGGCGAAAGCTTGGCTCGAGAATCAAGTCGCGGATCTATGTCTGAGGTCTAACAGCCGGCCTAGCGTAGTAAAACGGCTCAGAAAGTCGGATAAGCCAAATCATTATAATAATGCAAAACTGTAAGTGCGAAAAAGATTCGTGAAACGAAAAAAAATTTTGCACACAAAGTAGCACAAAGCTACCAAGGAACTTCGTACTATTCTCGGTATATATGGTATGGTATGGCAAAACTTTATCGAGGTCCTGCAGATCATGAGTGATCACGAAGCGGGCCGCTCTGACGTAGGAACCGGAAGACCAAGCCTCTCGGCCGCATCGTGTGCCTGCTGGAGAGCCCAGAGTTGGTCAGCCAGAAGAGGACTGCGGAAAACCGCCTCCCATCTGGCCGAACTGTTATCGATAATAGAGCGTGATCGGGCACACCGCCAGAGTGTGTGTTCTAACGTGGCTATTTCTCCGCAATCACGACAAGTACCATCTGTGTAAATATCCGGATAGATTGTATGAAAGAGCGACGGTTTGGGATAGGTATTCGTCTGTAGTAGACGGGGCGTTGGTGCATGAGCTCTATTCACCCGCGTATGAGGAAAGAAGTAGGTTCGACGTCTGAGATACCAGTGTTTAGTAATCGCATTGTAGGTGGAGGGCATGTCTCTGTTCTCTGGAGAGACGTCTTCCAATTGGTCGGGAGTAGCGCGGTGGGCAAGTTCACGCGCAACCCCGTGAGCCGACTCATTGAAGACGAGAGGAGCACCCTCTATCTGACCCTGAATTACGGGAAACCAATAAATGAAGCGGTGCGTGATTTCCTCGCCCTCAAGAAATCTGATGGCCTGTTTGGGAGCGGTGCCTTTCTTCAAATGTTCCAACTGCAGACCTTGAAAGGCTACAGATAACACCTCGGGAGCTATCCAGCACGGCTAGTGCAATAGCCATTTGTTCAGCAATTTCCGAGCGCCTGGTCCGAACCGAGGCAGCATTGGTCGGCTGGATCACAAATATTTCGTCTGATGAAACTCTCGAAAAATTATACGCGGAATGAAAAAAATTGGAGTCCATAGATTTGTAAGCTATTTATATGTATGTACACTTAGCGAAATTCTTGAAGGTATTCATACCAATGTGTTCTGTGCGGTAACACCTGGCGGGCTTGCAGAGCTGCCGGTTATTGAATAATTTTCCCACACGTCCGCTTGTGGCACGAGGCCAGAGTCAAATCGGCTGCGCCGGTAAAGGACTAAGGAAAGGGCTGGCGCCATGGGAAGGACGTAAATGAACGGGAGATTATGCGTTGAGTTGGCGTCTTCGCTTCCACGCGAATTCATTGCACACTAAGACACGTTTTAAGTTTGTATTCCTGTCTATGCTGCTTTCTGGCAAACCTGTCGGAAAGCGTTCGCTTAGGTGCCACTTGAGCTGGTCCAGCGTCCGTCTGCATAGATGGCGTATGCGCACTTCCATGGTTCACTGTTCCTGTACGTGTTATAAGCGATGATCCTAATATTTATCTTGTTGCAGTGATTTACGAGTTCCTTGAGAAGGTGGTCTATTTTCTCAATCCGCACATTTCCTTATACGAGATAGCTCAAGCTTAATCGCATGTGCGTATCTCGATGTCTACATGGATGAGCAGCGTGGTTCATCTGCGCCGCGTAAAAAAGAAATTGCTACCATTGTTCTTGCTGATTGGCGTGTGCCGTGTTATCGTATCAACCAAAATGTCGTGCAGTGAAAAATTGAATTGCTGGTATTTGGAGCTATTGTAGTATTTATGTAAATTAAGCTAATAATCAAAACATCCAACTTCTTTGTGTCCTCCACGTCCAGAAAGCATTTTAAATACATGGCATGAAACGGAAATGAGTTTCTTACAGTCTGCGAGGCGAAAACAACGGCAGCAAATAGTTGTCTTCACCCTCCGCTCCGACGAGAAAGCGCCATGAGGAGAACAATAAAGGTCCTATCACCGTCTGGAAAAGGTGATGTGTCCTTCAGGCGGGACAGCAGGGGCAGCACATCTCCAGCTCTCGAAATGCTTGTAAGACCTACGCAGACCCTCATATCTGACAGGTCGCTCACGGAGCGTGGCTCCTTCTCTGACGTCTTTTGGCGACACCTGCCATTGGAGGATGATTCCTCTATTGACGGCCGAGCACGCGTGCTTCTTGCACGCAATGCATTTGTCTTAAGAGGTCAGCACTTATGCTTCTTTCGCACCACTTGCCTCACCTACGAAAGCAACGTATAAGGACAACGCTAAAGTGCTTAGGCTGGCCTTGGAAATTCTGCGCATTAGAAAGAAGAAAAAAAAAACGAAATAGCCCTTGTATATACGACGAGCGCGTGCCGTTCTTCCCGCGTCTTGCTCGCAGTCTCGTTCGTTGTTTCCAAAGCAGGAGGGCGTGAGAAGCACGGGCGGCCCGCTTTGCTCGGAGCGGAGCGGCTCGCTACTTGGCGCCTCCGTTCTCGGCGAGAACGTCTCCGGCGGTGGCCACCCACAGTTAATAAATCAGGGCCAGGAAGGAAACGAGCTATCAAGGAGGCGCAGGCCGCCTTGGAAGAAGAGAAAGCACGTTACCGGCTCGGAGCGCGGAGGAGAGCGTCACCTTTTTCATTCTTCTCGTGGTTGTTACGGCGCCAAGGCGGATGAGGCTACGGGGCTGACGTAAACATGTGTGCGCCGGATCGCCACGCGGGTTTCAAGACGCCGCAGCGTGAAAACTCCTGGTCGGCGTTTCGCTTCGTTAGCCCGAGGGAAGAGAATGGGAGGCGGAGTGGGGAGGGGGGGGGGGGTGCAGGGACTACCGCATACACGGCTGCACGGGCTCTACGGTCTGTCTGAGTGCGATCACGGTGGTTCTTGCAGCTGCAACGCCCTCAGTCTATCTTTAGGGACGGCCGTGTTTCCGGCGCGTTGTGGTGGCGACCGGCTAGGGCCGCCTGCAAGAAGAGGAGACTGAACGAAGGCGGTGCTTCACGGATAGTGAGAGGCAAGGCAGGAGCTTGGAAAGCTCGGCTTGAAATAGGACGGGCAGGGTGCAGCGAAGTCCGTGAACCGGCAGGTTCTTTGACTTCTCAGGTCGAAATTCGCGTGGGTGTGTTCCGGCATCATGTCAATAGTGGAATACAGTAGATTTTCTAGCAAGGAAGCGAGAAAGTCGTAGCTTTATACTGCACAAAAAAAAGTAGGAACTGAGGCGGGGATGACATAACTTGCTCTCTCTCTCTTTCTCTCTCTCTCTCAGCCATGGACGCCGCAACAATAGGATTAAATATACAGAGCGTAGCTCCGCAGTGGCCTGCAGATGACTGCACACGGTATCACGCGATACAGGCCACTGCCACTTATTAAATGTGACTCCTTACACCACAGTACGAATGTGCGTTGGGCGCGTGGGAGATATTCATGATCACTTTTTACAACACGCGGGATACAAGCACAGATTCGCAAGTTAAATTTGGGAGTGCCGTTCTACTCTGTGTAAGTAAACTCACATGCATATATCATAGGTACTAGTTAGTTTTATTCACTGCATTCAGTCTTTCATTCCATTAAGCACATTAATACTGTAAAGAAGTGCAATATTATTTTCTTATATTATTCACTGTTACATGTTTTTCATCTATCGAGACAGCACTTCATTCTGCGCTTTTCTCCTAATAATAACACATTTTACATAAGAATGTCTCGTACAGAAAAATTAGCTGAGGTTTAACTCTTGTAAACCTAATTATCACGAGCGAAAGGTCTGTTTGACTTGGTTTTGCAATGGCGATGCACACAGTGTCTCATTAAAGTTACGCCACAGTCTTTCAAACTCGTTAACACGCTGCCGAACGGGTTGTCCGTGAAGTCGCGGTGAGATCATGTCATGAGAGACCGTATTGCTCATGCCGGTTACTTGCTCAATACATTGCTGAGCGCGAAAGTGCATAAATGTTGAGCAATGTTGAGCAATGTAGACTCAGGATACTTGAGCTGCGCTCATTCTTATATTTGTTAAATTACGCCTTCCTCACAAATCTCATTCACTCTAATAGGGCACAGCGTAATTTGTCAAATCGCTAAATTGTGTTCTCTGTTATTTCTATGTGTTTGTTCTCTCAACGTACCTAATACATAGTCTATGAACGCAGTTTTAAAGGTATTGAACGTGTTAAGGACAAAAATATCTGATAACATATAACGTAGTTCGTGGAAGCAATAACGCGATACCATTAGAGCAGTGAACGAAAGAGGGACCATTTTTCACCTATTAATTTTGTTCACAATACCTTACAATATTTAGTTGTCCAAGTAGAGGGTACTCGTACGTCTCTCTTGGAGGCTTCTATTGATCAGCATAATTTATTGAGCTCTGATATAGAAAAGTGTAGGACAACGCTTGATTTTTACGGTAGAAAGTTTAATGTTTAGAATTCTTGCACGCGAACGTTAACGGAGGATCAACAGAAGAACATACCAGTCGTTGCAAAATATTACTGGCACTATGCGGCAATAGGTTAACTGAGCTGTAACAAGTTTTATTCGTATTTTCGTCGAACAGCGGATATATAGCTGCGCGTTATTACTTTCAAAATAATGTGCGGGCCTTCTTTATTTTTCATTTATTTGTTTTCTCTCCACCTCTTCCAGAGTGTAGTTTGTGCACCTTCCGTCCTTGCACTGTACACCTGAAAACGAATTAATAACAGCTCGTCCATCATTCTATCTCGAATTTCTAAAAGAAGAAATGAATGAATCGCATTGTCCATGCATTGCGCATTAGGGCGGAACCATCGTTGGTAATATATCGCAATATTGTCCAGTCGGAAACACACTGCCAATGCTAATTCGATTGGGAAACGAAAAGTTATTGTGTTGCTTTCAACTGGACTGTGTTCCTCCCTTCTATAATGTGACAGTGAAGAGAAATCGCAAACAGGAATACACGTGGGGGTGTTTTCTTTATTAAGCCTAGATCTGTGCTTATTCTATAAGATAATAAAACAAATAAAACAAATGATTAACTAATCATTAATAGATTTAATTAAATGTAACTTATTTAATTAAAATAAATTAACAAATGATACTGAAACAAATGGACGCGGCTGCTTACAAGGGGAGAGAGCTCGTTACTCGCAGGTTTCTGTTCTTGCGTGACTGCTCTTGCGTGGTATGAGCCTTACAAATTGAGAAGAAGAAAAAGAATCTGGTGTCCGTTTACCCCTGCACAACGGCGTAAGCTCTTATCATTTTCTTTAGTTTATTTTGTGTCGTGGTGAAAAGCGATTTGCCATTCTTATTTTCAAAAATTAATTGTCAGAAGTTCTGACCTTGTTCGGGCAACCGAAAGAAGTCAGGCGAAACGACGCAAGCACCTTGCACAAACGTTCTTTCCGTTATTTGCGTTATATTGTGTTTCTGTACACTGTTTCAAGATAAAGCGGAAGCGTTTAAATGCGCCCTCTGGACGCAGTGGCGGCAGAATCACGATGCTTCCCCTTACCCTTCTTGGTGCGGCTTCAGCGCTAGCTGCCCCGCCAAGCGGTATTAGCAAGCCCGCAGGCGTCGAGTGCATCTTAATCACGCGCACGCGAACCCAATTAGGGATCCATGCCGCAAGCGGTTACTGTCACGTCGTCTGAGGCCGCCGCTCCTTGCCCTTCCCCCGACACATTCGCAACGCTTTCGCTTGGACGTTTGAAGAAGACGCCTGCTCGCCGGCTGTGGCGGGAAACCACTATACCGAGCCGTGGCCTCGAGAACTGCGAACGAACCACGTATAACCAACTTGGTTAGACGGCGGGCAAAGAAGCTCGGTGGTATGCCTTCTGCCGCGCATTCTCTGGAGCACACTGGACTTTATTTCTTCCGTGCAAGAGACCCTGTACACAGCGGGAGCGCAATTTTCGGTGGTGCAGAGCTTAATTATAGTTGAGCGAATTGGTGCTAAAGAACTTCCCTTGTGCTCCTGATGTATTGCATGCATTACCTGGCCTCTTGACGTTGCGAAAGAGTCCGCGGCAGACGTTTGCGGGATATATTTGCCGAAGATACAGCAGCAACCGCTGCGAGTGCCTCGCAAATGAACAGCATGGACAAGCAAGCGTTGGCAAGAGGTGTGCCGCTGAAGAACAAGGCGTTCAAAGCCCGAAGACTTGCTCTTACTGCCAGTCTACCACCTGTAAAGGGAATACTTCCGTTCGTCGCTATGCTAATTATTATAATGGTCTTGCCCAGCTTTCTTAAAAATATTTGCCGACTATGGAAAGAAAGTAAACACATAGTTATGATAGAACAATACATACGCTCGTGAGCTTTGGAAGCAGCTAGGTGATATAGATGTCTGATAAGGGCACAGAGAAATGCGTTATCACCGCTGCACGCGCGGCATAATTAGGCTTAAGGTATAGATAGCGATTTCTAAATGAATGATATAGTTTGTGACATAGGGTACTCAAAATACGGACAGTTCTTGTTTCCTGTATAATCCTTCCCAATTTGCGGCATGGTTAACTGAATGTAACTCTATTAGTAGGAACATGTGGTCATCTAACGCGATGCGCACTCAGGCGGGCTAGTTCACTGCTGTTCGTGGCCGTCGTGCCAGCAACCGAGGTCACAAGCTACGTCCGTCTTGGTGGGCTTCTATGTAACGAAATAATCGGCAATAGTTAGGTTTACGCATTCGACTTGCTGCCAGTTTTTGCTACTGTCTTGTTATTGGCAGAGCTTTCAGAGGCGCTTCCAACTCTTCTCCATCGTTGTGGTGGTTCGCACTTCACTGCCTTTTCATTTTGGCACTGGGCACCCTGCTCTTGCCTGTCTCGAACTCTGGAGGGACTCTGAGCCCCTCATGTCTTAGTTTTAAAGCAAAGCGGCCTTTGCCTCCTCTTCCGACTTTTCCGGGCGCTGGGACGGTCTTGCCGGGCGTGCCGCTGGGTTTCTTGCAACATCACCAGATGGCGCTCGCCTCCGCGCATCTCGGTTGCAATAGATACGTGGAAACACAGGAATGAAAAATAACAGTGAAGGGGAGGAGAAATGGCAGCCATAATGAAGCACAGAGTGCTATGGGGATACAGTAGGCACGAGGTGCTCCGGAGTATGTGGGAAGGTAACTTTTGGAAATGCGGTTGTTTGCTTTAAATCAGGGTGCAATCAGGACTCGATGTGAACCAAAAGTCAGTGGGACGCCTCGCATTGGGCGCTCACGGGAAGTCTACAAACGAAGCTGTGCAGTGTGATATGGGCCGGACTAGTTTTGAAGTGAGGGAAGCTCGCAGTAAAATTGATTATGAAGAACGACTGAGGAATATGGAAGAAGGTAAATGGGCTGGGAGAGGGTTGAGATATCTGTACAGGAAAAACATTGATTCACAGTGGAGGAAAGGAACTAGGAAGCTTACCAGCAAGTATTCGTCCTGTAGAGGGGGCAACACAGCAACAAAGAACGTCAAGCGGAAAGTCAAAGAAGCTGAAATAATCTCATAAGTGGCGGCAATGGAAAATAAACCTGCCATGTGTAACTACTTAAAAGGAAGAAACGAAATCAGGAAAGAAACAATCTATGATAACTCAAAGGGAAGCTCATTACGTTTTGAAGTGAGATCGGGATGCCTTAGAACATGCACCTATAATGCGAGATATAAGAAGCAAGAAGAATCATGTGCTTGCTGCG
Source organism: Dermacentor variabilis (assembly GCF_050947875.1). Lineage (NCBI taxonomy): Eukaryota > Metazoa > Arthropoda > Arachnida > Ixodida > Ixodidae > Dermacentor > Dermacentor variabilis. Next base: position 20,521,840 of record NC_134572.1, on the reverse strand, counting down.
GTAAAGCTAGGGAAACGATGGAGCATGTTTTATTAGAATGTGAAGATATCTGCCCAGCGGTCGATTTTGGCACCACTGGCCTCCTTGAGGCCCTTGGGTTCAGCGATAGCAGGGGAAAAGTAAGCGTGTCCGCAATAGAGATTAGTAAGAGGCGATTGGAAGATTGGTAGAAGAAAAGTACGAAAACGACAAAAAGAAGGGGACCTACAAAAGCAAAGTTCGCAATAGGGATCAGAAAATTTGGTTGTGGGAGTTCATGGCGTATTTTTTTCTTTTTTAATCTAAGTAGCACATTAAGCAGTATAACAGCAAGAGCTTGCTGGCGCAACCCACTGCCCCGTTTCAAAGCGGACGTTCATAACATCCATCCATCCATCCATCCATCCATCTCGGTCGGCGCTGCCGCATGCCGGGATGCATATACTGTGCGTACAACACGCGCTTTACTTGCGTCCCTGTGCGACAAAAATGCAGGTACTGCTCTGTGGGGGTCGCGTGCTGGGCTGTGATAGTGTAAACATTACAATCGTCCGTAGCTTATAAAGAGAGCGCTTGGAGCTGGCGTCTCAACAATGTGCTGGTCACGTATGCAGGATGAAACACGCGCCAGAATAATGCGCCTCCAAAGCGTGCACTCAGTGTCGAGGTCGTCCAGGCCCGAAAGAAGCGTCGCGCGGAATAGGAGCGTCTTTGCTACGCAGCGAAACGGGGGTGCAGACAGCAAATGTATGTATACAATGTATACATGCAATTTTATAATAATTAATTGAATTACGTACAGCCCCAAAATTTAATTAAAATCTAACACTTCCGGCACAATGCGATGTGCCATGCAAGGAAATGATAATGCTCAAAACTCAGATATTATGAACAATGACGCACAACAAAACGCCTCAAGCAAACACGTCTCCCCGTGTGTTCCGTGGACTACGCAGACAAACAGCAATGTTGCACACAAGGTAAGGATTAACATCAACTCATCCCTCTCGTATTCGACTGACCTCTGAAGAAATTATACTTTCTCCGCCATCATCAACACTAATTATCGTCAATCGAAGCAATCAACATACAATGTTTCGCTTACATCGATTCCCACAGTGCGTGGGATCCGCAGATTTTGTTCCGTAGCCTCAATTGTGTTCACCTAACTCAAGTCAAGTCAAGGCAGCTTTATTTCTCCAGCAACAACGCTGGAGAATACATTAGGTGACTGGCGACACTATAGTTAAATACGTCAAAATTCCAGCAGAAACTCCTCTGGAAGTCGTCTAAGTATGCGTAATCATTGTGCCACTTGCTCATCTCCACACAGCCCGGTGTCACATCAATGTAATGAAGCGTGATCCTACCAGTATAAACTGTTATCAACACTTATTTGTTGTTATCAACCTTATCAGACTAGACCAGAACCTTATCAACCCTTATCGGTTGTTATTAACCTTATCGGACTCTCGTCTGGTTGAGTTCTCTGCCTTTCCTGTCCTTGCTCTATCGTCTCTTATCGGACTCGATCCGAGCCTTAATTATCAACTCTTATCAGTCGGTATGAACCTTATCGCAATTACGATCCTTATAAACATTTATCTGTCCGCATCAACCTTATCGGACTTGGTCTGACTCTTATCAACCTTGATCTGTGCTTTTTAACTTTACCAGAATTGCTCCGATCATCACGAACCCTTATTGCTGTTTAGCACCTTATCCATCCGCTTCGAACCATTATCAACCGTGATGAGACCCGTATAATCATCAATCATCATCATCACTCCTTATCATCCTTATCAAGTCATTGCCTGGTTATCTGCCTGTGTTGCGCGACGCAAAGCGCATGAGCCCTCAGAGATCGGTGGCATTTCGGTCGGTGAAGGAACGCCCCAACGGAAGGTGCACCACGCAACCACCGAAATGCACCTGGGAGGTGGAATGTTTCGCAATAAATTTCCACGAAATTGGAATTACTAATTCAAGATCATCAACTTTTTAAATTTATTATTCTGCGCGCAAAGTAATGGAAATGATGCTCTTTATTTTTGAATATATGAATATAGACTCAGAGCGAGAGCGAGAGAGTTAAATCGAAAATGATGTGAGCCCTGTTGTGTGCAAGGCTTGTTACTTCAGATGAGGTGTTTCAGATGAACAAAAAATATAGAGTCAGTACAAATGAGTTTGTCTAATGTGTTCGTGAAGGTTGCTAACAAGAATCAATACTGGAAGACTTTCATAATTGTAAATCCAGCTTTCCCGCAGCGCGCTTTGCCAAGGTAATGATGGCGTAACAATATTTTGCACTTGGCGCTTATGAGCATACTTTGGCTGCCTTGTGACATGGAAAGTGTAGATGAAGTTCACGTAATGAAACCATAGGTCAGAATCAAGCCACATACATATGCACTAGAACGTTGCCTTCATTTGTACCATAACCAGTGCTGTCGTTCGTCGAGCAACTGTGCAATACAGAGAAGAGTCCTTGTGAATTAGGAAAATGGGATATTGTGCTTACCTAGACTTATTGCGCAAGGAAACAATTATTGTGGCCCTAAAGTAAATCTTTCGCATTCCTATGTGTCATACCGTGCGCCGAACGAGTTTTAAAGCTGGTCGTAAATATCCCTTAACTATATCAGAAATTAATGCCTGGCACAGCCCATGTGCCTTCATCGAGCCTTGTAGAAACCACATATTGTTGCACACATCGCGCACATGTCCCAAGCTGTTGTGTACTACAAGTGCCTGCTGGATTTGGACGTAGAAGTCGGGAAAGCGTGCTCATTTGGCGTAGTCCTGAAGGGTGCCACGTGCTATAGAGAAGCCGGTGGGCTTTCCAGACATCTTGCCTCACATCAGCTATAGACCTGTGGCTCCACCATTGCCGCTTGCGCTTTAGAACTGCCGCTGCCTTTTTGAGCATCGTCTTGTCGCCTCTTGAAATCCAGCCGCTCATGTACTTGAATGCCATGCTCGAGATCCTCTTTGCAAGTACGCGGTCGAAACACACACGCCCCTAAACTTTAGTGGTAAGCGCCTACTCAGCAAAGCGGCGGCTAGATGAAACGTGCTTTCAAGTTATTCTAACACGGCTTTGTAGGACAAGTACATATTCAAAAAAAAAAGTTCATGCTAATCTTTTGAGAACCCCAACGAAAGTGAACTTAAAAAATGTGGGTGTGAGAGAGAGGGAAATAAGGAAGGCAGGGATGTTAACCAGTCAAGAGTCTGGTTGGCTACCCTACGCTGGGGGAAGGGAGAATGGGAGGGAGAGAGACGAGAGAGAGAGAGGGCATAGAGACGTGCACAGACAGTACTTCAGTCAAAGCCGCTCGTGCAAACCATACGTTCTCAGAAAGCACAAAGTGCCTTCACTGCCTTCTGAGCCGATGATCGGTGGGGACGCTGCTCTAGTACTGTCTGTTCACTCAGAGGACGATCATGTGGTTTCCTCAATGTGTTGGACTAACATTCTCTTTGTGCTTGAAATTGAGGACAGTGGCACAATGAGTGGTCAATGTTCTCTCGCATCCGCAAACATCACACGCAGGACTATCAGCCAGTCCAATTACTGCTGAGTAAGCTTTTGTGAAAGCAATTCCCAATAATGTCGTGCTATCAAGGAACGTCAACGGAATCCAACTTTTGTGAGGCGTTCATATTATAATCCAAAAAATAAGACATTCTTCATTGCAGGTGCACGTGCGCATCGGTTATTACTCCAACGCCGAAATACAGTTGACGGCCATCCTCAATGCGATGAGCAGTAAGGAAAGACAGCCTGAGAAATTTGGGAGGTGCGCTAGATTTCTACATTACGAGCCAAAGCTAGTATTTCGTATCAGTATTTAGCCATGCTTTACATCGTGCATGGCTGAATGCAGATTCAGGCAGGATCTACATCGAATCAGACAAGAGTAACAAGTGCTTTTAATTCTTACTGTCGGTGTCCAAAAATCACTAATTAAATTGACATGCACAGGCAATTAGCGAATGCTCCCCAAGGGTTATTCGTGCAGGTGCCCTTCTCATGCAATGGGCAGAGGATGCTAGACTTTGCTAGATAGACATAGCTTGCTAGTGAAAATCACACACACCTGTAAAATACGTACGAAAATCAGGACAATTTCTTCAAAAATAAAGTAGCGAGTGCTCAGTTAAAGTTGTATCCGTTTACTTATTAATTTTTTTTTTCTTTTTAGAAATGAGCAGCGATCGCTGATACGGAAATGCTTGCTGTGGCGACGACTAGCGCGGGAGAAAGACTGATAGTTAAATGGATATCGGGAGAGCTTAACCTGTCGACAGGCTTGACACGATATTACCAAAAAGAAAGTCATCATCCATTTCGCGCAGTCACGAGCCTCTGGGGCTTCTGTAAGGACGCGCAGCGTCGCATCCCGCTGTGAAGGGAAAGGAGAATGCACGGAAGAGAGGATGGCTCCTGCTCGCAGGCAGACACGACGAGGCAAACGAACGAGTCAGAGAGCGAGAATGTGTATTGCTAGACGGTCCGCGGAATGTGAACAAAGACAACACGCGACACCGATCACTCAGAAATGGAACAGAGAAGACTGAAAACGGAAGGAGTGAACGAACGCCGGAGAAAAAGAGCCGAACGACTTCGTTGGAGCGCCCACAGCGGCCGCCGGAGCAACGAGGATCAATTAAGGGCGAGGGGGGGGGGGGCCGCAGGCGCGCTACTGCTCCAACCGGCCTCCTCCTCACTCTTTTGGTGCTACCTCTCTCTCTCTCTCCTTCTCTTGCCTTGTAGCCCGGTCTGCGCACCCGCCAGAGCTTCGCTCGCTCGCGCGCGCAGAGCGCCGCTCCAGTCCCATTCAGTTTGCTCGGGACGGCGCGCCGTAGGTCCCTTGCTGGTGCCGGCAACGCAAGCCGCTCGCTTCCCCGCCGTCACTAGCCACGCGCACTCCGGCACGACCGCCCCCCCCCCCTCCCGTCCCCCCCCCCCCACCCCCGTGCTCTTCGAAAAGCACCGGAACTCCTCGAAAGCCCGGTTGCTGCAGCTCGGTCATCTGGGAAGTCCATCTCATTCTTGCTTCGCCTCAAGGAGTGCGGACGATGTAGAGTGGACGTCGTCGAAGGCCGGTAGCCACTGTCGGCGCTGTGCGCTCTCATCATTTACATCGGCGCTTGTCGGAGGCTGTTCCCTCGTTTGCTGCAAGGACGCTGAATAGCTTGGCTTCTTAACGGGACGGTGCTCGTTTTTTGCTGACGGATCGTACATTTTGCAACGAGTGGATACCGGAGAAGTGATTGGTAGCGGTGCTTGTTGAATTCGACGACGCGAAAAGACGTAGTTCACTTTGCTGTGTCGCCTGCCTTCATATGTGACGTAAGCTTGCTCGACAGTGTGCATTTGTGTGTAGCGGCTTTTATGCAGTGGGAAAGTCAACTTGAGGAGTGAGTTGATAACCGCAGCAGAACGATATACGAGTAGGTTTAGGCGGAGTCTGTTCGTCCACCGCCTGCAATTGTCTGTCGCGTGAACATCCGCAACGAGTCACGAAGAAAAGGACATCGCTTGACGCACTATTGTTAGTATTGGTGCGCATTTTGTTCCGTGAAAACCCAAGATCTGCCGTGGCTCTCAAGCGTCGAAAGAAAGCACGCGGCGAAGAAGTTGCTTTCATGTTTGACGACGTAACCTAGATGTGGTGTAGTGGCAGCAGTACTGACACACATTTGGAAACGGGTGAACTTTCTTTCTCTCTCTGAGATTTCTAGGATGTTTATGCTCTAATCCGAAGGGGAAGAGTGGCGGATGCTTACATCCGCGGTAATAATATATTCAAACATTGTTTTTATTTGCTCTCCCCCAAACTCCTTTGGTAGAATCAGTTAGGGTTGAAGCACTGCAGAACGACTTCCAGTCATCTCATACTCACATGTTGACGTGTAACTGTGAACTATTATATACTGAATATTTAACCTTGTAAGCATTTAGAGTAGATGCTAGCTTAAGCGCCGTGAAAGCTCACATTGTAGTATTACGAGCTCACGTATTATATTCTCCTTCCTCAAAAACCTCCGAGTTCTATAGAACGTCCCAAACCACGTTCATATTATCTGCAAAACACTCGCACGAAGAAAGAATCTTGTCCACGTAAACTGAACAGCGTGTGTCACTGCGTCTCGAGAGGTTACTTCCTATTACTTCCTAGAACTTCTTTTTTTTTTTTTTATAGCGCCTATCATCACTTCACAGAAGCTGAGCGTTGTGACCACGTGTGCACCAGTGGACGCGGTGCTACTTACACCAACCTGATGGAATAATCGCCTCACCTGTGCAGTCTTCGCGGAGCCCTCCTGAACCCGGAGTCAGCAACAGCAGTGTGGTGCTTTGTGCTGTGTGAAAGACGCGAAAGCCACGGTTCGGTTTCGGATGTACGCTAAGTTGTCGCATATGAGTGCTACGTGGGAGCTATATATGGAGACAAACTTTGACAAGGCTACCTAGGAGTAATTTCTCAAGGCTCATAAGGTACGTATACATGATTGCAATATCAGATGTGTCCGATTAATGCCTTTTATTCTTCTATTTTAATTTTTCTTTCTGCTGGTGGTTTTCTTACCGCTTGAAGGGGATATAAAAAGAAAACGCCGGGCTTTCTTTTTCTTCATTAAACATATTGTGGAGTAAAATACGAAAGGTAATTCCTCAGCTATATCTTTCTTCAGCCAGGTTAATCTATTGCAAACGCCATCGGCTTCCCAGCAGTGCAACTTAGCAACACGCGAAAAATTTGTGCGTGTGTCGTTTATATTGCTGAATTGTGTACAGTGTAAAGAATAATTATGCGCAATTTCATACAAAATATTTAGTTTTTTTTAGTTTCATTGCATGATGAAAAACGGTTGCTGTGGAAATACGGTTGCAGTCATTCGGCTTGTAATTTCACTGGCCCGCTAAATGGCATCGCATAAATTTTGTGCGTTTTGCCAGTGTTGAAACAGACGCTTGGAAGAAAATAACCTTGTTGTAGAGCTGACCATTGTTGCGTATACTCCGATGCCGGCCGGAGTTGCCACTTGCACGCTGCTTAATCACTGACAGGTCGACTTTGTGAGCAGAAAGGAGCTCGATGGTGGCAGCCTGAAAAGGAGAGCGTCCGCCTCTCAGCCTAATGTGCGTCGAGTACGCCGGTATAGATGACGGTGGAAAGTAATATAAAGAAAAGCATCGAAATAGTCTACTTAAAATGTGACATTAATTTGTCAAGTAGTCACTTCCGGTTCACTCACATAAGGCGGCTGGACGCACTTACTAATAAGAGTGGACAATTAAAACGTGGCTACAGCTCTTGATAACTGCCCTTTTAACTGATGTTTATAAAATACACCGCATACAGTTGTGATTACGCCACATAGTCGCGTTCTGCGTGACATTGCAGTAACCTCATGACTGAAATTTCGACGATGCATGGACGTAAGATATATGGGTGCTTATCTGCTGAAGTCACGCAGAGTTTGCAATCTGTGCAACGTGCTTGGACGACATACAAGCAAGTTTCAGTGAATTCAAGCAGTTACGCCTATTATCAGCAAGGGTGTCGAGATTACCGTGTTAGCGCAGTTAGTGTTGTTTAGAATAGGTCATGATCGTGGCATGGAGGCAGAAATCCCTCCTAGCTTCTTTTTGACAATGCTAAAAGTACACACACACGAAAAAAATGAAAGAAAAATTTTGGAGATTTTTTTTTTATCCAGAGCTCATGGCTGCAAAGCTCATCGAAATTAGAGTCAGCGGTAGACGTTTATCATTCATTATGCATGGGTGGCATCCTGTTGCCAGTTTGAATCGCTGTTGCGCTAATCTCAACATTCCCTGGTACTTTATAAGAACAACATCCAAAATAAAGCATGGGAACGGCCACTAACAATGCACGGTGGCTCTTACGAGTACATTCCGCTAGTTGTGCAATGCGCTAAGAAATACACCTCCACAATGAGATGGTGGAACTATTTAGTAGAAAACTATGAGAAAACTGTATACCCATCAAATTCTGCCTATCTTGATTTTGGCGTGATTGATGTCTTTCCTTTTGACCTTCAGAATCTTTCCGAGACGCGTATTCAGTAATTTCTCGCTGCGAACGATGACAGCAAACAAGCACACATAAAGATGAACACGAGTCGCGCACAAGTGCGAGTGCCGCTCTTTTGTGTTAACGCGCTTTCGGTTATTATTTATCTGTGTATTTTCAGGGCACAAACTGTCGGGAAGATATGATATGCTGCGCTAAATGGCGCCTGAACAAGCTCTGTTCATCCAGAATGCGCTACCACGTGTATTTTTACTTTCGCAGCTGGTTCCTTCCAGTGGCGCGTGATGATCGCGTTCATCGTAAACCTGATTAGCAAACTCGGCAGCATCATGGCCCCCTCTCAGATTGCATGACAAGCCATGTGATTTATGTTATCCACGCGGCACTAATTACACTAAGTACTCGTCAGCGTTCCGCGCTAAAACTACAGACAAGAAAAAAAAGAACACACACACACACACACATACACACACACACACACACACACACACACACACACACACACACACACACACACACACACACACACACACACACACACACACACACACACACACACACACACACACACGCACGCACGCACGCACGCACGCACGCACACACACACACACACACACACACACACACACACACACACACACACACACACACACACACACACACACACACACGCACGCACGCACGCACGCACGCACGCACGCACACACACACACACACACACACACACACACACACACACACACACACACACACACACACACACACACACACATATATATATATATATATATATATATATATATATATATATATATATATATATATATATAAACAAGAACAAGCTCTGCCTGATCTCTTTGTGGTTCTTCTGCGTGCTAACGACCACACGGATACGGATATTGAACAGTATATGCATAAAAGGTATGTTTACATTTTCTTCAAACTTGGTCACGCAGGACTGTCTGCTTAGCAGCACGAGTACGCATTCAAAAACAGTTGCTCAAGGCTAAATTTTGAATGATAGACAACTCCTGTTTTATTAAAATATTTCCAACACACAGTGGCTCAGTGTCACAGTTATCGGCCATTGGAAGTGACCCTAGCCGTTTTTTAAAAATGATCTTGAAGAGGGAAACTGAGGACATGTTTCCTGTCTTATGGTTCGGTAGCTGTAAAGGCTAAGTCAAATAAGTTTAACTTACGCGTGAAAATATGTCTACTTATCGGGCATTTAGGCGCCTCAAGGAGAAATGTCTGTGTGTCTATGAGTGTGTATGTGTGTGTGTCGTAACTTTTAACGAGAAACAAGCTACTGCTGTATGACACTGAATGAGATGTCAAGTTTTCATCGCAGAAAATACAGTGAAGGAAAGGCTGATCGCAATCGCTAGGGCGTTGCGTAAACAATTCAGCGTTATCTTTTGTTTTCGGTAATGACCCAATTATATCCCAATATCTTGCCCCACATAATCTAAATACTGGGGTTTTACTTCCCAGAACCACGTTACAATTATGAGGTACGCTTAATTTTGACTGCTATGAGGTTACTGAATGGGCACTCAAATTACAGTAAAGGAACATTTTTTTTTTTACATTTCGCCCCCATCAGAATAACGCGGCCGCGATCGAACTCGCCTTCTAGCAACGCCTTAGCCACTGAGCTACAGCGGGGGGTCTTGCTTCATATCAGTTCGTCAATGCCAGCGTCTCTCGTTGGTAGCACCTACATTTTTCTCTCCTTGAGGTACGTACTGTCTGCTGTCATATTTCCTTATCGGGAGCGGCAATACTTACTGCTTTTACTGAAGTTTGAAAGGTTACTTGGCTTCGTCGTTTGTGTTCCGCAGGCTACGCACAACGTTTGTTTTTCAACAACAACAACTATTACAACAAAAAAGAACGCGGTGCGTTGCGTGCTTGATCTGTGCAGTGATAGGCATCTTTGAATAAGCGCACCAACAAGCGCGCATACTTGTACAAGATAACATATATAGCACTTATATTGTTTACCAAGAAAAACGCTTGTGCAAGACGTTCCATATGCGACACATGGAGGGCATTTAAGAGTTTGACATGAACAAGAAGCCGCGCCTTATTCACTAGAACCATTAAGGAAGCGGCTAATTTCGCCTCATACAAGCGATTGCATCAACTCAGGGACGCACGGTATACGTACATCTGTCGTAAACGCACCCGTTCAGGAAGAAAAGATTTGAGCTAAACATGTTTACATGATCTCGTAAGGCAACTTTCAGGGTTAAAGCTTCATCCCGAAGTCGAGAATGTGGTTTGCACGTTAGGGAAAAAAACAAGTTTGTTGGCTCGTGAGGCCTTACAGAACACCATCAAGGCCGAGTAGCTCGGGCTTGCTTGCACACTCAATAGCGCAGAAACCATTCTTAACAGCCAACCAAAGGGGGATTAGAGTATTTCGTAGCAAAAAAAGAAAAGATAAGAGAACAAAGCGAATTCTCATTAATTGGCGATGTGACGACGCAGTAGGTCAGTGAGTCCTGCGACAAATCCAGGAACGCCAAAAGGGGGTGTGGCCGAAACCCTTGCCGCACCTTGGCGTCGGCGTATGTACGAGTGCTTCTAGGCTGTTCTCTTGCGATCCATTGCAGTGACATGTGTCAGGAGGTTAGCAACACGCCGACTCGTGCAGCTTGGAGCTTTAAAAACACTGCACCTGTCAGCTTCCACTGAGGATGCGTGTCTGTAGTTCAGTACGACTATTGTGCTGGTGTTCACCGACCATAGGCGGTGCAGTTCTGTCATCTGACTTTATCTAGCGATTTGGTTGCTATGCAGGCAAAAGTTATTCGTCTGTGACGCACCTTTACTTACACCACGCGTAACTCTGCTGTTTTTGCAGGGGCGTACGCATTTTCTCTAGTTGGTTCGTTACTGGATCCGAAAAAAGCAGCGCAATATAACAATATGCAAGGAAGGGCCAGACAATGCCGTTTTTTCTACTGTTGTTTTTGTTTGTAGCTTCATACATAGTAGAAAAGGGAGCAAGGGCTTAGATGCATAAACACTGCTCGATGCGCTCATCCAGGGATCATGTATTGGTATGTCCGGACAGACGGTGCCAAGCAATGTCAATGCTCGGCCGAAGTACATGTAGGAACCACTAACAACTAGTCGTGGGCAACCGTTTTCTACACTTCCCCCTTCGTAGTCATTAACTTTCCCTCTTTTTCTATTTCTGCGCCATATCGCAGCAAATGACGGTGTACTTAGGCCCTTCAGAGCGTTCGCTTTCCTCCCGCTACCGCTTGTGGGCTTTATCGGCAAATCTGAATCATTGGCGCGTTTTCTTCCTATCTTGACAGCAAGCGCTATTAGTGCCGGGAGCTGCGTTTTGTAATGCTCGCAATCTTCTATAAGCAAAGGTGCTACGTCAGCTATATCCACCCTGCGGCCCGATTTGTTTAATCAGGTTTTCCGCGAAAGAAGAAATGTAGCGAATAGACCGCAAAAAGAATTTGACAAAGCAATACGCCCTCGCTAACAAGCTAGCGAACAGAAAGTCAGGCAACAAACACCGCGAACCAGGAACACAAACACGTCCTATGTGATAGCTAGAACAGTGCACGATAGCGCAATGTGCTTGCCTCACGGCAAAGAGCATGCTGATCGAGTTGGTTCACGCCAGATGAGACCTAGTAGGGTTGCTGCTCTCCTATACTAGTTGCGTGCAATTTAATATGGCCCATAACAGTGAAATAGTTCACCAAGCGCGCCGTATTGCAGTAAATAGCTATCAAGGGTCATCTGCAGTTTTATGATTTTATTTTGTGATGCCTTAAATAGTACCGACGAGCTAGGTCAGTCATGCTGAGTAGCTAGACCTTTAGTTTTCGGACGCAAATCAAGAGCAGCTGTTTGACTGGCAGGCTCCAGGGCACTGGTCAATCACGGCACCTCTACTGCCATTTTCCACCGTGCAGCGATGAAAAGGTCATTAATTTCGAATGCCTTTCAAGTTCGGAATCTGGTCAGCTGGCACGAGATCTAGCTCCCACCATGATACATTCTTTCAGGTGAAGTAGTTTTGTCAAAGAAGTGATGGCCGCAAGAACAGGAGGGAATGCATAGGACGCGTATGCTTTCGCGCCTGAATTAACTGGTGTACCTCCTTCGCGTTCTCAGCATTGCACGGAACTAGACGAAACGCAGTAGGACACGGCAGGTGGACGCGCCGAGGCTGACGAGACACGGGCGCGTCCGGAATAAAAAGGGAGTCGAATTTATTTTCGGACTGCTCAAGCTAGCGCCGCAATGGGATACCCTTCTGTATTTTCGCCTGTTTCCCAGACTCTGCCATCTCTTGTCAGATGTTCTTGTGTCCCCACTTCGCCATACAGATCACAGCTCGAGGAAGCATCGTACGTCGCTCGTTGCCGGTGAAGGCTATCAGAACTAAGAGGATGAGGGGCTGTATTCTTCTGTCGGTACGCAGCGTTTTCGCCAGAAACGACATTTGTGATGCGGACCTTACTATTTTCGGTGTTATTTTCTCGCTACTTCATATGACGCTGTTGCTCGAAAGCTGTGTTTGCCTGAAGAAGTTCTTTCGAGTTCACTTACACAAGGTTTTGACAAAGCAAAATGAACCTAACAAGCCATACGCTCTTTACTGTTTCTTCCTTTTCAGTTATTTTTCTTTAATATCAGGAGCCCGCAAAAAAACTCGAACAACAAAAACGCGAATTTCGGTTGTTTTGCGAATATGCATTTTTAAAACTTTGGCAAGAGCTTTGTCCCTCTTACGCTTTTAGTTAGTGCTGGAATGCTTTCAATGCGCTCGGCATATGTGCTCATCTTCTTATGTATACTTCAACATTATAATGCTTCAAGAGCTAACGTCGGATAGGTGGCCTTTGATTTAATTTTGACAAAAAGCGTCACGTGAGTTCTGCCACCAAATTACGCGCCGATGTTTGGTTATCTATATTCTATAGTTGATCCGTACCGTTTGTGCCTTTGTCAGTGTTAGTAGGTTAGCCGGGTTAGGCGTAAAATTGCTATATTCTTTTTTTTATTTGTATCTTTCTGTCTCTCTCTCTCTCTCTCTCTCTCTGTGTGTTTGGAGGGGGGGGGGGCGTCGTCCACGGACGTGCGAATGTCAAGTTTACTTCCGTGAGCGCGGAAAGGGGGACAATAATCAGAAAATGGTCACTCTTAAAGATGCAGCGTTCTGCACATTTAATTATCCGTCGCGGGGGGCGTATAGGCAGCCGCGTCGCGTAACTGATCCCTCCTTTTAGCCTCTTGCCGTTTCTGCCAAGCCTATTAGAAAAGCAACATCATTCGTTTCTGTGTAGAAGTTGCAGCTCGCTGTATGCGTTCGTTATGTATGCGTTGCGCTTTCATGACGTGTGGCCAAGCTCCGGTTACAGCATATCTGCAGATTCGGGCAGAGCGCCGCTTGTTGCGTGCCCGCCCACAGCGTAATTCGAAAATAAAGATCGTAGAGCTAGACAATGTCCAATCGAAAGCAGCCAATAGACAGCTAAAATGCGCAGCGTCGTCAGACAAGGGGAAAGAAATGCCAAAAAATCTGCAGAAAGAGCGAGGAGGGAGGGGGACGCGACGCTCTCCGACCCACTTGATCAATTCCGGTTAACGAGGCCTTTCCCCCTAGGCGGGGCAATTGGCCGTCGCTCCGCTGCGACAGCGGGATCCCATTGCGTCTCACGAAACTCGAAACGGAGCACAATTTTGTCTTCCCATGCAGGCCCTGGAAAACAGCAGCGCAGCTAGAAGGAACGAAAGGCAACGCGTAGCTACAATCCCCCCTTTGCAACACGCGACAGACTAGCCACGGCGCTTCTTTTTTGTCGCCTTCTGTTCCTCGCCGCACGCCAGTGCGATTGCAAACGAAGAGTCAAATCGGAAACAGCGCGGCCGGCTGTCGCTTCGCTGTGCACCGGAACCGCGAAAGCTAGAGCCAGCTAGGGCGACCATGGTGCGGGCGTGGAACAGGATTCCCCTAGACTTGCCCCCTATGCGGATGCACGAACAGAACGAAAACAAAGGAAGGGTGTTTAGATAGATTATGTAGTTCGTATATATTTCAGAAATTTGACAAATTAATTCATTCTTGTTCTTATGCACAGTATAGAATAGAAGGCCTCCGAACGAAGAGTGATGCCTAGTTCACTTGACTGATTTACGAGCTATTTCATCAAAGCAATAGATCAGGAACGCGATTGTATACGTGGGATACTTTTGAAACAACTGTTCTACATTCAAAGAAAGCGTCAGGTTTATTTCAAAAGCACGCTACAAGCAATCAAACACGATCGCGCCATACATAACACCCTTAAACAGTATAGCCAGAATAGGAAAAATGAAGCATAGATTGACTGAGTAGTTTTGAACAGAAAGAGGCGGGAAAAGGGCGACAGGCAGGAAGGTTAACCAGAACAACAAATTCGGTTCGCTACCATACCCTGGAGGACGGGGAAGGGGAAAATAAAAAATAAAAGAAGAAAACAGACAGACAGACGGACGGACGGACCGTCCGTCCGTCCGTCCGTCCGTTAGTTTAATTTTTGTGTACCGTGCCCGCCATAATACGGACTCCCGCAACGAGAATCGAACCGGCAACCTCGTGCTGAGCAGAAGAACGCCATAGCGGACGAGCCACCACTGCGGATAAGAAGAAAATGAACACTTCCTGGCCAGAACTTTAACACATTGAATGCAGTTAATCTACAAAATGGGCCATATGAAAATAAAACGCCTCTACTCGAACGTTAAAGATTTGAACCCTGTTAATCAATGAAATCTTGCAACACGGGGATAGTAGGCGCCATACCAACTGCATATGCGGTATACGTCCTCTTCTCACTGGGAGTGCACTCTCCGACAGCCAAGAGGTTGAGCCCCACATCAGAGAGAGAGAGAGAGCGAGAAAAAGTAGTACGACTAGGCATAGAAGAAAAAGTAGAGGCAAGATTCGGCTACGTCACCACAAAGGGAGTTGCCATCGGCCATACCGTGCCGAATACGCCGTTTCTCGTCCACAAAGGGAGACCGCGCCGGCCGATCGGGTGCTCTGGAGAAGAGCGCGCCCCGCACGAGGCGCAAGCGCGACCGATGCGAAAGCGTCGCCGCAGTAGCGGGAGTCTCGCTTCGCCGACTCCCAGCCAAGCCCACATCTGACTCTGTATACACGCGCCTGCATACGATCTCGTGTCTAGCCGCTCCCGTGCACTGCGACAGGAGCGGCGGCGTGAGGTGACGCCGGCGGCATCTTCGTTCGCCGGCACGATAGGAGGCGGCGGCGCGTTACAGTTGCCCGCAGCGAGGCGCACGCGGTGGCGGGGCGGGCGAGCGTAAGATCCGCTCACGGCGCAAATTCTCCTCGACGTTGCGACACGCGGCACACGAGTCTCCTCTGTGGAAGCGTGCGATATGGGTGCGATCGCATGGGTTTGCGGGGCAGACGAGGTGTGTTTGCATTACAAAAACTGCAGCAGTTGCTGATGTACTGATATGTAAACATGGACCTAAAAAAAAGTTAATGTGGGATCACATTTTATGTGAACCACGCAACTAGAGCCAGCGGACCTTGCCGTTGCCCAGGATACTAACAGAGCGTCTGAAACAATTTTCATTTTAACAGCATAACGCGGTGATGTGACGTTGTGTTGAGAACAGATTTGATACAATGTGATTTGACCGGCCCCTTTGAGGTCAATAACCTGTCATTCATTTATTACGTGCTTCAATGGCATAAAATCAACAACCCTACCTGTGAGCTCAGGCGTACGACAAAGGTCTGTTTTAGGTCCTGTTTTATTTTTGACATACAATAATCATATCAGTTCCGTTATTACTGAGGGCATCACCGTACGTTTGTACGCAGATGATTGTCTGCTATACCGGGAAATTATTTACGTCGATGATCAAAAATTGCTGGATGACGCTCTTGCTGTCATTGAAATGTGATGTGAAAACTGGAAGATGAAGATAAATTAACAAAAGACAGTTGCTTTCAGGGTATCCAACAATATAAATAATTCCCTAGATGACAAATACTTTGCGAACACCCGAATACTCGCTACATTTGACACACAAGAATACCTAGGAATAGCTATCACCAAGCAGCTAAGGTCGAAAACGCATGTCACAAATATCAAGAGCACTGCCAAAAAAAAACTTTGGTTTCTGCGCAGCAATCTCGAGCCTCGATCTATCAAACTAACCGCGTTTCTTTCTTATGTGAGGCCAGCGTCAGAGTACACAAGCATCATATGGGGCCCGTTCCAAATGGGTCTAATAAACGAACTCTAAATGGTACAAAGAAGGCCTGCGCGGTTTACTTTGTCCAAGTACTCTTTCGCCGACTCAGTGACAGCGATGTTAAACCTGCTTCAACTGCCGCCTTTATCCAAGCGGCGCATAGTAGCAAGACTAAAATTCCTATTTGTGCTTCCTAAACACCCTTTTAACATCGACATTGCAAAGTACTTAGCTTCCCCCAAAAAAGCAAATTCTCAGGTAAAAGATGACTCTATGTTCGATGTGCCAGAGCTACGTATCGACGCATATGAATATTCATGCCTACCTCGAACTATAACAGACTGGAGCGCCCTGCCATCATCGGTTATGCAGTGTACCTCAGCTGCAATCTGTAAAAAGATGTATAATGACGCCATTACAAACCTGAAAAATCTGCTTGCACCCATTCTTGTCTATATATATATATATATAACTTTGTTATTAACTTTGTTAATTGTAATAACTTTGTTATTAACTAGCAGATAGACCACGTATAGTCTGTTTTATGATTTGAGTGTTTTTCATGAATGAGAAGAGTAATGGCCAAGGTGTTATATTACTGTTCAAATTATGACAGTATGCGGTGTCAGTGACCGATTGTGATTGTGTGTCTATGCTCCTTTCTTTCTTTATCGCTACTTTGTTACCCCTTTACCTCCCACTCCCCTCTCTCCCCAGCGTAGGGTAGCAAACCGGATCTTTTTCTTTGGTTAACTTCCCTGCCTTTCCCCTTTCCTCTCTCTCTCTCTATGACTTTTACCCGCTTTGTATGACTGACACTTCATCGATGTAATTTACTGTTGTAAAACCCAGTTTGTATGTTTGACAACTTATTATTGTTGTAACAACCAGTTTTGTAATTGTGATGCCTTAAATCCCACTCTGTAACAGCCTTACGCCCAACAGTAGCGTAAATAAAAAAAAATAATAGAATTGCAGATACAGACAGCCAAACGGGTTCATACAAGATGCTCTTTTAGGAAGGGCATTAACCTACTAACAAATGCATATGCGTGCTCAAGAGTTCAAATGCAAAAAATAATAATAATAATAACAGAAATAGGAAGCCGTGATTGGAAATGCTATAGCTGATAGGGCAACGCGCTCAATTACGTAGCACGCTGCGCAAATAGCACGGGAATATGCGCTAGTGGTCCCTGAAGTCCGTGACGGGATCTAAAAGCCGATTTTTGAAAACAATATACGAATATCGTGAAGTGGAAGTTAGGGGTAGCATGGCAAATGCCTTACACGTGGCTATCAGATAGTTGAACGCGCGCGCGTGCCCACGCACCTATAAAGACGCATTCGTCCACTTGATTCCCTCATACCTCCACATATGAGTGCGTAAGAACAGAATACTGAGCCGTCGTTACGTCAGCTATTTGGCCTCTTTAACATAGACCGTCGAAAACAATATGTCTGCACAAGAAATGCAAATGCATCGTCAGAACGTTTTCTTCTGCAAGCCGCACTAGAAATTTTGATACGGAATCTACCAGGGTCAAACGCAACGTGTCGAATCCACCGCTGGAATCCATCATACGCCCCATGTACTTAGAAAAGCAACATAGCAGTAAAGAAAAAAGAAATCACCAACGATTACGATACTCCATGACGCGCCATTTGTTTCGTGAAGCACATTGCAAACGAAGCGAAGTGTGGTGCAACTGCCCCGCTAGTCGGGAGATCGCGAGATGCAGCGCGTGGGTGACGCGTATGCGCGATTCACAGTACCCGCCGCAGACAGACCTCCGCTCATGCAGCGCTTTGTTTCCATATATGGTAGCAGGCTTGCCGCATGCCATCGGTGAACAGACGATGGCACCGTCTCGTAGCGGTCGTCTCCTCAGAGCTCGTTTTGCGCGGCACTACGCTTTTCTTCTCACGCTTTCGCCAAAACCTCCTCCTGATTCTTACGCCTCATCGTTCCGCGGCACCCTCCTCGTCCACCATCCTCGCGCGCACTTCGCTATCGCCGTCTTTCATCCCCCGCTGCGCTCAGTGTTCGCTCTTACATCCTTCGCCCTGCTCGTTCGATCGGTTACCCCGAGGTACGACGCCGAGGGACGCCGAAGCTAAACGTAGGAACGACGCCTAAGAGCATGCGCTCTAAAAAAAATCTAACTAATATTATGCATTTATGCTTCCACTTGTGACACGCTAGATGGCTCGTGTAATCACCAGGGGCTTCAAGCTTTATTCGATCTCACGCAGTCGCTTTCAAAATATTCTTTCTGTTCTCTGCTTTTCTTTCTGTGGTATATTTGGGAAGCTACTCATTGGAGTAAAGTGCCTTGTTGCCGGCTTCATGTTGGAGATGCAGCTTCTGTCGTTAAGGTTTATCACCTCCAAGCTTTTCAGAGTGAAGTTAGGCGCCCGCTCTTGCGGCGAGCGTCGGCGTTATTCCTCGTAACCGAGCGAACGAGTACAGCGAAAGATGAAAGGGAATTCGGAGCACAGCAAGAGCCGAAAGAAGAGACCGCGAGGAGGAAAGCGGAGGAGGAAGCTACAATGAGAGAATGAGGCGGAAAACTGAGGAGAGGGAGTATGGCGAAAGAGTGAGGAGGAAAGCAGAGTGCCGCACGAGACTACGAGATGACACCATAGTATGTGTAATCTGAATGTATGTGTGGCGCGAATTGTGTACGCCCTAAAAAAATCCACGCTTAATCTCACGCTAAACTCGAAGCTTAAGCGTGACGCGCACGTAAATGAGGCGTGGATGACGTTTCAACACCACAGGACCAAAAATAAGCGTGGCGTTGTTTCATGTAAGCGTGAGGACAAGACTTTGTGTCATGATACGGTCTTATATGCAAGCGGGAACGATCCCCGTACGGGTGAAAAACGCAAATCGCACGCTTAACATCCCGCACAGCGCTCACGCGGGAACTGTTCGTCAAGTATATAAATATACGGATAGGGAGACCGTGACATGTCATGTGATATGCACGGAGCGTTGGCGAGGTAGAACAACGCTCGGTGCCTTCTCACCTCCCTGCTGTTGGGAACTCGGCGCTGACGCCCGTTGTTGCACCTGGGTCGCAAGCCCCAAGGGTAGCGTTGGCCTGGCGGCCTGGGGTACAACTGGAAGCATCCGAAAGTCCCGGCAAAGCATAAGTCGACAGGTAACAACAAAACAACTTGTTTATTCTAACATCGCAAAGAGTTGGCGGTCAGGTTGACCGAAGTAGAGAGACGGGAGTGCACGTTACTCAACAGAAGAAATCGGAGCCTCCCTTGGCGTCCGGGGGCAGCTGCTTTTATACTCTCGCAGTTGAGGGCAAGAAGGAACCCCTCTATAGACGAGCACGTGACTGTGCCGCTCGGGCACGTGGGGATGAGAAGGTGGCGCAGCCGTCGTGTCGGCGCCGGTCAGGCACAATGGGAAGAGAAGGTGGCGCATACGTCGTGTCGGCGCCGGTCAGGCACAATGGGAAGAGAAGGTGGCGCATACGTCGTGTCGGCGCCGGTCAGGCACAATGGGATGAGAAGGTGGCGCATACGTCGTGTCGGCGCCGGTCAGACCCCCCTCGCTTCACAGTTGGGGGAGCTCCTCTCCCCGGCTGCCGCGCTTCGACAAGCGTGGGCACCAACATGCACATACGCACACACACGCACATGAAGACACGTGGCATTAGAACATGCCTGGACGCGCTTGGCGGGGAGGCGTAGCGGCGGCGCCGAACGGGCCAAAATGTCTGCCGCTTTGAACGAAGCCCCGGCGTCCGTTGCAGCCGCGCCGGCTAAACCGCGCGTCGTAGGCGAAACGTAACACTGCGGAAAATACGAAATTTTCTTGGGGAGGCTGATGAAGACAGTGGTGTTTTGAAGACTGCTCTCTGCCATTTTTTGTGTGGATTATCCGGTAGACTGTCACGACGTTCGTTCATTGCAGCACAGAGCTTTCGGTCTAATTGCCAGAGTTGGTGTGCATCGCCATGCTCACTTCTACAGACATTCTTGGCGTACAACGCGGATGGTGCGTGCATACAAAGTGCGACTGTGCCGAGTTTACGAGAGAAAATCCACCGACGTCTGACGCCTTAGGAACAGCATTTTGATATGGATGGTGCATATAATGCGGCCCCTCACCTACCATTTATGAACGACTAGAATATACAGGTAAGAACAACTCGTGATTCGCTGTTATACATTGGCGGCCAACTATTTGCGATGATATCCGGTGTGTGCTTATACTATGCGTGTTGCAAAATTTGCCTTGATGATGCATTTTATTGGAAAGCAATAGCCTTCTACGGGAGCAGTAGCTTTGAACGAAATAAAGAATGGTCAGTCTCGTGCTTTTCTAACAAGTTTTAACGCAGGACTGCTGAATTCCTCTGAAATGTTCTGTTCATTGGCGTAAGGTATACGAAATTCGAACGATTATAACGCGAGTTTATTTTAGAACTTTGTGAAGTCGCGACGCGCTTCGCGTTATATTTTGGTTCATGACGCGAATATCATGCATCTCAGTTTTCTTTGTTTAATTGAATATTCGCCTGCACACCGTGCTCTCCGTGCCCGCTGCCGCTTCACCTCGGACAAGGGTGGTGAGCTAAGATTTGCGACTGTGCCTTTTGTACCGGGTTTCTCTCATGATTTATAACGCTGTTAGTGGCGCATCAATGTGGTTACGGTGTATTAATCGCAACCTTGAGCAAAATGATCGGCGCTGTATTGCTGGCGCGTCAAGCGAGCGGTCTTCGAGGTCGCGCGGCGCACAACCACTCATCTGCGAAAGTGTTTGTTTTTATCGCGGGCACTTTTGAATCACGCTGGTCCGATAACCTTGGTCTGTGTCACGGAGGACGACGCCGTGCGCGCCGGCAGCGACAAAGGCGTCAGCTCTCTTCCTTTGACTTCATTTTGCGACGGCAATTTGCAGTAACGATGAATGAAGCCCTGCGAGCATCGGCTTCTAAGCGTCGTTTCCTGAGGTGGCTTGCACGAACATTTAATAGCGAAAATAATAACGAATTTAAGAACGCCTTCTTGTGCGGTCTAGCTGTTGTCTATGGAATATTTAGGAACGCGTTCTTAAATTAGTTATTATTTTCATTATTAAATGTTCGTGCAAGCCGCTCCTGCTTCTCTGCGGCGGAAGTTCGCGTTATATTCGTAATATATATATATATTTTTCTTTTTCTGATAGTCCAAAGGTCCTCCATCGCGTTATATCTATGGTCGCGTTATTTATGTGCAAATACAATTACACGCTGAGAAAGAAAAATAAATTTCCCGCGGTTTCCTAGTCAGTGATATACTGACAGTGATTATTTCACTCCTCAGTCAGAAAAGTTCTTTCTTTTTTGCTTCTTGAACAGACCATGTAAAGAGAAGCTGCTTCTGGAGTGGAGGTATCTCATCACCTCATTAAAAGCCTGATGAAGACTTCTTCCAACATCACGACGCACTGAAAGCAATGCCCACGTATTTGCTAAATATAGAACTGGTAAGGGAAACATTTATATTGCTTTGAGCACCCGATGAAGTCGTTGTGCGATACAGTTCATAGCTGGTGACAGCAAAGCAAGGATCCAGGTGTTTTTGACAATGCTTGCTTGGCATCGAAAAGCAAATGTGAAGAACTAATGTTCGGAATTCATATACACATTTTTGTGGTTAAACAATTTGCAGGAAATGTTTTTCAGGCTTACAGTCGCTCTCGTAAAAAGTGCATTACAAAAAATACAGCCAATTGCTTTTGAGTTTTTGAGACCGCAGGGACAAGTTCACATAGAATGTCATTTCTGTCAAAATTTGCATCTCAAGTGTGTTGGAAACTAAGCGTAATTATGTATTTTAGCTCATTTTTGCTTGAATATTAAAAGGTTGCTTCGAATGCGTTGCCAGTTGTGTTCGAGTTTTTAAACTTGATTTTTGTGGAGCGCATGATGAACGAATATCAGTTTCAGCTATATTTCTCACCTAAATTCTTTTTGTGCAGTGTTCCTTTGTTTTTCAGGTCGCATTTGAAAGCGAACTAAGGTTTGGAGGTAGGATTGATTAATATTTAAAAAATTAATGAATAAGTTCCTCCTGATCCTATCACAATTAAACACTGAAATTTCCTGAGCCGTCCTATGTTGCTTTAGAAGCGAACCTGCAACCCAGGCTTGCAAAGCATGTTCTGATTACTGCGGTCAGTTGACCACCTTTCCCATACCGCCTACTTCTAAAAATTTCCAAACTGCAACCTTTTAAGAGCGGCTAATAGCAGACATGCCAGAAGAAGTGCAATCAATGTTAAAGCAGTGAAAAGGCAAGCGGTCGTTAGTTACCGTTTTAGTCGAAATAAATGTGCTTTCACCTCTAAAGCATTATACTTTGGTTGCAAATACCTTTTTTTTTCAGATACCGCCAAATGACCTTACGGGACCTTGAATTGTTTGGGCGGAAAGAAGGCTCCTCATCTGCGGCTATGAGCAGGAAAGCATTAAGATGAGCGATGACACAGCCCTAGAAAAGGCACTAGTAATGTGCCTGTGCCTTCATTGTATGAAAGTTGTAATCTATCCGGCAGCATATGGCCAGCTGCGCGGCTTTATGCAATCAATTATAAAGCCAGGCACAAGCAATGAAACATCATGGGCGCAAGCAAGAGTAAAGAATTTTTTCACTGCGTTCCGCATTTAAATCAAGCTCATATGAGACTTAGCTTTTCTTAGTACTCATGAGCAGCTGATATATGAAATAAGAGATCACCATCAAGCTATCGCTAAATGTCATGAAATTATATTCTAGTGGCTACCTGGACATACTGGCATTGCTGGTAATGACCTCGCCGACGAAGCCGCCCATCTGGATTTCCGACCAGTCCCAATCCCCTTAACAAGAACCGACGCGGCAAGAAAGCTTCATATTGTGGCTAAGGCTATGACACACAAATACTGGTCTTCTCCCAACTTCCCTAAGTGCCATCTTCACAGGCTGGATCGATCCTTAAAGCTATTTACAAGTGCCATCAAGGATTTCCCTCTCTGTGGCGACAGTATTGTGCCGCCTCTGGCTCGGGGTGGCATTTACGAAGGCCTACTCATTCCGCATTGGTATGGGGGATACGCCTATGTGCAACTCTTGCGGAACCACAGAAACGATTGAACACATCCTATGTATCTGTCCCCAAAGCGACGTCGAGTGCGAAGTTCTCCGGACAGCACTGAACCAGCTGGACTCTAGACCATTTTCTGTAATGAGGATCCTTGGACCCTGGCCGTACGCGTCGATGGCACAGCAAGCCACGAAAGCGCTCTTGAAATACCTCAAGTCGACAGGTCTTGGGAACCGTGTGTAGACTCCATGCGAACCTTCCACTGTGCGCGAAACTGTGCTCTCTCTCTTGATTCCCATGCCCCCTTCCCCAGTGCATTGTAGCAAACCGGACGTGCGTCTGGTTAACCTCCCTGCCTTTCCTGCCTTCTATTTCTCTCTCTCTCTCTTTATCTCAGCGATCGGAAAATCTTTTAGCTCTGAAAGCTGTGTTTTTAAACATCAACTTTTCTTCCTATTCTATGGAAGAAGAAGTATTTTAATGATTGGAAAATGTAGAGAGGTCGGCCGGATATTGGAGCATCTGGCCTGCTACTATACGTAAGAGAAGGGGAAGAGGGGAAGAAAAAGGGTAACAATGGGGGATGATAATGGGAGGAACGAAGCGAAGGACACATTACACAACTGGTATTACAGGCGTGAGTCCAGGCCCGTGTCACCTAGGAAGCGTGAAAATGCACGCATTGTCTCTGTCGTCTGGCAACTCTGTGGCCATGTGCCTAGCAAGAGGTCCTCCGACAGTGGTCCATTTTGTAAATGTCTCAATGTATCTGCCATTGTCAGTCTTTCGCGCGCATACTCAGGGCACACCACGAGCACATGTTCTATAGTCTCTACAGTACCACACACTGAACAGTCCGGGGAGTCTGTCCGTCCAATAATGTGCAAATATTTGCGCGTGAAGGCGACGCCTAATTCGCAGTCTGTGTATCAGGCATACATGAGGGCGTGGAATTCCACGCAGAATAGGAAATTTCATATCGGGATCCAGCCTTTTAAGGCGGACGTGACGAGCGTCTGGCTGGGCCCAGTACCTTCTCGTCGCACTCCTCATTAATTCAGACAGGAGGCATGTGATGTCCGGTCTGGAGAATGGCACTACAGTTCGCAGGCCATTGCTAAGGGCGCTTCTTGCTGCAGCATCGGCCATCTCATTACCGTTGAGCCCACAGTGTCCCGGGATCCATTGGAACACTATGCGGTGGTGTTTTTCTTGAGCGCATGAAAGTAGCTCGGTGATCTGCAGTGCCAGAACCTGATATGCGGTGTGGCGCAGGAAGCATCCCAAAATTTGCAGCGCGGGCTTTGAGTCCGTGAAAATGCACCAGTCTTGAGGTCTTTCTTTCTATTCTATATTCAGGGAATGAATACTATGAATAAAGGATCTATTCCAGTAAGAAATTTGTCTGTCATACTTGTTTCCCTGCTTAGAATATGCGCCTGTCTTAGAAAAAGAGAGCAGTGAAAAATAATTTTATCAGGTATTTCCGGCCAACAATCGGGAAAAAAGTGCAATATAATAAGGATTTAATGGGGGATAATGCTGTTCTAACGTCCCTATACTGCACAGGGCTCGGTATCTTCGAACGCGCGGCGACCAGAACACGGTTTAGAGGGCATTGCTTCTTTTGTGCAAGGGGATACTAAGGGGCTTGTTTGCGTTTTAAGCTCCTTAGCGTCATTGAAATGCCCCGTCTTAGTGGATTAGTTTCACTGTCACCGGCGAGGACGTCTTGCGCAATCTCTCTGCAGTCAGTTCAGCTTCTACTTCGCTGGCCTGCTGCCACTGCCAAAGCGCCTCGGTCCCTCACAGTCTGCACCGGTGAAGCAGAAGTTAAAAAGGAGGACTGCCAAAGAGTTTGTTGAGCAAAGCTCACTTCGGTGTAGCCACCCAAACCGACAAGGGCCGGTGCTTCTTCGTTGCCTGCCGCGCACGCAGTTTAGGGGGGATGGGACATGCTTTCCACCCCATCCCTCTTCTCCCATCCTGCGCCGTTCCTCAGGTGCCGTCTCCAAGTATGGGGAATGATCATGCCATAATAATCTGAACAAGGGTGCCTATCATGCATGCTACGCCTGAAGTGGGGTTGCTGATCACTCCTAGTAGGCGTGATCAGGTAAGCGTGGGGAAATGTTCCGCTTAGATTAAGCGTGTAAAAAAACTGCAAGTGCATGCTTACATAAGCGTGATTTTTTTTAGAGTGCTGCAGTACTTTTTAGAAGCCGCGCCGGCATCAGCCACGCCATACTCTAAAAAAATCCGCGCTTATCTAAGCGTGCGTTTGCAGTTTTTTTACACGATTAAAGTAACCGTGACATTTCTCCATGCTTACCGATCACTCCTACCAGGAGTGATCAGCAGCCCCTCTTCCCGCTTGGCAGGCTTGATAGGGACCCCTGTTCCCACGCTTATTATGGCGGGATCGTTATCCACACTTAGAGACGGCGCCCGAGTGGGAAGTGGGATTGGTTGAAAATAATCCCCCCCCCCATCGCTTCTTCTCTGCATGCAACGAAGATGAATGCAGAGAAGGCAAGAAGAAGAGAAGAAGAGAGAGAAGGCAAGAGAAGAAGCATGCAGAGAAGAAACATGCAGGCAACGAAGAAGCACTAGCTCTTGTCAGTTTGGGTCGGTTCTGCGAATTAAGCGAGCTTTGCTCACCAAGCTCTTCGTAGTCTTCGTTTTTAACTTCTGCTTCACCGGCGAAGACTGTGACGAATCAAGACGCTATGACATGGCAGCAGCCTGGTGAAGTAGAAGCTGAATCAACTGCAGAGAGATTGTGCAAGACGCCCCCTCCGGTGACAGTGACACTAATTCAGCTTTGCAAACCTAATCGAGCCGAATTTCGCCGTCACCGCGAATTTGACCTTCGTTTGACCGCAGCCGCGCCGTAGCCTTGGCGACGCTTCACGTGACTCGCCACGCGAGCTCCGCAGCCACTGCCGCCGGCTTCGCGCATGCGCTCTCCGCAGCTAGGTCGCCGCCTGATCACGTGACTCAGCGCGCTAAGAGGAGCTGAGAGGAGCGCCGCGCTCCCTTAGTCAGTGCGAGCTTGGCCATGGATGAGGGCGACGCCGGGCTGTCTTCTCTGAGCGTAGCGCGGGAGCGGTAGGATCTGAGCCGTCGTCACCAAGCGGCGTCTGACCACCCCGCGGATATCGGCCGGCGAGCTGCTTCGTTGGAGAGGGTCCGGAATGCAACAAGCGTCGTACCGTCGAGATCAATCTAGCGACCGCGTTCGCGGCCTGTCTTTTTGAGCTTCGACGCTACGCATGCTCGCGGCGTCTCTTTGCATGTCTAGCACTTGCGCTTTCCCCGTGGCACAACAGGCGTCGCAGCGTCGAACGATGCGCGTCTACCCAAGCCTAATTACAGTCATGTCTAGCCACCGACCTAGGCACAGCTGTCATACCTGGCTTAGCGATGATGGTATACCTAAGTATACTAATTACAGCTAAATCAAACGTTAACTAACTGAAACCAAGACTTAACCAGACTAAACTAAGCTTTTGCTCTGCATATCATGGGTTAGCTGAGCTAAGCCACAACCAAATTATTAAATCTTGTTTGATATTTTTTTGCTTATTTTGGTTTTATAATTGCTTGCATAAAAATTGGCCCTATGCTGCCAGATAGGCTATATATTTCATATGATAAAGCATAGGCACATCCCTAGTGCATGATCTAGAAATATGTCATCACTGATCGCCAATGCATTCCTGCTCACAACCGCAGACGAGGAGCCTTGTTTCCCCGCAGGAAAGGCAATGTCCTATAAGGTCATTTAGCGGTACCTGAAAAAAGTAAAATAAACAGAATAAAATGCTATAGAGGTGTAAACACGCTTCTTTTAGACTAAAAACAGTAACTAACGACCGCTTGCTTTTTCACTGCCTGAACACTGATTGCAAGTTCTTTTCACATGTCTGCTACTCAGCACTCTTGAAACCTTGCCGTTTGGAAGCTTTCAGAAGTAGGCGATATGGGAAAGAGGGTCAACACGCCGCAGTAATGGGAGCATGCTTTACAAGCTTGGGTCGCATGCGCGCTTCTCGAACCACGTGTGACGGCTCAGAAATTTTCAGTATTTTTGATGCGACCAGAAGTAATCTTTTCTATTTTTGTTCATTTTCATCAATCCTACTTCCAAAATTAGTTCGCTTTGAAATGCAATCTGAAAATCAAAGGAGCAGGGTGCAAACGAATTTAGGTGAGAAACATAGCGGAAAGTGATTTTAGTTCATCATGCTCTCCATAAAAATAAAGCTGAAAAATTCGAACAGAAATGGCAACGCATTCGACGGAACCTTTTAATGACTCAACAAAAATGAGCTAAAAAGACATATTTATGCATAATTTCCAGCACAATGGAGGTGAATAGTTTGGAAGCAATGACATTTACGTGCACTTGTCACTCGGGAAATCTCACTGCATGGATAAATCGGTTTGCTGCTCGAAATCAAGAGCTGCATAAGGAAATTTGCAGCAAACTGAGTATATTCATGTTCATGGGACACAATTACATTTGTTCTCGTTAAAGCACGAAATGTAAGATATGCGAAGCTGCACCCAGACAGATATCGTAATTCAGAGTGCAATCCCGGTTGCAAATGAAGTAGCACGTGTGCTTGGAACCTCGCTTGCAGCGCTTTTGAGATGCAGGCCACTGTCAGTCGACAAATGGCTGGCAAAATTATGTATTTTCAGTTTATCGGCAGTGGTGTACTATCAACCGCATACGTGACAACTAGGCCGATCAGCGAACTCGCCGCGGTGAAGAGACGTCATCGACGGGCAGCGCAGAACCGCCTCGCCCGTGATATTTGCAGAAAAACCACCGGCGGCCAGCATGCGGCTCACCGGGAAGCTTGCAGTGCGTTTGTACGTACCTTAATTTCCGTTAACGGGTTATAATGCAGCCATTTGTATGCGTCTTTAAATTACGCTTAAAGATTTATTGTCCCTCTATGTAACGCTTAATGACTACGTTATGTAATTTTATTTCCTGTTGACCCTTCTTGGTGAACAACACGCAAGATTAGTTGTATCAGATGTCGCTTGTCGTACCACCCCGGCCCGAAGTCCATGCTCACCAGAGCAAATACCAGACAGGATAGGCTGGTAGTATGAAGTTATTTACTTCGATAAATAACTTTTGTAACCGGCAATATGTCTGCCGAGCTTATACGTAGACATTGCGGAGCGCCAGCAAAGCGGACATCTACCATTAGGCGCTAAATTCTACCGCAATCCCAGCGGTGCAATATAAAAGACTTCGATTCTCTCAGTGACCAACGCAGATGGCAATTATACATGTGCGGCGAGAACGTAGGCTGTAAGAGGGTCTCTGACTGAGGTGTGACATAATATGCGTCACTATCACTGACTGTGAAACCGCGAAATCTTTGTTGTTGTTGTCAAGCGTGCATACCATATTTGCACGTAAATAACGCAACCACAGATTTGACTCGAAGGGGGACTTTTAGACTATGAGGAAATGAAGAAAATATATACTACGCTTATAATGCGAACTTACGCCGCAGAGAACAGGAAACGACGCGCAAAAGAAGATGCCCGCAGGGCTTCATTCATCGTTACTGCGAACTACCGTTGCAAAATAAAGTGAAAAGACGAGAGCTGAGGTCTTTGTCACTGTCAAGGAGAATTGCGTCGTCGTCCGTGACAACCAACAAGGTTATTTCCTAAACGCCATTCGGAAGGACCCGCGATACAATCGAACACGGCCAAGCGTTTCGTGGATTGCGTGGTGGTGAGCCGCGTGACGCCGAAAACCGCTTGCTCGCCGCACCTGCACAACAGAGCTGATTATCTTGCTCAAAGTTGCGATTAATACGCCGCAATCACATCGATGCACTGTTAAATGTGTTCAAAATAATGGGAAGAAACACGGAGAAAAATGCACAGTGGCAACTCCCAGTTCGCCGCCCTTGTCCAAGGCGAATTGCCAACAGGCACGGAGAGAACGGTGAGCTGGCGAATGTAAATTAAAAAGCAAATACGTTATATCCGCGTTCTGAACCAGAATATAACGCGAGGCGCGTTCCGACTTCAGAAATTTCTAAAATGACTTCGCATTATAATCGTGGTGATTTGGTACTTGAGCACAATAAACATAACAATTTAGAGGAATCCAACAGTCGGGCGTTAAAACTTGTTAAAAAAGCAGGAGGCTGGGTAGTTTTTATTTCGCTCAGATCTTCTGCCTGCGTAGAAGGTTCTCGCTTTACACTAAAATGCACCATTAGGGCATATTCTGCACCACACTTGATACAAGCGGACACTGGAAATCATGACAAATAACCAGTTAGCCGCCATTTGATAAGAGCGAACCAATGACTTATGTTCTTATCTATATATTTTAACCGTCCATAAGGGGCAGATGAGGGGCCACAATATATGCACCATCCATATGGAAATGCTCTTCCTGGCGCCTCAGACCTCAGTGTCTTTCCCTCGTAAACTCGGCACAGTCGCATTCTGTATGCATGCACCATCCGCGTTGTACGCCAAGAATGTCTGTAGAAGTGCACATGGCGATGCACACCAACTCTGACAATTGGACCGAAAGCTCTGTGCTGCAATGAACGAACGTCGTGACACCCTCGACACCGAAAATGGCCGAGAGCAGTTTTTAAGACACAACGGTCTTCATCCGTCTCCGCAAGAAAAGCTTCGTATTCTCTGCAGGGCAGTGAGAAGGCGCAGAGCGTTGCTCTCCCTCCCACACGCTCCGCGCAGATCACGCCATATATCACGGTTCCCTATTCGGATATTTATATGCGTGATTGACCGGTTCCACGCGCGCGCTTTGTGGGATGTTAAACGTGTGATTTGCGTTTCTCACGCATACGCGACTCGCTCACGCTCGCACAAGACCGAACCATGCCACGCAGTTTTGTCCTCACACTTACATGCAGAAATTTCGCGCTTATTTTCGGTCACGTGGTGCTTGAACCGTCATCCATGCCTTATTGGCATGCACGCCCATACTTAAACTTACAGTTTAGCTTGACATTAAGGGTGAAATTTTTAGAGTGCACGCCGACTGTGCTTGCTGTTATCGTTGTCCTTGAGGGTTACTTGTTTTGCAACGCTTCGCTCCGTTTGCTCCACGCCGCACGACACAGATATATATCGCTAGCCAATATATCGCGAAATGAAAATGCGAAAATGAAATGAAAGACAGCCAATATATCGCGAAATGAGAACACGCATAGAGCTGCGCTCGAATTTTGCATTAGGGAGTATCGTAATCGTCGGTGATTTTTTTCTTTTACGCTAACTCATTCTCAGAGTGGCGTGCCGCCCAGCCGTTACGGTGCTAAGTTTGGTATTTATATTATAATCGTCGGGGCGAACTGGGAAAAAGAAAGAGAATAAGCGGCTCCGAAAGTGACCTCTCGTTTCCATGACAGCTCAGTTTTTTTCATCATATTTAGCAAAACATAACTTCAGGCTCAGGTGCTATGAGAGTCGAGTTTTCCCTGACACGGCGCTGCCTTTCACGCTGCCCTTTGGATGCCTTTAATATGGAGTACACCTATAGGTGAGTCCCAGGAATCGCAAAGCCGCAAGAGGACGGCTGTCGTAGTGATCACTAATTTGGCTGGCTACGCGACAGAGTAGACAATGCGACGAGTGGCCTGTAAAAGCGCCAGTTGTTGAAAAACAAATTTTCGTAACCAATCGGCTTGTAGATGACACGAATACACTGCGTAGCATACCGTCCTGGTTGAAACTGGCGCTCTGTAAAAAATGTTATCGGAGAAGAACATGCATCGTGTATATTTTGCTACTAAACTATGACACAAGAGTATTTAAGCTATCTTGAAGGTCCTTCGGCGTTCAGAGAAAATTCATCTTCAACAGGCTGGGACTACTGGATGGCCGTTCCCGTTACGCTTGAGCTCTTTCTGAGCGGACACATCACTGCCCATCACTTTACAAGGCAATGAAGGAACTTGCATATCTTATTGTTACCTTTTCTTTAATCATTGGCGAGTGCCTTACAACGCGTTGCGCTCTCTGCGCGCGTGCGCGTGTTCACCATTTCTTCTTGTCTCTCTCATCTTTCTGTGCACTTGTTGCCTTCCGCAAGCGTAAGGTAACCATTCAGATGCCTTTACAGATAGCACTTCTACCCTTCACTACCTGCATCTCTTCCCTTTTGCTCAGCCTTCGATTCTTTTATTGCGCGTCCAAAAGATCAGATTCGTGGATAAATGCGAGGATAGGGAGTAGGAGGTTCTTTTATAGGGTTTTCTTGGAGCGACAGTTGTTGCACGCGCACACAAGGAAGTCCTCCGCAGGTTATTGAGCAATGCCTGCCTCTGCCTATTTGAGCACCTATAAGGACTCAGGTAACGTTCGCGTTTCCCGGTTCACTGAATTATGAGTGAAGGAAACGGTGTGTCTCGTCTTCAAAGCTTTATACCTGGTGAATGCAGTATACGCTGGACGTGTCTGTGCACGATAAAGGTGTCGCTTCCGTATGGTTCAAACGGTCGTTACTGGGACAAAGAAGACGCTGTTATGAGACAAAGGAGGCGCTTTTGCGCTTCCTTGCATGCATACTTCGAATGTCCTCTGGGGACGCCTGCGGCTTTGCGGTGCGCCTCCTGATAGAAAGCACTCATCGCTCGTCCCTTTCTTCGTTTCGCCTCCACGTAAGACCCGATATCCCCGTCAAGCTGTGCACGTTTAGTTTATTTTCCTTCTTGAGCGGTATCGCGACAGAGATAATGCTGCTTCTATAAGTTGTAACTCCACGTGGCGACGAGAGCTAAGCGCGCGACGATCTGTTTGCGTGACCACGAATCGGATTCTCGGCCATCTGTTTCGCCGTGACGGATCGCCTTCGTGCCCGTGATGTGCGGACTGTGTCTCGGCTCTATTGACCAGCCGCACTGTGCTGCGGCGCATCCACATATTGCAAGGCGCCTTTCTCCCACACGAGGTTGTGCTTGCTGCCGTTTTCGCGTGCCCCTGTGTCGTTTGTCCGAGGGAAGTCTTTGGCGAAAGGGTGTGACAGAGAAAATTGATCCCTGGCAGGGAGGAGACAGATGCGTTTCCCTGTCGCTTCCTTCACGTTCGCGCTACCGGAATAAAGGGAGCGAAATAACGAAAAGTACCTGTGCAGCTGGCGCCATATTGTTACGAGTCGAGTTTATACTCAGCGGATGAAAACATATCATACTTTGCTATAAGAAATGGATTTATTTCTTCCAGCAACGTGTGGATTGTTTGTCGTACAAGCAGAAAATCGGGTTTTCACGTTGCGCGCGTTGTTCTTGCCGACCAGATGGGTAGCGCATACGTATTGATTTACGTTTATATTGCGGCGGAAGATTATGTCGCATATGACACCGGTGGTTTAAGTCAATTGACCTGTTATTTATTTCATATTCATTTACCACACCGAGGTATCAATTTGTAGCTGTCTTAGCATTATGTTTTTGTTTCATATTTCCTGTTTGGCATGTTCGCCTATCCTCGAGCGATTGTTTCGTTTGTTCTGTGTTATAGTACAGGGATACATAAGCATTGAAAGTTAGAAGCAACGTCTGATATTAATGGGGCTGCTATAGTTTATAAATTTACTTTGAATTTCTCTGTTCTTCCAGCGGGTTTAAAAGCCTTTCAATAGATTTGATAAACCCATGGCGTGATGTGGGTTGACCAGGATATTGCAGGAACACTCACTCTTGCTTAGTTTTTATTGTGTGGCATTTCAGTGTTTACTTTTCTTTTCCTTTCTCTTCACTGTCCAAGCTTTTGTGCACAACGGCAAGCTACTGACATTTGTCTGGAATTTCCCGACTCATTCAACTTAGACATTCTGCACTGCAGTTCTCTCTAAAAGGATTTACAGAGGAACGTATGCATAATCATGGTTGTTAAATGCGAGTTGTCAAGGATTCCCGTTGAAGCACGCTGGCATTTACTTTGAGTGATAAATTTTGCCGTCGGCTTCTTTTACCCCGCACCTCCCCCAAAAATGCTACAGGGTAGAAGAAGTAAGAACTATATTTACAGGATATTTACAATAACTGTACCAGCTGACTAAACGGTAGACAGCGCGAATTTAAGAGCGCTGTCTTCTTCGGACTAATCTTAAAACATCTTCTTTGTCAGCCTGTCACAATATGCTCGGGCAGTATATGTTACGGATTATACGTTCTGTGACTGGTCATTAAACATCTACACCAACGCATTCATGAGTAATACTTAACGTTCTGAATGTACGTAAACATATGAAGACTAAACTACAGCCAAATACCCCAAAGTATTTCATCGTAGCAACTGTAGCTTTTCTTTGGAATACCCCAGCCACCTCTTCTTCATTAGAAGCACGAGTTAATTCCACACGTGTTAACACGCAAGTGTATGTTTTGTCCGCGAGTTAGCATTCCTCCAGGCAACATACAGTGCACACGGGAAAGTTCATTATTCTCCCTTCATGCCTTTGTGTTATGTGGCCGCGGGGCATTCACGTGCGCTTATACAGACCATAAGATGGTGACCGCCACATTTTCTTTCCTTTTTTTTTATTGATCGGATGCTCTCAGTGTTCGTTTCTTTTTTACGAGATAATTTGCCCTGTGGCATGAAACGTTTGCTGCGTGCAAGTTATATATAGAGTTATAGTTGGTTATGTCCGATGAAATCTAAAACAAAAGATCTGTTTCTCGGACCATATATATCCGCAGATGGTAGTCAGCTCGGCGGCTTGAGTTTTCTTCGAGTCCCAATTCTTGTTTTACTCGCAAATGGCACTAGATTTTTCAGATGTCAGAAGGGTGGCACTGCTTTCTAAATTGTTGCCGCTAGCAACAGTGCGCTATGAAGGGTTACCAACTTCTCAAGTCATATTTTTATCACCCTGTACCTCTTAAACAAAAAAAAAAAAAGAATGGCAAATAGCCAAATAACCACGTCTCCTAATATGTCTTGATTAGCGGGGAAGTAACGAAGGCAGGAAATAATTTTCTTGGTTTTAAAGAGGAATTTAGTTGGCTGCCAACTGCGAACATATTTTTTTCGAAAGCTTGTTCACGTCACACCTAACAAACTTTTCTTACTTTTATTTATTTATTTATTTATTTCACAATAACCCTAAAGGCCCTCTAGGGAGGGTATTACATAGGGTAAAGGTTACATCGGTGAGGCAAACAGGGCATAAATGTAAATACAATAGAATACCAAAACTGGGACAAAATTAATTACACTGCATCAACGTATAAACACAAAAGAACGAAAGAATATGAAATAAAAATAGTTATCAGTACAACAACTCTAAATGATTTGTACAAACTATGACAACGTCATGGAGGCTTTGGTTATCGGCGCATTAAAAAATCAGTTTACAAATCAGAGTGAAACGTGATATATTAGGTATGCATGGTACTGCGTAGAGCGTCTGTAAATTTCGAGGCATTTGTTTCCGCGACAATGTGCGATGGCAGATTATTTCACTCTTTCGCGGTGTGAGGCATAAATGACTGACCAAATGCGAGGGAATGACACATGATGCATTTGACTTTGCAAGAATGATCCCGACGCGGAAAAATGGCTGAGTGTTTACACATGAACTCGTTATGAAGAGATACGTGATAGTAAAGTTTATGGAATAGTGTTAAACGGGATATATTACAGCGAACGGACAAGGCTTCAAGCTCGGCGCGATTTTTTAATGCTGTTACAGTGGCTTCTCGTGAATAATCTGAAAAGATGAAGCTTACAGCACGGTTCTGCAGGGATGCTGAGTCAGTTATTAGGTATGTCTGATGGGGATCCAATATGATTGACGCGTACTCTATTTTAGGGCGTATTAGTGTTGTGTATGCCAATTTGCGTAAGTGTACGGGACCATGTTTGAGGTTATGTTTAAGGAAACCAAGCGAACGGTTTGCAGAAGCGAGGATATGGTTAATGTTATTATTCCACGTCAAGTTAGAGGTTAGGTGTACGCCAAGATATTCGTAGCTGGAAACTTGTTCAACAAGGCTGTCGTTTGAGATGTAAAATGTTGATGTTCCGGGTGCCTGATTAGTAAAAGACATGAATTTAGTTTTAGCAAGATTTAGAGACATTAGCCAAGTTGAACACCATACTTTTATTGCGTTTAGGTCAGATTGAAGAATGTCATGATCACAGTTAGAGTGAATATTACGATATATAACGCCACCATCAGCAAATAGTGTGATATTGGATTTGATGCGGTCTGGTAGATCATTAATATAAATTAGAAAACGTAGGGGCCCAAGCACACTTCCCTGTGGTACACCAGATGTTGCGGGGACTATAGATGAGTTGTGATTGTTAACCGATGTAAATTGCATCCTGTTAGAAATACGTTTAACCATGTGACAACAGTAGAGTCAATGTTAAGCTGTGTAATTTTGTGAATAAGTCGACGATGAGGGACACGGTCGAATGCTTTTGAATAATCTAGGAATACGGCATCTACTTGAATTCCGGTGTCTATTGATGAATGTATGTCGCGAATAAAGCTGAGTGTCACATGAATAGCCTCTGCGAAAACCATGCTATTGCTTAAATATGAGGTTATGTTCTTCAAGGTAGTTAATAACCTGGGAGTGTAAAACATGTTCGACTAATTTACAGATGTTATGTGTTAAAGAAATTGGTCGATAGTTAAGCGGTGAAGAACGATCCCCAGACTTGAAGAATGGCACTACCTTAGCCACCTTCCAACCGTGAGGGATAACGCCTGTTGATAGTGATTGTGAAAATAAGGCGGGCAGTATTGGGAAGATGCTTGGGCCTATATTTTTTAGAATTGTTTTATTCAAGCCAGTATTATCAGCGGAAAATGAAATCTTATGATTAGTAAGGAGAGAATAAATTACAGAATCGGTAATTATTATTTCCGGCATAAACGAATCAGTGCGAGTCATGGTGGCTAACGGTTCTAAACATTTGCGCATGAATACCCATTAATATGTTTCGTTCAATAGTTGGGAACAATCAGTGTCAGTTATCGCTTCGCCGTCATGATCAGTATGGACGATGTCAGGATTATGCTTGGGATTAATGACACGCCAAAAGCGACGAGGGTTATTTGTTAACATCGATAACAGTTCCCGTTTATAGAATTGTCTGCGCGTGGCTTTGAGTAAACTTTTGTATTCTTTGCCACATGCTTTGTGCCGACGCCAGGATTTAGATGATTTATTTCTGTCAGCTTGCCTGAATAATATTTTTGTTATTTAGGCGACGAAGGTTCAGCAAAAACCAAGGAGCAGTGTTATCGGACTTTATGGAAATGATCGGGATGTATTTATCTATGAGATTAGTGAGTGCGTTTTTTTCACGGCTTCACAATCTCTTCATAATCTCTTCACAATCTTCACAATTGTGCTGTTTAAATCTCTGTTCACATATTGCCGTATAACATATTAACTCTAAAAGCCTCCACAATAAGAGACAATGCGTTTAAGCAAATAAGATCAGCTTTCATGATATGTTTAGTCATCCAGACGTAGCATAACTGCTTGGCGTGATGTCTTACATGCATGACGACAGCAGCTTCACACATGGCGTTTTCGGCTAATATGAAGATCTAGAAAAAAAAAACGGCTGAATACATTTATGTGCATTAAAGTGAAAAAGTGCCTTTCGAAACACTGGTATTACCGATTTCCACAACGTATGAGACGTTGCACTGTCTAAGGAAACATGAACGGAACAGACAATGCAGCAAAGGCTCCTTAAATATTTCTTGACTGCTGTTGTAACCTATTTCGGGACTAGCCGTCCCGGGGGAGCGTCTTAATATGTGTTCAGTCATTTCTAAAAAGCTAGAAATAACTTTGGGTTTGGTATCGTGTTTACACCAAATAAATAAATAAATAAATAAATAAATAAATAAATAAATAAATAAATACTCCGGGGAAGTTAAACGCAACATTTTAACCAAGCCTGCATGTTCAAGTTGCAACTGGAAGTGCTTTCCGAACGTAATCTTACCTAACTTAATCACTATCGAAACACAACAGCTCATACTTGACAGGGTCAACCGAACTTTTTTGTGTGCTACAGTGCCTTGCGCCATAATATGGGCTTTGAGAAAACCTTCTCGCAAATTAACTTGCTCTAACTAGGACCTCCTGTGAGTGTTGTATTCAGTGATACATAGCAGTGTTATTTTTTTTTGTAATATAACCTCGTCATTTCGTTTCAAAACATTGTTCTATAATGGCACTTGCTTGAGTTGGAGCCTGCACACGCTATCCTGTTTCAACAACCATTTGTAATCTATTTCTGCCTGAACAAGCACTGAATCACTGGTGTCATAGTCGATAGCTGGAAGCCTCATGAAAGCGCCATGCCATGTTGTGGCTCATTAATTATTTCTCTAAGCGCTGCTACCCTCTGCGCAATTATCGACGTTTCAAGCTTCATTGTTATCGTTCCGGCAAATGTTAGTGGCGTCTGCATGTCGAGGTAGTTTGAATTCTTTTTTTACCTTTTGTTGTCGTGCGAGAAGGTGCTTGTACGTATATCTCACTGGTATTAGCATACAGCCTGGCTGTGCTCAACCAGCTATTTTCATAACGATGTATTGGGGCTTTATAAGTGTTTCTTTTTCCTACACGCGAAAGCCTCTCCTCGCCTGCCGTTTCTATGCATGTTTGCGGGAAACATACCTCATTGAAGTCGGTGGCGCATGCACAATGTATTCGACCCGATCCAAGGCGGGAAAGAAGGTCACGTGCTCTGAGCCTTCAGCCGGTATAATGCAGGTGGAGTAGGCATTGCATTCAAGTACATGACGCCACAGGGCGAGTCTCTTGGCATTAAAAGACACATTCCTAATGCTCGTCAAGTGTAGCCCATGATAGCTGTTGCAACACAACGCGCGCTTTCTGTCGCCCTATATAGTATTTATTCCCAATGTCTATTTTGAGACATTACGTTTAATTATAGATAACAATTATTAGTTTTGAAATCAGAACCAAGACCGGCAAATTCCTTGTACAGCAGAGCGATGTGTCCACACCAGGATGATGTGTCCACACCTGTGATTCACACCTGAGCACTATAACGTAAAGCTATTCCAAACTTTTCTATTTCAGTTCTGCAATCACTCCTCCGCGATTGGCCAAAAACTTTTTTGGACCACCCCCATTTCCCCTGTCTGTCACGCGACGTCACGAAAACCAGCGATAATTCCCCATCTGATATAACGCTTACACACTGATTTTGCCTTATTGAACCGAACAAAAGTATATAGTTTTTGCTGATTTGACGACTTTTAGTCATTAACCCTCGGCTGTTGCTCAAATGTTTTCGGGCTGCACCCACTCCACCGCCTGTGACGCGACGTCACAAGACCGTGAAAACTAACCGCGTCAAAGCGACATGTATGCGTTAAATATGCATTAATATGCCGAACAAAACTGATTTTTTTTCTGAATAACCGCAGGCTGCCCCGTTCCGAAAGGAATAAAAGATGGCTGCCGCCGATCGCTCAGGCACTGGCGACTCGCACCTGAAGGAGAGCATGGGTTTATTTGCGTGCAATAAACCTTTTTGCGTAGTCGTATGACGTTATTGAGCACGTTCGCCACGTTTGCGACAGCCCTCTGCCAACTCTTCTTTGTTGAGGATCTGCTTTAGCGGCATTTTTAACTCTCCGTAGCCCGCCGTCACAATTTTAGACACGCCACCGCAATCCATGTGAGGGAAAGCGGACAAATCGCAGCGCCGGCACCTCCCTCTTCCTCCGGTTATCTAGTTTCAGTGCGCTGGCTGGGCCCCATCGAGACCGTCTCCAATTGAGCGTGCTCCTCGCCTGCTCTCAGCCAATTAGATAAGAAAAAGCGCTCAATGTAGGCAATGTCATTCGTTTTTAAAGCAAACAGAAGTGGCCGCCTATAAACGAGGAGAACGTTTGATTGATCTGTTCATACAACCCTGCGGGTAACCGCCCGATGCTTGCGTCGGCGGTTACGCGTATTTGACGCCAGGAGACTGGAATAAAAATATATCGGAATAGTTTTACGTTATAGGGCCCCTGTTCTGTTGCTGCGGAGAAGTGTATCTCGACTACTGCATTTCTCTTGTGTACAGCAATAAATAAAAAACAAATAAATAAGTAAATAAATAAATAGGTGATACTAACAAAAATGAAAGAATTAAAAATGTGAACGAAACTAATGACGACCACGACATAATGGAAAGTTCACTTGACATCTTTCCATGCCACTAACCGAAATATACATCCACATAGTAGCCCCTATACTTGGCTCAAGAGTCCTCGATGTACTAAACGGATAATAGGTACAAACACAAAGTTAGAGAAGCATTTGTGATAAGCACTCCTGCACAGTTATATACGAAGTGATGCGCTTCTGCTCTGCGCTGTAGGCCAGCGGTGTCTATTTACTCCTGCAAGTGTATGCCAACTGTAGTTACATATTTTCAAATCTCTACGCTGTCTGCTTGAAACGAAACTATACGAGCTGCTGCAGTAGGGCCACCGTCTAATGTACATAGGCACCACAACTTCCCTTATCACCACCACCACCACCACCACCACCACCACCACCATCATCATCATCATCATCATCATCATCATCGTCGTCGTCGTCGTCGTCGTCGTCGTCATCATCACTATCATCACCACCCCAGTACTTTCACTTCCCTTCCCTCTTCCCCAGTGCAGACTTGCCAGTGTAGACTGGCAAACTAGAGCGCACTAGCTCCGGTTGACCTCTGTATCTCTCATATCAGTAATATATATATATATATATATATATATATATATATATATATATATATATATATATATATATATATATATATATATATATATATATATATATATATGGCCGGGGCAGTTTCTCTTCTTTTTATTTCTATTAAAAGTAAGCTACACAAGTTTACTTTCTAATCTATGCTGCCTCGTACAATAGATATATGGAATTAAACCAGTACATATTCACATGAAAAAATACGTTATACAGCTGCAGCTTTTGCTTCGCGTCATTTCCGATTGTTTAGTTACGCTCTAGGGACGTATTTGCTCGTTCTACGGAAAGTACGTGCCGAATATTCAATAAACCACTAACTGAATAGTCAAGGTCTTCTGTCTTTTCTGTAACGTTTAAAAGCTATGATTAGCAAGGTTTTTGTTATGAGTACGGTAGTTGTTGCGCAAGTATTCTGTTTCTTTTTCGTTTTTCTTTGCGATCATACATATTCGATGACATTTGCGCGTGCAAGATAAATAGTTATAGATAAACATTATCATATCTTTCTTGTCATCTAACAGTAAAATACCATGTAAAAATGCCGTAATGTGTGCTGCCATTTCTTTTCTACATGTTAACTTTCGCTTTGTCCAAGTGTCCACAGCGGGCATGTAAATTCGTGCTGATGCAGTTATTTTTTCTATGACTGCCGCCTAAACGGGTAAGTCGAGGTCCTTGGTGTAAGAGCGCATTTCGTAGCCGCGCTAATCCCGACTGCGCAGTGATTATCGCTTCTGTGGTTCCCAAGGCACGGCACTATGCCGGGAGAAGCCCACTTAAGAAAAGTATCTGAGCCGAAGCCAGGTCCATCATTGGCTTTCGTGCTAATGAACCTGGGTCGTAATGTACCTAGGCACGATTTCCAAGTCCGCTGCGACGTCATAACCGAGGCCGTCCAAGGCGCTCTCGATGGATGCGTTTGCCTGCGGGGCAGCAATTACGGGTGGTTTGCGCGTCGTTGGAAAGGCGTTTCGCTGGCCACCAGACGTGGGCAATAAACAGGTGTGCGCAATTCCCAGCCGTCGGCTTGGTGGCGATGTCGACGTTTATTGGAAATAAGTGCTCCTGATAGCTCTGTGCTTTATGGGCGCCATCGAGCGGAATCAGTTCAGCACTGGAGAAAGGGAAAGCTATCTGAAGGCGAATGAGCCAATATTTGCCTCTTAAAGTAAATAATTATTCCTCACGGCTTTCCGCGCATCTATAGGACACCCTGGAAACCGGGTGTTGCAGTGAGGGTAATGAGTCTATCAGGTTACGATGAAACCCCCTACGACCCCCCAACCACCACCTTCACCCTAAAGAAAAGCTGAAAAATGTTTTTTAAGGAATATATTAAACATTTAGTCTTACTATATTGAAGTCAGCTAGCACATGTTTGTACTGTGTGGCAACCGCATATCAGAGTCCAGGCGCTTGGAACCATACAGGCCTTCTGTAGCGCCAGAAATATTATTGCGGTCACGAGCTGCGGTTGGTATACCAGATGCGTAAATACGAAGCAGTGCTGTAGACACAATTTGTTTTCGCAGTGAACTTTTGACGTGGGCGGATATCTAATGCGAAATCTTCCATCGTATACTGAAAAGCCGTCTCTACTGATCATCGGCTCAGAAGGCAGTGAAGGCAGTTTTGGGCTTTCTGAGAACGTCAGTCTTGTGCGAGCGCCTTTGACCGCGTATAGGGCTGTCGTGCGAGTGCTCACATTAACCGCCTTTCGCTATCTCTCTTTTCCCATCACTTCTTTCTGTTCCCCTTTTCCCTTCCCTCAGCGTAGGGCAGCCAACCAGTCTCTTGACTGGTTAACATTCTTGCCTTCTTTTTATCTCTCTCACTCACTCGGTGACACAGAGGTGGGAATAAAGCGTAGGCGTATAGCGAAGGCCACTTAAAGCAAGAAACGGGAAAACTTAGCGGATGCTGATCACTCATGTAGCGTGTGTTGGAAGGCAGCAGTTTAAATGGCAGTGAATCGGGATAAATAAGAACAGCAATATCACCGACATTGCAGTTTTTTAGCCGCTACAGTGACCAGCTCGCACAGAACACTGTGGGAGGTATGGGGCAGTCGGCAATGCAGGCGCATCGGTGCAAAGCGCCGGAAGTGCAAGGCTCCAGAACATTTAAGTTCAGAAGTGAAAAAGGCAAGGAATGAGTGTATGGAAGGCAGACTGATCTTTGTGCCCAAACGACGAAGGGC
Organism: Dermacentor variabilis; assembly: GCF_050947875.1. Lineage (NCBI taxonomy): Eukaryota > Metazoa > Arthropoda > Arachnida > Ixodida > Ixodidae > Dermacentor > Dermacentor variabilis. Next base: position 20,479,420 of record NC_134572.1, on the reverse strand, counting down.
TTGAAGGCACGCAGAATCACGGAGTCAGAAAACATCGACAGTGGTGAGCCGTATAGTCGTGGAAATTCGTATACAGTTGAACCCGGATAAAGCGAATTATTCTCTGTACTGAGCACGACACACTGACGGACGCACACTTATGTAAAGTAACTACGTGATAGCGAACTGCACATCAGAGAGGGTCTGCAGAATCTCGCACATCAAGAACGCCTCCACGGTAACGATGAGGTACACATTAAGGCACATGCAGAAGCTACCGCCTACGAGACCTACAGCTTGGGTTTCAAGAATTCAATTAGGTCCAGGCTTTCTTCCCCCTTGGAGAAAATAAATCCATATATAACAAATATGTCATAAATGTTTATTCAAGTTCGTTATAAATAATTTTCGCCATATTGAATTACCTTATATGTCCAAGTACTTTAGCCCATAAGTCTATTAGAACGGACTCGGCATATTCATGCACAGCGATGAATGTGCGATTGATTATAGCTCTGAACAAGGATATTACGTCGCATACGCTGAAGTCTTCACATTTATCTATCCCTCTCGAAGTACATAATGTTTCTTCTTTTCTTTTTCTGCTTTTCTAGAAAGGGATCTAGGATGGTGCTCCATTCAATGCAATGTCGTACATAAAGTAGCATTTTCAGAGGTGTTTACAAATAAGATGAAGTTTCCAATTTAGCATCACCAGTGCTTATCACATCCAGCAGTGCGTGAGCAAGCAAGCACGCAGTCCAGATTATCCTGTTGTGTCTTATTGGGCGTACATTCTCAAAGCTCGATACTTTCTGGTAAGCAAATAATCCCTTAGCTGCCTGAGCCAGCGCAACGTCCTGCTGCTTCTCAGTTGTCATTTTTTTTTCTATTTCTTTCCCTGTAGTAACAAAGGGCCTTTTCTTAAAGCATATAATTATAGTTATAATACTTACAATTATAATAATTATAAATATTATAATAAATATAAATATATTATATTAAAATAATTTTTCAGTGCAAATTGGACTATTCGCTCATAGGAGGCGGTTAAAGTAGAAAAGGAGTGGAAAATAAGGTTAATATAAAGGAATCGGCGCCGTCGATTTAATGGGAACTAGTGGTAAGCATAAAAGCACAGTCTCCATAGGTTCCATGATGGGGCTATGTGTTCAAAAGCCTATTACGACAGCAGCAGTTCACTTGTGACCTTCTGCTATCGCTCGAGAAGAATGAAAAGCCTATCCCGCGCATAACGCGTCAGCATCCATATTCCTCGAGCATCTTGCTCCTTATTCCAGGAAGAATGCGTTGCGTCGGCTAAAGAAATAAAGGCAGCCGTACATTACGGCGCAAACGTGTTATTAGTGGAACAAAAGATAAGAGAGCTAGGCAGAGGTTAAAGCGAAAGAATGTTTACGACAGTCCCGCCAAAAGAATGCACGCATGGCCCCGCGGGCGCGTCAGCTTGTTCAGGGCGTGGCAAGCGAGGCCTGCTCTATAATTCACAGGCCGGCCTAAGTGTCATTAAAACGCCGTTAAACCCGCGCCGGGACGATGGCATCGCGGGCGCAAATCTTGTTGGCGCCTTCGACGAGGTCTTCATTTTCTTGTCAGCTCTGGGTGCAGGGATTCGCGAGACAGCTCCAGGAGGACGGCTCTTTCGTCCGGTTGTTCCGGTTGCTCTGCAAGCCACGCCATCCGAGATTTGGGCGCAGCGAATGTTTTCCGGTGCGATGAGTGCGTGGCAGTTACGATTGAAAGGTGCCGCTCGCTTACACGATGCTGCTCACAAAGGTGCCGCAAAGCTCCGCACATCCTTCAGGCATGGGCACTTAGACTATAGTAATGACCGAGTAAGCAATGTTTGCGCGTTAAGAAGCTGCATTCGAAATTGCGCATCCTGTGCTGTGTATGTCGAATTCACCATCTACGGGGGTTCAGTAGCTACGGGATCACACTGCTAAGCCGGAGGTTGCGGGTTCGATTTCCAGCCGTGGTGTCCGATCTGCGCCCGCCGGAGAAAATGACGGGATGGGCCTCGCTGCGTTCTACTTATGCTGGCCAGATTTGATAAGAAGTATCTCGGTGCTTTCTTCCTAGACAGTCGATCAAGCTGGCGCCCTATGTATGTATATAACTGCGAATGCTATTCAGGTGGAGTATGCGAACTCATTTGCGACGTCTCCATGGTCCGCTTCAATACACATTACGTTATTCAGGCTGAGCGCGGCAGCAATACAGATTAAAGAATCTTCCAAGAGTTTATCAGATAGGCAAACCTACAGAAAAAGAAACGTTGATAGGAGCATCATCATATCCTCCTGTTATGTATACCTTTGTAATCTTACCAACCCCTGGGTTTCTATATAAGCTTCAGGACCAGCCCCATCGCTTCCACGAGTATTTTAGATACAAAATGTTGTGCCAGCAAATCAAACCACAGTTATGCTCCTGGCTGTAGTCACCTGGGTCAACGCTACTTACGTATGCTGACACAGTATAGACCGCCTCTGTGTATTCGGCTCTGTAATCTGTATGCTCAAAGCCGTACAGGTTTGCTAATGTCATACCTCAAATAACACCTGCAGGACCAGGTTATGTTTATTTTATATATATTGCCTGCCTGTGTCCCTCTCATCTCGTGCAGTGTGTTCTCTCCTTGTCTAACGAGCCACGTATCGGGCCTCTCACGCTTACGTACACGCAATCGGATAGGAACAGAACGTAATGAGTGCACATAACTGTGCCGTGAAGTTAAGAAATCTAGAAACAAGTTATTTATCTGGAATCATTCTTGATTGCAACTACTTCGGCATACGGCACATAGGGAGTTTTTTCTTTTTTTGCGTTGCAGATTACCTCACAGCGAGAGGAAAATAAAGTGTTATTCAATTAAATCTTCGTACTTTTCTCATTCCCCGTTCCGTTCCCGCTCCTAGTCAAATATACACTCCACATAACCAAACAGTTTGAAGCTGCACTATTACCTGCGTGTACTTCTCTCAAGATTGAGAATAAATAAATAAATTAGAAAGATGGGCACGCGAACACAATTATGTTTCAGCATTTCTAACCATACACGTTTGTATCGTTACCCAAGCTTCATTAATACAAGGAGCTTTTGAATGTGGTACGTTTCAAAATGGCATACGTTTGAGGCATATCTCGAAGCTTGTAATGATGAAGCGGTCCATTAGAAAAGAAAAAGAGTAACGAAGTCATTTTTCTTTGTTTCTGAGTGGGATGGTTTTCGGGAAATGATTGCTGATTTGTGATGCGTTCCTTGTGGCTTTCCATCCATTTCAGTCTGCAATTGTCCATTCTGCTTTTACATGCGCTGAATGAAGCCCAGAACATTGCTAAGTAATAAATGACTTTCCGTCTAAACGAGGTGTAGAAGGTGGGCAGAGAGGTCAATGAACGCTCTTTGCGACTGTGGAAGTTAATTTATTTCCGAAGCCGGTCACGAAGCGTTTGAGTGCTCAGTGGGATTGCCCTTTTGAATGAATATTCAATTTCGGCACGCCACGCACCTCATTGGCCTACCCGCATGCCTTTGTAGGCCAACGAATGTGTAACGGCTCTTTCCACACGCTTGTCAGAGTGGCGCGCAAAAGCGTTATGCTAAATCACTAAGTCTTATATGTGTTACAGCTTAGAGGAACGTTGGTATATGATTAGAGAGGCTTGAGTTCTACAGGGTTCATATGCTTTCATAGCTGTAATTGTTACAGTTGTGATCTGCAACCTCGCTTTGAGTTGTTGTGATCTTTCATTAGTCCCGCTTTCTTTTCTTATTTCATTTATAGCATGCATTCATACTCCTCAAAAAGGAGCGCATACAGTGGCGCTTATATATATATATTGTGACGAAGAAGATCGGCAGGCTAAAAAGCCCCGTTGCAATCGCGTGGCTCATACTCAGTTCGTTCACTGGCTGCGCACTAGCTGCTGTTGCCGCGTTGGTCGCTGCTTCTCTACGACCCGAATAAACCCCCTTTACAATTGGTGGAGCTGCTGGGTACAACAGGAATTCTGGAACTTCGCAATCGGACACTGCAGCCTGTCTTCATTATGCCGGAAGAAGGACCACAGCAACCACAACCCGCTGCCACAGTGACTACCGTGGTCTGCCCCGGCCTGCTGCGTCAACGCGACCCACCCATCTTCAGCGGTACCGAAGACCATGACGTAGGAGACTGGCTCGCAGACTACGATCGGGGGAGCATCCACAACCACTGGGACGACACCAAAAAACTGAATTACGTATCGTTTTATTTGAGCGGTGTCGCCAGCGTATGGCACCGCAACCACGAACGTGATCTCACGACGTCGACAGCCTTCAAAACTAACGTGACGTAGGTATTCGGGTGCCCCGCCGTTCGCAAGCTTCGCACCGAACAACGTTCGCGCAGTCGTGCACAAGAGTGCGGGGAGACATTTACTACTTATATAGAAGATGTTGTCGACCTCTGCAACCGCGTTGCCGTCACAATGACTGATGCCGAGAAGATCCGCCATATTGACACAACTATATTTGGCAGAACCATAATGCAGCGGGTATGCGCTAGTGGGGACGACGCTGAAGTAGCGCGGCTTTTTAGGTGAAGCGGGAAAAACGAAGATGTTGTTGTTTTTCCCTTGGACGACTGATAAAGTGCGTTTCTTGGTGGTGCTGCTACGCATACTCGTCGATCCCACGTCGTTCCAGCATCATCTTCCAGCATCGTCTTCACTTGTTTTTGTATTGCTTCGCGTTCCTTTGGAGCCACACGATAAGGGTTTTGTCGGATGGGTCTGGCGTCGACATCAGTAATGATGCGGTGTTTGGTAAGTGGCGTTTGACCAACTCTTGACGCAGAGGAGAAACAGCCCTGGTACTGATTGATGAGCTCAAGAAGACGGTTCCGCTCAACGGCCGTTAACGTCGGATTAACGTCTACAATAGGCGCAGCTGTGTGGATTGTAGAGGCCGACTCCTGCGCTAAGTGGCAGTCTTGTATTTCTGTCACTTCGTCGAAATAGGCGAAAGCAGTGCCTCTAACGATGTGTCGGCGCTCCTTACTAAAATTCGTCAGCAAGAGTTCGGCGCTTCCGTCGATTACATTGATAAGTGCTCTGGCAATGGAGACACCGCAATTCAGTGCTAGCGCACTGATGTGTTCAGCTACTCCAGTCCCATTTTGCAGGCTGTCACAGCGCACTTGTACGAGAGAGCAACTCCGCGGCAAAAGTATGACGTCGTCCGCGGCAATACGTAAGCGAAGTTGTTGTGGCTTCTCATGGGTGACATTATCCGAACTCGTGGCAAATGTGACGCTTCTGTCACGGATGTTAATCAGGGCGCCGTACTCCCGTAGGAAATCCATGCCCAATATAAGTTCTTTACAACACTCAGTAAGGATGACGAGGGTGACGACGAAGGTTGAAGCGGCGATTAAGAGTCGGGCCGTGCATTTCCCGACAGGTGTCATCAACTGACCTCCGGTGGTTCTTATGTTGGGCCCGTGCCATGGTGTCTTCACCTTCCTTAGTTTGTCAGCGACCTGTAAGCTTAGGATTGAAAAATGGGAGCCAGTGTCAACCAGAGCGGCTATTTCGTGGCCGTCAATGCGTACGATGAGCTCGGCGCTGACGATGTCAGTTACGTCTTCCGTACTTCTATCCGTCGTATTCGTCGTTGTGCTGAGTGTCTTTTTCGTCACTGTAGTCTTCACGTCGTCGTTCGTCGATAACGGGAGATGTGGAGCAGTTCGAGTGTTGGCAACCTCACCCCCGGAGGTCGCTGCGGCTAGTTTCCCCGTCGAGGGCTAGGCGATCTGCCCCTAGTGACGTCGGCAAAACTGCGACGAGTCGGCGAATTGTAGCGCGCCGGAGATGGCGAAGGAGAACGTGGTCGGGGCATCGTCGTATTTTGTGGCTGACTGTTCACAGGAGCGTCGTTATAAGCGCGTCGACCGTCGTACGGAGAATAAGCATAGTTAGCAGGAAAGCTTGGGTGTTGAGCGGCGCGATAGTTGTTCCATTTGTGGCAAACTCTATAGACGTGTCCAGCTTCACCACAATGGTAGCACACTGGTCGACGGTCGACGGTGCGCCACAAATCGGTTTTCCGACGCTGATAGTTCGGCGGTAACTCTCCATGGAGCCAAGGAGTGGCGTGCGCATGTCGAAAATACGGCGTTGTTTGTGCTGGCATGATCGGCGGTGTCGGTAGAGTCGACGAGGGTGACGATGTCGGCTCTGTTTGTGCCGTAGGTGGTGTTGTAGTTATGGTTGTCAACGGCGTTGAAGTTGCGTTGAGTGGACGGCGAACAGCCTCCGCATAAGTGAGGCGCCGCGGAACGTTCCCACAGTCTGGCGCTGAAAAAGCTTGCCGGACTTCCTCCCGGACTACATCAGCAACAAAAGATAACGCTGGCGTCGGTTCCGTAGGCGCAACCACAAAGCCGAGCTGCCGAAGCTCTTCTCGCGCCACCTCTCGGACAAGTTCACGCAGAGACATGTCGTTACTCGCAGCCAGTACGGAAGTGTTCGCCGCCGAGTTGCTCATGTCATGCTGGCGGTATCGTTGCTGCTGGGCCCGTTCAATGGCTGTAGCCTCTTTTGTGAACTGTGCCACTGTTGTCGGTGGATTTCTCACAAGGCCGGCAAACAGTTGCTCCTTCACTCCTCGCAAGAGATATCGCAGCTTTCTTTCCTCTGGCATGTCTGGGTCTGCCCTACGGAAAAGACGGGCCATGTCTTCCGAGAACATAGTAACACTCTCATTGGGCTTTTGAACGCGGATTTCAAGGAGACGCTGCGCGTTTTCCCTCCTGTCGATGCTTGAAAAAGTATCCAGCAGCTGTGCGCGGAAGTCGTTCCACGTGGCAAAGCTCCTCTCCCGGTCTACGTACCACGTACGAGCATTGTCCTTCAAATAGAAATAGACACTCGAGAGTTTGTCCGCTGAGCTGGTCTTATGGTTATACTGGGCGACGCGCTCGAACTGGTCTAGCCAATCTTGGACGTCTTCAAAGGCATCACCATGAAAGCTCTCCGGGACCATAGGATTCTGTAGTGTTACTTGCGATGGAGCTGCGGTGGCCATGTTATTTGTAGGAGGCAAACCATTTCTCGAAGTTTCTTGCAGGGGACTGGACTCGGGCGCTAAGCCTAGCAGGCGACGACTGAACCGATGGACCGGTGTTTCGATGCGCGATGGTGATTCCGGGCTCGATCGTCGGCTCCTCGAAGGGGTGCCAAGCATGAAGAATACCCAGCACCTCCACCAGTGTAACGACGTGGGATCGACGAGTATGCGTAGCAGCACCGCCAAGAAACGCACTTTATCAGTCGTCCAAGGGAAAAACAACAACGCCTTCTTCGTTTTCCCCGCTTCACCTAAAAACCCGCGCTACTTCAGCGTCGTCCCCACTAGCGCATACCCGCTGCATTATGGCTCTGGCAAATATAGTTGTGTCAATATCTTAAAAGGCATTGAAGACGACACCTTCCAGATGTTGTTGGCGAAAAATCCGGTAACAGTCTCTGAACTCGTCAGTCTCTGCCAAAGCTTCGACGAACTCCGCAAACAACGCATAGCCACTTCATTGGCGACTTCATTGTCTAGCTTGGCTGTTTCCCCGGATAAGACGTCGCTGCTGCTACAGATCAAGGAGTTCGTCCGTGAAGAGGTGGCGGCTCGTCAGCTTTCTCTGATTCCCCTTACACACGGCCAGTCGAATTCTCCGGTGGCGCCCGCTCTCCAATCTGTCATCAAGGAGCAGGTAGCCGACCACATTCCACCTTCTCTCCAGCAGGCTCCGGTTGCCGCTCCCCTGACGTACGCCGAAGTCGCCTCGAGGCCTGCACCACAGACCTACGGTCCCATTCGCCCGCCTTTGCGCCCGCCCGTATCCGCTCCAGTCCGGCCACTGGTGCAGTATGCATGACCTCAAGATCATTGGCGCACGGAAGACAATCGTCCGATTTGTTTTTATTGTGGCCGTGCTGGACACGTAGCACGCCACTGTCGCCTCCTTACACAGAACGTCCCCAACAATGTGCGTCCATATGCGCCACGTTTTCAACAACGCCGCAACTATTCGCACACCTTTGAATCTCCTCCTGTCGTCGAGACCGCATTCTCCGCTCGCCGTTAACCTTCTCCTCGCCGCCGCTCCCTTTCCCCCATGCGCCGTCGGCGGAGCCCTCTGCACCAGGAAAACTAAAAATTGCAGTTCAGGAGGAGAGAACTGCGGTGTGTGCGCAATGTATAAGGCCTCACACTTCCCCGAAATACGTTATTGAAGTCGCAATAGAAGGAACATTAACGCTAGCACTTGTCGACACCGGCGCTGCACTTTCAGCGATAGATGCCTGTATTTGCCGCAAGATAGGAAAATTGACGACGACGCTTTCTGGACTGTCTCTTCGGACTGTCAACGCGTAGCACGTCGAGCCATCCGGCGCCTGCACCGCTCGTGTCGTCATTCAGGAGGTCCTCTATATCATAGAATTCATCGTGTTGCCATCTTGTTCACACGATGTCATATTAGGTTGGGACTTTCTCTCCACACATCATGCGATCATTGACTGCACCCGCGCCGAAATCGAGCTGTTTCAGTTTTCGCGCGGTATTATCACTGACCAGAGAGACCTTTGTCACAAATCGCCGTTTCTGAAGACACCGTTATACCTGCCTGGTCTTCCGCCCTTGTCAGTATTTCGTGTGACTCTAGAGATGACGGAACAGTACTCTTCGCTCCGCCTGAACTTTTAGTTCGCCGCCGTTCACTACCACTGCCGTTCGCCGTCCTCGAGTTCAAAACTGCCGCCTCTCTCATGTGCGTGTCAAACCCATCGGCCGAACCAATTACTTTACGCCGCCGTGAAAGCCTTGGCAGAGCTGAACCCCTGGCCTCATCTTCAATATTTGACACGACGCACGACTCCACTTATCTTGCCGCTCTCGAGGCATCGCCTCCTCAGTCACTGTCGCGTTCTTTTACGCCAGTTATTGCCAGTGACCTTACGACGACGCAGCGCGATGAACTTCTTCACTTGCTCGAAGGATTCTTTTCTTCCTTTGACTGCCTAGCAACATCCCTCGGCCGCACAACAACTGTCTCGCACACCATCGACACTGGGAGCCATGCTCCCATTCGGCAGCGTCCCTACCGAGTTTTGGCGACCGAGAGAGGTGTTATCAACGACCAGGTGACACCGCCCTGAAACGCGGTGTCATCCAGCCTTCTAGTAGTCCCTGGGCATCACCAGTCGTCCTACTTAAAGAAAAGACGGCACCATACGATTTTGCGTGGATTATCGAAGGCATAACAAGATTACCCGAAAGGATGTGTACCCGTTGCCTCGTATCGACGACGCCCTTGACTGTTTGCCACCTCCTCACCCCTTCCCTATCGACTCAATCGTGTGGCTTTGGGTACCGCCTGTTGCTGCCAATGGCCTTTCGTCCAAGCTTCTCCCGAAGTACCACGGGCCCTACCGCGTGATTGCGCAACCATCACCTGTTAATTACGTGGTCGAGCCCGTGTCACCATCTCCCGATCTGCGTCGTCGGGGACGAGAGACTGTGCACATTGACCGGCTGAAGCCGTATTACGATCCGCTCACCTCTTCCTAGATCGCCAGGATGGCTACTCTTCAATTCCGGGGTGATTGTGACGAACAAGATCGGCAGGCTAAAAAGCCCCGTTGCCATCGCGTGGCTCATACCCAGTTCGTTCACTGGCTGCGCCCTAGCTGCTGTTGCAGCGTTGGTCGCTGCTTCTCTACGACCCGAATAAACCCCCTTTACAACATGTGTATTATATGTAACAAATAGCGTCTAGAAGAGGGAATTCCACTCAGCAACGCGTTTAAAGCTAACGAGAAAGCTATGCACTTCGGCAGGCTATTCTCGGAAAACCGACGGGGGGTGATAGGGGGCAGTTCCACGTGTCCACCTCCACTTCTTATGCTCCTGGAGTTCTAATTGGCTGGGCTGCGGTACATGTCAGAATAATATGGGCGTCGCCAGCAAATCAGCACTTCAGAAGCAGACGAGATGGGCATGTTCACTAGGTGGACACTTACAGAATAGTCCCCAGCAAACATGTCCGCAATAGACATTAGTAAGAGGCGATGGGATGATTGGAGGAAGAAAAGTAGGGAAACGACAAAAGACGGAGACGTACAAGAGCACGGTTCGCAATAGGGGATCAGAAAATTTGGGCGTTGTAGGTCATAGTGCTTTTTTTTCTTTTTTCATTGTTTAATCTAGGTAGGACATTAGGCAGTATAGTAGCAAGAGCTTGGTGGCGCAACCCACCGCCCCGTTCCGAAGGGGATGCTCATAACATCCATCCATCCCTCCATACCCAGGACGACCAACATGGCTTAACGTACAGCGTTACGAGTACTTTACCGCATATATGTTGAAGCGCTTTGAATCACGTAAATATACTATCATGAGTATCAAAATTTACGCAACACTTTAACCAATCCTTAAAGCATGCGTATGGACTCCAAACGCGATAAATTTATAGGTGCACATTTTCTCAAACCCATGCAACTGCCACTCTTTGTTAACTGATGCTCAGAAGCAGGTCCACTTATAAGTATTTGTTGTGCTTTGATAGTCTAAAGTATGATTGAATGCTATAAATCTTTGCAAATTACGATGCATAATTTTAGCGCTGGACGTCAATCGCAGTTGATAACCTGCTGTAAATCTTACGCTAACTGATGCCATCTTTTACGTCAAATTAGTGCTGATATTATCACTATTTAAGATAGACTTTGGTGTAGACACTCTAAAAACAGTTGCACCCTTTGGGGTGTATATTTGTCCCACAACAATAATCGTCATCTGTCTTGCCCGCGTTTCCTTTCTTTAACATGTTCCTATGGGTGGGCAGCGCAACCCGGACGAAGGACGAGAGGAAGTTTTCCTCTCGTCTTCCTCTCGTCCTTCGTCTGGGTTGCGCTGCCCACCCATACGAACATGTTCAATCATCAACTCGCCCAGCTTGCCGTCTTAATTCACTTTCTTTAACGCTGCGATCCCGGTACTTCCCGGTCACGAACGGCATGTGCGTTATCAGTGTGACGCAGCATTCTCGACAGGAAAGTAGCGAGCGCCGAGTTTTCGAGAAAGGAAACACAAGCAAGGCAGATGACGATTATTGTTGTAGGACAAATATACACCCCAAAGGGTGCAAACTGTGTTTAAGAGTGTATCTATAGAATGTTCAAGGTAAATATTACGCTCTCTCGGCCATTGCCACCACATCTCGTTTGTCACCATATGTCGCCTTCCGTCGCTTATGTCGTTTCTTCTTCCGGTTTTGTAAGAGTACGTTGTGGCATTACGTTGTGTTTATTCATTTTGCATTACTTTGTCGCGTGGTAACGTTACTTCTTTAAGATTACGTAATGTTGCTTTGTTTGCAATTTAAATTTCCATAGTAGCAAATTCAGTAGTCGTCTCTCCATTTTCCTTTCTTCCTTTCTTTATTTTCTTGTTGTCTTTGTTACCGTTTGCGGAGCAGTACAAGTTGATATTGCGCAAATTTACCGAGCTGTAGTTTAACCATTGCCTGCAGTCGGTAGTTTCTATAGCTCGCGGGTTCCGGGTGCAACGAAAATCTTAAGTAGTTCCACTCATGATCGAGACTGGGAAGGAGAGTCCGTTTCAAGATTCTAGAAAGCAGTAAAAAGCGGTAATAAAACAAAACAACGTAATAAGGGACGTATGATGGAGAACCTACCCGAACAGGCCGCTTTCTCGTGACATTTGATCTGACACGGGGCCCGTAGCGCGCTCTAATGCCGCCACAATGTCTCTGTCGGCATATAATTGCCGTGATCCCTGCATGGAGTTATAATTTAGCTAGTAATTGCAGGGTAGACGCGGAACTGTAGACAAATGCTAGGGGTACATTTCGCCCCCACCCCTCCTCTCTGTCGCTCTCTCTCTCTGTATATATATATATATATATATATATATATATATATATATATATATATATATATATATATATATATATATATATATATATATATATACGTTCACGAGTGCACATCGAACCACGCATAGTCTCGATGTAGAAGCCGCTCACTTCCCGATACGAGCGCTGAAGCAAGGCTGGTCTGACATCCCACCGTAATGACACCGTGTAATGCCGCGGGTAACGACGTGGCCGGATGAAATGCGGCCAGGTATCATCCGGCGTTTGCTAATGGCTTTGCCCGTTTCGCCCGATCGCTAAGCCCTGCGACGTGAACGCGAATAACTCACTTATAGGCGGTCGCGAAATGCCACCTATTAAGGCAGCCTTCGCCTTATGTCTTCACCTCTACAGCGCTTCTGAGGGGACTACGTTGGTTACGATATCGCTGCTATCTTCCCGTAGGTACAGCCCATGTACGCCATAAATGTCGAGCGCCGCGTTCAACTCTCTATACGGAGGCATTCAGCGCGTTGTTCGACGTCGAATTACCAATCTACGCGGCGCTCCCCTTTCATCAGACTTGGATACACAATAGTGCCGTAGTTCTTTGTCTGGTCGGAGAAAGGCAGTACTTTGAAGCTTGTTAGCACAATAGTGACCTACCATACATGGGAATAAGACATCTCAGAACATCCCTCGGTACACCTCTCCTGCGTACTACAGTCTTGTTTCCTTGACCAAAGCGAAATGAAATGTGGTTACTGTGGTGCTACCCTATGAAATTTTTGAAAAGAGGTTGCACTGTACAATGGCACGATAGCGCTGCTGCGTTTTTTGAGATGCGCCAGGCTGTATGACCACTCGTCATGGAATGAACTGTTGTGCACGCCTGTTTCACGACTTCTTTCTTTCTCTGCTTTTAACGATGCCCCTATCTTGATTCAGGACAACCAATTGTTTTCAGCCTGTCTAGTTTCCCTCAATTCCCATGAATGCTTTCCCCTCTCTCTATCTTTCTGTTTGTGACTAACAAGGATTATAGCCCAGAAAATAAAAGTCCAGGCTTCTTATCAATATTTGTCACTCGCGCAAAAAGAAAAAAGTAATATGTGCACTTCTGAGTTCATGGAGATACTATTAAGCTAGAGCAGAAAGTTATAATCAATAAGTTTACTGCACGTACTAACGTGCACGTACGTGCACGTACGTACCATGGGAACCACGTACCCGTCGTTCCCATGGCTGAGAATAACGCTGTAAATGATAATCACTTATTTCGTGGCTTCAGCAGTTCCGGTTTGTTCAGTCCATTGTGACAAGGCTGACGTTAGGTGAGTTTCATCCATGCCCGTATCAGCGCACAAGCGCACCTGACCATGCATGATGATGCCGTAATCCGATACCTCTAAGCCTGCTACGTATTAGCAGACGGAAAGATAAGCTGCAAGGCCGAGTGCACTCTGGTGCAGTAATACGGCGTAGCTCATGCTACGCTGGCAGGTACTGAAACTAGTGGCGAGGTTGTCTACGGTTTCTGGCAGATTAAACATGTGCGCTAAGTACAAAGCGGTGCGCACTAGTGGAGACTGCCGTGAGTAAACGTTGAGTATTAAGGGATGATAAAATACATGAGTGCGTCAGAAGGGATGATTAAGAGCAAGGATAGGAAATGTAGGTGGGTCAACCAAACGAGTGTCCTTTTTGCTACCCCATTAGTTTGTCAGAGAAGTCACTAACAATACCTTCTTTATTAGAGCAGCAGTATTTCTTTTTGAAATTTAGACGCATGAACTGCACTAATATATTAAGCTTCTAACATGTAGCATGATTCACCTAACACTTCGAAGCAAACTATAGTCGTGTACATATCATTACAAACGAACGCTTTGAATTTCAAATATTTACGAGCGCGCCCTGTTGTTGTGTATTAAATGACGAGCAACCGGGAAAAGAGGCAAGTGAATGGCCAGCTATCCGAATCATCAACGATACACTCTGGTGACTAAGAAATGTATGAAAGAAAAGTAAGGAAATAGAAAATTGCAAGGAAAGAGGGATATTAGGAAGCAAAAATAATGGAGGAATGGAGTACCATTAATTCCAGCTAACGTGCCCTAATCGAAACCAAATGGTGTCGCCACAACATTTTTCTGAATGCCAGAGGATGGGCCGTCAAATCCTAGCAAGTGGCTTGTGAAGTACTTGTGGAATACTGTACATACATTCCCATCTCGGTCATTATATACAAAAAGATGTATATCTTTCACCGCTCTCTTCATGCTAGTATCGCTTTAGGAAACATGCTTAGCGCGCATGCGACTTAAACGAAGATGGTCGTAATTTCTGACAAGATAAGATTTGCGCTCCCTTTGTTTGCTTTTGGAATTTAAATAAACGAATAATACATTTATTTCACTAAACAGATATACAAAAATTTGCGGCTATAAAATAAAGGTCACCATACGAAGACTTGACGTATTATAATAGCCAATACAATCAACACTATATTTTGAAGGCGAAGAGTTCAAGGAGCAATAGAGAACAGAAACCAGTGAGCTTTGTAAGCAATTGCAAGAAACGTGCAATGTATGCCAGAATAACAGACATAATTAAGATTATATACAAATTAGAGAGAAAGCACAACATACAAAAGTAATTCTGAAGTGCACCGCATGCAGGTGTGACTCGTATAAAAGCTGCGCAATAATCCTAACTTCCGTAGCATCGTTAAAGAAGTAAACATAAGTATATTAAAAAGGAAACTCGAATTATTGTCGGTTGTATTAGTTTGTTCTAGTGGCACAGTATATATAATAAAATATGACATAGCAAAATACGACATAATCTCACACTGCTTTCAAAAATATTATTTTCCACGATACAGTAATTATAAACAAAGGCGCAAAAATTGTAACATGGCACCCATTGACTATTACGTGCTTTAGTAACGTCAGTTTTCTTGTTCTCCGTGCTATTACTTTATACTTCAACTACTATTACTGCTGCTGCTACCACGTTTCACTCTCGCTCTATAGAGAGGAAGAAATAATCGAAGTATAGATTTCAGCGTTCCGCAGCAACACGCTATCTATTAGGTACTCCGTAGGGGGTGCGAGGGGGGTACTTTAGATTGATTTCGCCACCAGAGTTGTTCCTTTAGCGTGCGCATAAATCTAAGCAAATGGGCCGTTTTGTTCTCCGCTCCCGTCAGAGTGCGGCCAATAATCTAGCCTGCGACCTCGTGCTCAGCAATACACTTCAGGCTAGCGCTTGTCCATGGTGCGGTGCGGGGCCGTCGCCAACACATGTGACGTCGGAATACACGAACAGGCTACAGGAAGCAAACCCATCTGAGATATTTACGAACAGTATAGGAAGCCGTGGAAGACCCTGCTTGCCCGGGCGGGGCTTGGGGCCCAAAGGGGCCTCTTGGACCAGGAGGACCGGCTAGCGAGGACCACTGGTGTCCTGGAATAGTTACCCGCCCCCTTTTCTTTTCCCCTCCCTTGAATAATCAATACAGTTTTTCTATCCATTCAGAACGCCAGAGCCACTGATCCACCACGGTAGGTCAATGTACGCGTAGATAAAAGAATACATTTGCGATTATGTCGGTAGTCTGGGTTCAGCATAAATTCCCTAAGTCCACAATAATTCTTAGCTAGCTTGACGGAAACACTCGCCCCCTCTTTTCCTCTTTTATTCCTCCTTTTCCTGCAGCTAGTGTATTGTAGCAAACCGGACGCTCGCCTGGTTGACTTCCCCGTCATTTCTCTCCTTGCGTTCTCTCTTTCTCTTGGCAGAAACACAAGTTCAGAAAGTAATACTAGACGTAGCTATTTCACGCACAGGCACGTGCATACTCACATGGCGGTAAGCTGCACCGCATCTTCGGCAAGCGAATTTCCCGAGAATACCAGCTTGATTCAGGACTTCAGCTTCCTGGGTGTAAGGATTAGCAATGTTTGAATAACTTGGCAAGGGAAGACGAGTTATTGATCAGGCTTTAAAAAATTGCGTGGTGTGATGAGATCATGAAATATGAGGGCATATATGATAAATAAGCATACGTGAGTGTGTGGTGATTGGGGATCACTGGGATCAATCAGTCAGTAAATCAATCAATCAATCAATCAATCAATCAATCAATCAATCAATCAATCAATCAATCAATCAATCAATCAATCAATCAATCAATCAATCAATCAATCAATCAATCAGTAAATGCATTAATCAGAAAAGCTCATTTTATTGATAGACAAATTAGTACAGATGCACTTGTATACAGGAAGGAGTCCCAAAGTAAACACTGCGCGGTTACGATGAATCGCTTACGATGAATTGCAAGTCAAGTAATATAGCGAACCTAACAATGCATAGGCGAAAAAATTAGTGAGCAGGAGAAAGACGAAATAAGTACACTGATGTCCATACATAGTCTTATAATAAGAACAAGTCACTAAACATAAAGAAGGCTAAAAAATAACACAAAAGAAAACCGACACAAATAAAAATAAAACGAATACGATGATATAACATGTCGATACGATAAGAAATCTTAAGTAGGTGCAGACATTCATATACAAAATGCATTTAATTAGTACAATTGCTTTTTTATTTCAAACAGGTGATCTTTTAATTGAGATTTAACGATGGAAAGGGAGTTACATTGTATTAGGTCGGCGGATCACTGCTGTAATGCACATAATGTGGGATGATGAGGATGATGGTGATGATCACCAGAAAGCAGCCTTTCTGAGCAGCCTCAACTCTCGCGAGTACCGGCGCATACAACTTGCGCCAGCTAGGCGAAGGCGATGCGCAGTTTAGATAGACTGATTCCCTCGAGGACGCGCTCTTTACATTCCAATAGCTGGTTCACTTGACTTCATTCCAATACTCTTACGTTGGCGGTGCATTAAGGCAAGTACCACATTATATATGTGGTGTTTAAGTAAGCGCAATCTTAGTTTCGAAAGCTTAAGTTCATCCAAAGAGCATCCACCACTGAAGACAGAGGATTTGGGATATCGAACTAAAATCTTGCACAGATACAGTTTATAGTGCGATAGCAGAGAACATTCTCAAGGTTCTGAAGGAATTTGAACGAACATATATTATCGCTGACAGTGTCATAATTCCCAATCGAGCGACCCCGTTAAGTATAGAAGTGCATTTGCACTTAGACTGACAAGCGCCCAACTTACGGAGACAAAAATTCCTGGACCCTGGTCCCAGCCGACGTCCAAACGAACTGCCTTAAAGGTGCTATTGCCGTTTAAAAGTATCGGGACTGATTTAAAAAAATATTATTTTTTTGCGGACGGATTTTCTTATTTTCTTTTCTTTGCTCCTCATGTTTTCTGTCCTTACTCCATCCCCCTCTGCTGAGTGGCCAATAGGACAATTCATCTGTTGAACCTCTCTGCCTTTCACCTCTTGTTCTCTCTCTTTTTGCCAACTGTAAGCAATGGCTGGAAGCAAAAATAACAACGACGACGGCAGCGATGACGATGACGACGACAATGGCAATGAAAACAAGGAAAATAAAAGAAAATTATAACGCAAAAATTTAAAAGGGGGGGGGGAGGGATAGAGAAAATATCGGTAGAGCTCAAGGCCTAAGATCTCAAAAACGACTCAACGCGAGGATAAAAGCAGCTTGTAGTTTAAAACAATAATTACGAAGAAGTACATTATCTATGTTTCTCTAAAAAGTGGCTCTCATCTGTAAAGATTTCCTTCACATTCCGCTTTTTCTTCATCATATGTCTTTGTTTCACAGAGAATAGTTCTTCCAAATAAAGTTTAAGAGATTCGACGATCCACGTACCTCGACCATGCCTCATACAGAGATGTGCCGAATCCTCGATATGGCGAGCAGATGTTCTGATAGTGTCTCTAACGGCCTAGCCGCCTGCGCAATACGGATAAAGCCCTTCTTTTCTTCTCTGCGTTCTACGTGGGACTGGAGACCCAGCACTTGATGTGTGCCTATTGTGCTGCATGTGTTCTCTCGGGAATTCTAGCACGCTCAATAGTGTTGTGCCTGTCTTGCAATTAGCGGAACAGCAAACGGAATACCCCCTGGGTCTTTGCACGTCCAATAAAATAATGAACGAAACCTATTTCGCCGAACAGGACCTTTGAAGCTGCAACTCGAGAATTGTGCCGAACTAAGTAACAACGTAGAAACAACCGGTCGATTTCCTTAAGGACAGGTACGTTGATGCGACGTTGCTGTGGTTAACGTAAACGTATGAAACATATGCTACTTCGTTTGGAGCTCACCAGAGCGCACGGTGGCTTCGCTTTCGTACACAGGGCCTCACTGGGAGGCCGCTTTCTTGTTTCCAACTGTGTTGAGATAAATGCGTCTTTTATAAAAAATACTCCAGCACAATATGCTCCTAAAACAGTTGCACCCTTGGGATGCATATATTGTCGCGCAACAATAATCGTCATCTGCCTCCTGCGCTCGCTACTTTCCTGTCGAGAATGCTACGTCACGCTGATAACGCGCACGCCGTTCGTGACCTGGGGTGGTATAACGTAAAACTATTCCAAACTTTTCTATTCTAATTCTGCAATCATCTCAACACGATTGGTTAAAAACATTTTTGGACCACCTGGCTATCACGGGACGTCACGAAAACCGCGATCGCTCCCCATCTGATATGACGTGTACACGCTGATTATGCATGATTTGGCCGAACAAAAGCAAAATAGTTATTTCTGATTCGACGTCTTTTCGCCATTATCCCTCGGCTATTGGTCAAGGGCTTTCGGGCTGCATCCACTTCACCTGCCTGTCACGCGACGTCGCAAAACCGCAAAAATTCACCGCGTCAAAGTGACGTGCACGCGTTAAAGATGCATTAATATGCCGAACAAAACTGAGTTTTCTTCTGAATAGCCGCAGGCTGTCCCGTTCCGAAAGGAATAAAAGATGGCTGCAGCCGATCGCCCAGGCACTGGCTACTCTCACCTACCGGAAAGCATGGGTTTATTTGGGTGTAATAAAACTTTTTGCGTGGCCGCGTAAAATTTTCGAGCACTTTCGGCACGCTCACGTCCTCGTTCTGCCAACTTTTCTTTGCTAAAGATCCATTTTAGCGTCATTCTTAAGCTTCCGTTGCATGCCGTCGAGATTTTGGACCAGCCACGGCGAGTTAAATAAGGGAAAGTGTACCAATCGCAGACGCGGGCACCACCCTCTTCGTCCGGTTATTGATTTTCAGTGCACTGGCTCGGCCCCAACGAATCCCTCGCCACTTGAACGTGCTACTCGCCTCTTGTCCACCAATTAGATAAGACGAGCCGCTCAGCGTAGGCAATGTTATTCGTTTTTCAAGCAAAAAAAAAAGTGACCTCCTATGAACGAAGACAGCGTTTGATTGGTCTGTTCAGACAACCCTGCGGGTGACCGCCCGATGCTTGCGTCAGCGGTTACGCAAACTTGACGTCAGGAGATTGGAATAAAAAACATTTTGGAATAGTTTTACGTTATAGGGCCCCTGGAAGTACTGGGATTGCAGCGTTAAAAAAGGAAATGTGGGCAAGACAGATGATTATTGGGTGTAATTTCTTTTTTCAGAGTATATCTGGCATATACATTGTTTACACTGCCTCGCCATGAACACTTGATAGTACATGGATGATCGGTGTAATACTTGTGGTTTCTTCCAACGTAAGTTGACCCGCACAAGTATGGGCCATGCACTAACTGCATAAAAGATGTCGAATGAGCGCGAGTAATGGCTTAGTAGCTTTAGTGCTTTCATTTTTAATGCTCACCATGAGGTCGCGCCAGCGTTTCCTGGCGGTGGCCGCAGTTTTGTGATGGCGCCGTAGTGCAATAACGCACGTGTACTTATATTTGTTTACGCACTTTAAAGGGACGGGGTGGAGGGGGCAGAGGGAGAGGCATACGCAGTAAATATAATCCGGGGTTATCTACCAAGCGGTCTCTTATCGTTACAGTAGGTGTTCTGGTGCTTTAAATTCAAATTACATTGCCATCGTCCACCAAAGCGAACATGCGTTTGCATATAAGTAATTAGAGCATTGTTAAACCTAGTAACTGTCCTTCCATAATGAGTCCGACAGCTACCATATGCGAATAACACAATGGCATGATTCTGTCTTTGTTCCCTTTTTCTCATGCGAATGTTTTGGAGGCAGATGTTCAACTAGAGACTGCTTGCAGGTAATCGCATTTAATAATGGCAACTTCTGCTCGTTATCGTGAAGTATGTGGTTAGCGTCTTCAACAGAAGCTCTTTGCCTGCATGCCAGATCGGTAACATAATGCCGTGTCGTTGTGGTAGTATATACAGTCCAGGTTTACCCATCGTTCGTTCGCAGAAGCACGCTTACCATGTACACAATGCTTCACCAATTTAAATCGCCGTAATTACACCGCAAGCGCATGACATGCTAGAAGCTCCATGAGGCATTGTACTTCGAAATTTATATGAACGAATTTCGGCTCGCAGCACTGATCGTCGGGAACTAGCTCGAGAAAAGCTCGTCATCGACGGGCCGACCTCGCTGTGAGGGAGCGCGAAGCCAAGGCATTACGACAACGATGAGCCGCGGATCCCGAGCTTCGCTTGCACCCCTCTTCGCAGTAGTGGTCAATTTTTTTTCCTTCCTTCCGTACGTGGTGTGCCCTCGTGCTTGGCTCTTCGTTGTCCTCTTCTTTTCCTAAAGCCCTTCACTCACGCGCTCTTCGTCGTCCCCTTCTCTTTCTTCGCTGCATTTCGCCAAAGGGCACTTCACTGATCATAGACATATCAGAGACATCTTTCCATTGAAAGCGTTGGGTAGAAACCCGGATCTTCCCCTCTGCTTAACCTCCCTGCGTTTTCTCTTCTCTCTCTCTCTTTCTCTTTCTCTCCCATTGAAACATCTGTACTAATGGGGTTGCGTTAGTTACATCTGCTGTGCTTTTTAATATTTTCTTTTCACATTGGTGGGGGACAAAAGGTGCCTGTTGCGGATAGGACATTATCGCGAATTATCTAATAGCCGAAGAATAAGTTGCAGTGAGCTAAACAATGACTATATTTGAATAACTTAGATCAGGTGCGGTGTTGTCGTACCTCTTTACTTCCTTTTCAAAGCAATGTCAGCAGCAAGTTTCAGCCTTACGCTATTCTGAAGTCTGGTTGTCGTTCTTTAGAAATCTAGCGAAGTTTCTCTCTCTCTCTCTCTCTCTCTCTCTCTCTCTCTCTCTCTCTCTCTCTCTCTCTCTCTCTCTCTCTCTTATTTTCATTGCCAAATTCAAGCAAGCCGCTGTGTGCTTTCGCTGTGTGCTGCCTCTTGAAATATGCCCGCACTTCCAAGTAGACTTCTATAAGTGTTATCTCATTCTAAATCTCAAAATGAAAGCAACTTGAAAATGTTTCGGTCAATTCCACTCCACATTTCTTACCCGCCGAGCTTTGTCGACGCTAAAGAGCATTGGTATGAGCCTCAGTGTTGGAAGCTAGCTTTTATGCTAAGTGACGACGTGGCACCCTGTGCAATTCCAAAGAGCGGGCACATTAGGGAAAGTAAACAATTCAAATCTGTCTAGGCAACCTATCTCTAGAAGATCACCTTAGAACACGTGCGGGGAAAATAGAGCGATATTTGTCTAAAAGAAAGGCTCTTTTGTCTATTTCACCTCAAAGTATCGCGAAAGACGTAAACAATTCTGCTGTCACGTTTTGCTGAGCCGCCTAGAACCGATGAAAACGTCCCGTTAAGAGCTAGCGCACGGTGCAACGCACTTTGTCGCGCTCCCAGTGTTGTCATCAATTTAGTGATCACGGCTCAGCGGGAACTCCTGTTCTTTATTCTTACGTACTCTCATCACCACGCGCAATGTCGAAGCGGACGACTCGGGTGTGTCATTGCGAGTAGTCATATCCAGTGGCCCCGGAGGCACTGTTGCACTTCCAGGAGTATACTAACCTCTGTTCGTGCGTTGGATTCTTCAGCATGTTTTAAATTATCGTTCCATTTACGCACTGTTAATTACTAATTTTTGCATGTTGTGTACGTGACCTCTCCTGCCCTGTTGTTGTGGCTTTGCGGTCAAAATGACAGTGCCAAGATCTTTAAAGTTACGTGGCAGCTCTTTCGAGCTGCAGCACACTATTCGACCTATAGGAATGGCTCTGCTTTTGCGCTGCGCGCAACGAAGGTTCCATAAGTGTTGCTGTGGGACACTCGCCTTAACCAAGCGCTCTGGATACTTGTTACCGTGTGCTGCAGTGTTCCTCACTTGTGAATTTTTGTGTTTGTGTACTGTACATGAGTGGGTCATTTAATGCATCACCAGTCTCATCTTCAGAAGCCTGCTAGGCATAGGCAGGTATCTCCAGTACGCATTAAGGGATGCCTCTCCCCAGTGGAGGGTACCATTGGGATAGAGCACGGTTTTAATCCGGATGCAATGCGGGAAGCGTCGGAAGTCGTGCTATGTCGATCGGCTCCGCGGGCCGGCTGAACAGGTGAACCACGAACTCAACGCTGCACTGGAAACTTATGTTCCGCGCTGCGCGACACGGCTTTGTAGAGTAATTTTCTCGTCCTCCTCGAGCTCAGTGCGCCAGTTACCCATTCGTGTCGGCGTCAATGAATCATTTGCACTCATCTCCAATGACCTTTTACTATTTAGCCTCTTGCCTCCCGTTGGGATGCGTAACTCTAGGCGCTCTTACGAGTGTCTGCGTGCTTCCCAGGGGTCTTTCAGCAGTGTTCCGAAATGCTGTAGGGCGCACTCAGCAGATGAAAAGTATTGCTGTGGGCGCTGCGTTTTGTTGCGATTGGAGAGCTCGCGATTCGTTTCTTATGAGAGAGAAATGTTCCTTCTAATACCGGTCAGTTCCATAGCGTTTGCGGCGTATATACGAGTCATGGCGCGAGCCGGTGGTCTCGACATGGTGTTTGCACAATCTCAGCCTTAACGTCCTCGGACAGAGCGCCGCATGAGAGCCGTTCATCAATCTTCCAATCTTCACCCTCGTTGTTTCTCTGCAGTGCCTCGACCGACGCCAACGTGAAACGTGGAAGTGCGGATAAATAGATTTCGCTGCAGCGGCAACGGGCGCTGAAGAGCAGCAGGGCTATCGGCCTCGCATCTCTGCATTATGTATGAAAAGCGTGCGCTGCGGCTTTCTAACTTCGAGGCTTGCTCCAGTATATAGTAGTCTAAAATATGGAGATGACATCCGCCCCCCTTTCACCATATCTGGCCACTCTATGTGCTTTACCGCCAGATAGCTACGCGTTCACCCCAGTATTACCCTCCACCTCTCTTAAAAATGAAAACATCTTTTTCATGGCGTAGTGTCTGTTTTCATTTTCACTTCTTAGTTATCTTCGGAGAATTCGGTAGGATGCATAAAGTATATGAAACGCTCAGCGAAACCTCTTTTTAGCTGTAGGTTTTGAGCATTCGTTTTGGGCAGCACGGAACCTATGTAATAAAATCATATATAAATTTACTACGGAGTTAGTAATGCAGGAAGGAATAAATCCTGCAGCGTGTCGAGTTCCAGTAAACGTACAGGCACTGAAGAGAGGAAACCATAACTGCCGGCAGCACTCTAAAAATGTGAAGATGGAAGGATTATCCAGGAAAATAAGAAAAGAGCGAACGCAAACTAGTTTATGTCCCACCATTTAGAAATCAACTAGCATATAGAGTTGATTTCCCGCATTCAGTAACGCTGCGACGCGTTCGGGCATAGTTGAAAGGGTTGTGCTTACAGGGTGCTTTCTCCGAAGTGCATTTGGCGCAAGTGCTTAGTTTGCCGCTGGTTGTGCTTTTGGTTTCTGTTTCTTCAAAAGGAAAGCTAAATATCAAAATTCAGAATGGTTCATCCGAAGCCAGAACCGTGCATCACTTAACGCGTAGTGGCAGAGCAGAGGGCAGACTATGTTAAAGCTGAGCACAAGTCGCATCACCGAGCCCGGGATCGGCCTGGGCCCTCTGCCTGCGTCACAAGCACGGCCTATAGCCCGACGCTGATGAACAGAAAAGGAGGAAACGCAACACGTCGGAGGTTAGCCTGAGAAAGCACGATGCTGAGGTCCTAGAACCGCGCTGATACTCCATTCAACACGCGCGTTCTTTACTAACTGTCTTCATGTCGAACTGCTGTTCCGGTCATGGCTCGCCATGACCGGAACCAGCCGTGGCTCGTCGTGGCTCTTGCGTCTTATCTTCACACCTCAACATGCATTCAGATATTTATATGTTCGGTTTACCCATTTTTTTTTGCTTAGTAAAATAAAAAAAAATGGAGATGCTATATAGGGATGTATATAAGCCTACGGGCAAAAAGAATAAAACTCTTAAACATAATCTGCAAATACTTTCACAAAGCAACAGAAGAAGAACAGGAATAAGCGCACGTATTTGCATTTGATATAGACAGCTTGCACATGATGAGTAATGAAGCCAGAAATGCGCATAAACATAAAAATTCAACTAACTTTCGCATGTATATGCCTATGTATCCTATGTAGCCTATGT
Organism: Dermacentor variabilis; assembly: GCF_050947875.1. Taxonomy (NCBI): domain Eukaryota; kingdom Metazoa; phylum Arthropoda; class Arachnida; order Ixodida; family Ixodidae; genus Dermacentor; species Dermacentor variabilis. The sequence continues at coordinate 20,454,961 of NC_134572.1, read as the reverse complement.
AGCCTATGTAACCTTCGCATGTATATGGTTGCACAAACGAACATTTAAGTAGTGGGGTCACAATTTTTGTTGACGCAGGCGAGAAATTTTTGCACATGATGCAAAAGGCATATTTGTCAATTGAGTTTTTGAATTATATGTTCTTCCAGCGAGCGCTCTTAATGAGATATTCTTTATATCTGTCTTCGCTTTTTGTAATTTATTCACTAGCCTAATATTCGAAATTGATGTGTCGACAATGACCTCAGTAGTACGACAACATCAGCGATATGATATCACTGATATGCTCCTATCATATCAGTGATATGATAGGAGCAGCGATATGACAACAATGCTCCTATATAAAGAAAGAAAACAACACTGGAAGTCATAATTAATGTTGAGTCCCCCAATCATAGAAGTAATATATATATATATATATATATATATATATATATATATATATATATATATATATATATAATCTAAAGATATATAATCTTTATGCAGAAAATCAATGATGAGGTCAATTTTAGTATCTTGCAAACTCGAATGGTGGAAGAAGCGTACGGTCGCGGCTAAAAAATAAATAGACAGGCGAAGTTGATTGGTTTGTTCAGACAGTTGGTAATGCTTCATACCAGTTAGAAGACCGTGTGCATAAAATGGACAGACAACGACACCTAGCAGCAGCGTTGGTGGGATGTGTTCCTTCATTTCTGCGCCCTTGTTTTGTGTACGTGTTGCATGCTTTGTACCTGATAAGAAACAACGAGGAAAAAAATGCAGGGGATTAACCAATGCCGTGCTCAGTCTTCTACCCTACATTTGAGAAAGAGGGAAGGATAGATTAGAAAAATGAAACATAGGAAATAAATAAAATGTGATCGTTACCAAGAAACCTATCAAAAGCAAGAGCATTGTGTTTGAGAATGGTTCTTTATGCCGTGTGGCCGTGTGGTTTGGTCCTATGAAAGACTGGAGTTGTTTAGCAATCGATAGTGAAAATATCGCCGGTGACCTGTGTGTTTTAATAAATACATGCTCCACTCAATGCATGATGGACCATAGCTCAATCGACAAGTTGAAACACAAACGACAGTTGGAATTGTTTAGGCAGGATTCTCGCTTTGTAGCAGAGACAGTTCACCATCACCCCAAGCACAATGCGTTTTTTTTTTTGCTGCCATAATTCTCGCAAGTTCCTATTTATAGTAACGTGTCGACTACAAATCGCGTGCATGCGTGGCATTCCCTAATTATACTCTCTCAAACATGCATATTTCACTCGTCCGTCTTCCTATTAGAATGGCTGACGGCCCTGCTTTCGACTCATGCATTTGTGGCGAGGTATAAACACACCTTCTTTGTGTCTGCCCACGCTGTAGTGCCGAGAGGCAAGTAACACGCGCACTGCTTGATAAACTGGACAGTCGCCATCTATAAGAAGGGAATGCCCCGCGCAGCGAGCTATATCCGCGCTGCTCAAGTTCCCACGGTCTGCGGGTTTACATGGTCCACTTTAAGTGCGCCGCCTGCTGCTGCCGGCATGTCTACGTGCTTTACAACAGGCGTTCTTTTCTTTCTCATTCCATGCATTTACCCTCTTCCCCCGTGCAAGGTAGGCAACTAGAACTACCTGCATCCATGCATATCTAGAACATCCATGCATATCGATGCCTTCCTTCTCCTCTCTCTCTCTCTCTCGTTTCGCCGATGTTTAGACAAGAACCCCGAACACCAAGAACCCTATCCGATATATAAATAAAGCAGAAAGGGAATTAGGGTGAGACCCTAGGTAGACCCTAGGTCAGCATAAGTGACTCAGCTCGTAAAATGAGGGAATGTTAACGCGCGTTTCTTTCATCGGGAGCGTGGAGATGGACTCCAGGAATGTAGAAGCCAAACGGTCTCCACAATTGAGGGAGCGCTGAACAGCTTCCAGCGTTGTCTCAAACCGGAAATGCACAGCGGGAGTTTTGCACTGTATGGGCGGAACCGAAGATTCCTCTCGCTTTCGTAGAGGCTCGCTTTAACCCAGCAACATTACATTGCCCAGAAAAGCCTGCCTCAGAAAAGACGACGAGAGGGTCGTGGAGTTTGCCTTTTGGCTTCTGCTTTCCGTCTGAAAAGTGAAAGAAAGCGCGCGCTCGAAAACTACTGGAAATTGGTGCTGTCGTCCCAATTTTTCCTGCTTTTAACTTCTATTTTCTTCATTTACTTCCTTGCTCTTGCTCTCGGGCATATGCTGCTGCTGTGTGCACAGAAAAGATGATCGCGATCGTTTCTCTCTAAAAGTGAATCGCTATGATTGCGAGAGTATACAGATAGCTAACAACCGTTTTTTTTTCTTCTATTCTTTTTAAGCTGAGGGATGCGGCACAACGTCTGTGCCAACCCCCGCGTTAACGATTTGTTCTGTGAACCAAAATATATTGCGTCCGGAATGCAGAATATAAGAACGTTTGCCCGTGCAGCAGTAGTCGTGTGCGCAACGCAGATCATGTAATGCGTGTTTTTGTTGAGCCCAAATATATCCGTGCATCAGCGTCACTTTGGGAAACTTGAGAGATGTCATGAACTCATGGATATTCAGCATTGCTGGCGATTATTCTCTTACTTATTATTTGTTGTTAACAGCGGCAGTATCGATAAAACGCTTCTGGTTGGAACTTTTAAACCCGCCGGGTAAGAAGCTTGCAGCCAGGAATTTTTCTTCTAATAGCAAACGTCGCTCGCTTCGTCAAAAGTTGGCAGCTAAGCATACATATTTTTTTTGCTACGTCACTGAGTTTAACTCACGCTGCACACATCAGGCATTCATGGGGCACTATAGCGTAAAACTATTCCAATATGTTTTTTATTTCAATCTCCTGATGTCAAAATTGCGTAACCGCCGACGCATGGATCGGGCGGTGATCCACAGCGTTGTCTGAACAAACCAATCAAACGCTCTCCTCGTTTATAGGAGGTTACTTTTGTTTGCTTTAAAAAGGAATAACATTGCTTTCATTGAGCGGTTTTTCTTATCTAATTGGCTGCCAGGAGGCGAGGAAGGCGCTCAAGTGAAGAAGGTTTCGATGGGGCCGAGCCAACGCAGTGAAAATAGCTAACCCGATTAGGAGGGTGGTGCCGACGTCAGGGATTAGTCCACTTCCCTGTACCTATAGCTTGCGGTGGCTAGTCAAAAATCGCGGGGGCATCCAGCGGAAGGCTAAGGATGCCACTAAAACGGATTCTCAACAAAGGAGGGTTAGCAGAGTGATGTCGTATACTTGCTGAAAGGGCTCGATAACGTTACACTGGCGCGCAAAAAGTTTTATTATACGCGAACATGTCCATGATCTCCGGAAGGGATGAGTAGCCGGTGCCTGAGCGATCGGCGGGCAGCAGTTTTCTATTTCTTTCGGAGCAGGGCAGTCTCCAGTTATTCAGGAAAAAAAATTGTTTTGTTCGATATATATGAATGTACCTTTAAGGCCTGCACGACACATTGACGCGGTGAGTTCGCGCGGTTTTGTGACGTCGCGTAACAGACAGGCGAAGTGGGCGCAGTCCGAATGCTTTTGACCAATAGCAGAGGTCTAATGGCAAAAAGCGTCGAATCAGAAATAGTTATTTTTCTTTTGTTCGGTCTAATCATGTACAATCGGCGTGTGCAAGTCATATCAGATGGGGAGCTATCGCGGTTTTCGTGACATCGCGTGACAGACAGGCTAAGTAGGGGCGGCGGCCCGAAAATTTTTTGAGGTATTATGAAGGGCTCATTGCAGAATTGATATATAAAAGTTTGTAATAGCTTTACGTTATAGCGCCCATAGTGTGTGAACGAAATTGTATTAGTTTTACAGCAACGACATTTCATAGAAATATCAATTTCTGGATGCACAGCGAATAGAATCCTGTATAAAACCGTTAGACGTGCTCGCGGTTGCAAAAATTAATAGCGTATTAGCGTGCGTGCATAGTGGAGGAGTCACTACTGCGTTATCCTAAAGGTTTCCAGCAAATATATATAAACTGCCTTTTAGTTGAACACTCTCTGATACAATGCAACTTTCGCAGAAGTTTTCCAGTTGGCAATAGCCTCAGGCACATATGGCGAATAAAAGCGCGGGAAACCTGTGGCTGCTCGACAGCCAATAATCAACGATGCATTTAATGAGAAGAGGAGCCAGTGGAGGGTGCTATTGGCTGCAGCCTCGTTAATTGAACGAGGCAACAATTTTAGCGATTGAGGCGCTTGATTAAACACTTGCACTCCACGTCTAATGCAGGCGCCTGCTGGTGCGGAACCCATTCCACGGCAACGGAAAGTGAACGGCAAAGTTGAGAGGAAAAGCCACGCCTGCAGTGCACTGTATATGTTTTTTTTTACGCCGGCTACGGTGGCATCACTGTCGGTGAAGCGCTTAATAAAAGGCGCTGGGCACACCGCTGCAGGTCCAAAGGTCCTACCGAACAGGGCTATTGCATTAGGTGCAAATTAATGAAAGCGACAGGATGGACTAGATTCGCATTGTGGGCACGCCATTTTGATGTGCAAGTAAGGGACTATAGTATAGCCTGCTTGGCGACCTAATAGCACAGAGCACACTTCTATTCAAGAAGCACATATGAGCTCCATATATATTGAGCATATATGAGCTCCATTTATACCTGCTTGTTGTTTATGCACGCGATTTTTTTAGATGCTGTTGATAATTAGCTTCACGTATTCTGTGTTCTTTCTTAAATTTTCCGCCGTATTCTCATTCTCATCTGAGAATGTAATAAATGGACTAAATGTAGACGCGGCAGAAGCAGGGCATGATAACAGTGCGGTAGGCCGACGATAGCACGCAGACGCATGCGGCACCTGCAGTCTTTAGTTTTTCGCAGACATTGACTGTTCTGTCGAGAAGATGTGTTCCTCAGATATTGGAATATTACGCCCTTCAATGGTGGTCGGATGAAGTCATCTCTATGTAGGGTTGGGGACTGCTGCGTTTTTCAAACAGCTCGCAGAGCGTCTTTCTTCTCTTCAGAATTACAAAATCTTTATTTGTTGACATCATAGTGACAGGATGATCAGAAAAGTTGGCGGAGATTGGGATTTAATGGAACGAAACCTATTTCTATGCACAAGGAGTGAAACGTTCCGCATTGTAAAATTTCGTCCCACTACATCATTTGTGCACAATCTCTGCAAGTGAATTTGATATCAGGAAGTTGGTAAGTGCAATGCATGTAATGCGAGATTCCGCCGATATAGTGATTTCCATACTCTCCATATTATCGTCCTCATATCAAGTTATGCATGGTTGTCATCAAGGCTATCCTTAAGTCAGTTATTGCGTTTTTTCCGCTTCCTGGAAGCATTCGCGAAGCACCAGTTGTACTTGGCTTTCGTGTGCAGGTTCCCGTTCTCCGTAACACTTGCTGTACGTCCAAACTGGCTGTATGCCGGTGAATTTTGGCGTTCGTACTTAAGCACGTTCCCAGCATGACTGGCTTTTTCAGGGACAAAGCATGTGCAATTGTGCAGCAAAGCGTTTGTCGCAGCGAAACACGACAAGCAGCATATGCAGATTTCTTGCTTTCTTTTTCTCGTTTTCTGTTTCTTCTTTCTTTCTTTCTTTCTTTCTTTCTTTCTTTCTTTCTTTCTTTCTTTCTTTCTTTCTTTCTTTCTTTCTTTCTTTCTTTTTTCGCGAGAACGTTGATTCCAGGTGAGCGGGGAAACGAAAGCGAGAGAGCCAAAAGCCAGCGTCATTGGAGAATGGAGGGAGAGCAGCACGGAAGCAGCAAGAACAAAAGCGTCGAAACGAGCAGGGGTCGTCTTTGAATGCACAATGACAGCCTGCAGCAAGCGGAACGTATAGAGTGTAGCCGCGGGGGCCGTTCGTAGACTGCTGCAGCAGACAGACAAAAATCAGAGCGGCGAAACTTGAGAGAACGTGCCTGCCTCGGGCAGTCACGGGGACGCGCGGAAACGCGTATTTTTCGAGGCGAGGCTATCACGAAGAGAAGGCAGGAAGACAAAACAGCTGCGTGCCTTGCTCGCGTGTGTGTTACCCTCTCTACTTGTTTATCCGTGTCTGCACAAGAGCGCATGCTTGCACCGACTTGCTTGCGTGCTGGAGCAGACTAAGAGGAAGCTGGCATGAAGATGTGCACTGGTGGACTGTGCTCTATTTATTCGAATGCAGGAGCAGCGTTATTGGAAAGCAGCTACAGGGGAAGAAGCAATTGCACTGCGTACTCAGGCCGGTATTGTTTGCTATAACTTAATTTTTCTGGTATAAATTTACACCAGTGAATACTTGGGAGCAAACAACTGTCAATAGCATCAGGTAAATCCTACGTGTTCGTTCGCTGCGCCAAGTGCATACTTTTCCTAGGTCATTCTACAACTGTGTAAGCTTTTTCAATTAGCGCTGGACAGTGGCTGAAAAACACGTGAATAACAGTTCGCAAGGGCGAGGGGGACATTATGCACAATACTCGATGGAGTGTAGAGAAGCTTGCGAATCTCGCCTTCCCGCCGGGTGCAGAAAGCTTTTTGGGGCAAAGCTCTTCATGGTATAACGTACACTCGAAGTAATGCTGACACGGAAATGTTACGTCAATGCTGCTAATCACAGTGGTATGGTGGTTATGGTGTTGTTGCAATTAGTGATGGAACTTGGCAGTTTGTGCCGGCAAGTATTCCCCCTGAGCGCCGCTGTCCACAGCGGCTGCTCAATGATGTTGATGGTGATGCCACTGCGGCTGAGTGGTATCGGGCGCGCTTATCGCCGCATTTCTAGAGAAGGTTTGCACGATAGTGGATGAAATGCTAACTTCGCAGCGCTGCTTCTGCCTCTATAGTGACGGCTACGCCAACGGCATCACTTGATTTGTAGCGTGGTAGACGTCCTGGTCAGTGGTTTTGCCTTGCGCGTGGTTGTATGGGGTGGTGCGACGTAGGAATCGGACGACACTTTTGGCCCACGGAAGACGCCTAAGGGCTACTTGGTGCTATAAATAACGATATTACCCTCCCCCCCCCCCCCATCTCCCGCCCTACCCCCGGCTGCGTAAATGTGTTCCAGAACATGGGCCGTTGCCTGCTCCCCACAGTTTTCAGGCACACGGTTGGAGACACGTGGCAGCTCGCTTGGACGTCCAAAGGGGCAATTAGCACAACGACGAGTACAGGTGCCGTCGTCGTGAAACGCTGCGCCGCCATGTTTGGACGAAAAGCTGCAGTCGCAGTTTTGCCGCTGCTCCTGTCATTGTCGATGGTTTTGTTTCTTTCTCGGTTTATTTCTTTCCTGTTTTTGCACAACGTGATAATGCCTGGCGACGGCAAGTTGCCGCTCTCCTCGCGAACGCGACAAGAAGAGGGGAAGAAAAACGCTGCCCTAAAGCCGTGCTTCTGTCGCCTCTCATCTTTTTCCCTCACTGAAGCCGCGCGTACAGCCAATAAAAGCAAGCAAGGGAAACAGGAAAGCACACAGGGAAGGGCAGGCGACGCGTCATGGCGCGTTGTAATCATCGCGCGGCCAGCCCAAATGAGCCGCGCTGGCGGTTTGTTAGTTTTACGTGACGGCGAGGACATACGGTGGTCGCAAGCGCGGTGAGTGATCTTGTGTGCCTTTAAGCCCGAGGGCTCTCGCGGCAAGCGCTACCGCAGCTTCGCGGCCACCTCCTAACGCTGGTTGTGCGTGACGCAGGACGAGGACATGAGTGCTGTGGCGCACACATTGGCTACGCAGCTGAGTCAGCGCGGTTGTTATTTCTCTGGCCAACTTCGCGGCATCTAGCTGTAGCACCGAACACGTAGCCGCAAGGCACGCGCACCGCTATTTCCCTTTCTTTATTAATGCGAAAGCATTAGATGCCCCATTTTTCTTTTTCAAGCTTAGTGTGCGTGGCATGGCGTCGTTATGAAAACTTACGCTTTCAGCTATTCCTGTTAGCAGCGTCCCCAAAACTCTTGAAGGGAATCAAAAGGCGGCCTGTCGTCAAAATATGAAAGCCTGAGCTTCGGAGCTTACTGTAATCTATCTGGTTAACGTTGTTGAGTACTATACATTTAACGACTGCACAGTACGTGTGACAGTGCTCAGCGATTGAAACGCGACTCGGACATGGCGGCCGGTACTTTCTTGCGCCACCGGTGGCCGCTGGTGACACGGCAATGATGCATTTCTGTGTCACATGAAAGCGAAAATCCTTTCGATGTATCGCAACTGCATTCGGCCTCCTCAGCGGTCACCCGTGGTGCAAGAAGCACCGGCCAGCGTGCTTTCTGAGTATTGCGTTTCAGTCGCTGAGCACTGTGCGTTCTCTGCACGACCACCTTAGTGCTCTAACATGAGACACGATGACTGATTGAAAAAACATGCTGAGGCATTTATGAAAATTATTATATTGTGAGTGCACTGCTATTGTTGGTTCATAGTGCAAAGTATAAAAATAAAATAAGTTCAATTAACAAGCAATGTCCGTGAACTATTGGCGCATGCATTCGAAGTGTGGAGTAAACTTTTTTTACGCAACCGTCGATTGATTTCTTCTACAATCAAGCCGATGACATTTTTCAACTATTTACGCCAGTTTCTACCTGGGCTAATAAACGCTGTCGCTTCGAACGCCACGCAAAATTCTGCCTAAAGTGCTTAGGTATCCCTGTCTTTGTCTACTGAGATCGACATGCTCAGACACCGCGGTGTGCATGAGCTGCTCATTGAATTTTTTTTTTTATCTCAAAGCAACGTGCCCGCGCCAGGTGCTGTTAGCTTCCTACACTTGTCCGCGATACAAACTGCGAACGTAAAATTTGATAGAAGCACGCATGAAATAATTTCTCCACTTGCTTTCAATCTAGTTCCTGGGTTTGTGTAATGTTTTGCGTTTGAATACCTTTGCTATACGGCTGCTGTCTCAGAGGAAGGCCCATTTCTATATATATTAGTTGATGACGTGAAACTCAACAGACGTATAGTATATTTACGTCCGTATAAAAAAAAATAGAAATGCCTGCATTCGCCCAGCCGCCTGTATACGGTTCCTGGTTCGCATCCGAATAACACCTAGCGTCGCATTTCCTTGTACATTATGAAACGCCTAAGATTTCTGTACACCTTTCTATGGCTGGATCGCCACATTTAAGGCAACAACGAGTGAAAAATGTCTGTCATACACCGCTGATCTGTTTCGCTGACAAAGTTAACAAATAAATTCAGCTTTTTTTATGTGCCAGAACCACGATATCATTATGAGACACGCCGTAGTGTGGAACATTCAGAGTAGCTTTGACCATCTGTGGTTCTTTAACCAGCACCCAATGCACGGTACGCGAGCGTTTTTTGGATTTCAACCCTCGGAAATGCCTCAGCCGCGGCCGGGATTTGATCCCGCGTCCTCGGACTTAGCAGCGCGACGCCTAAAGGGGCATTGGCAACAACAACACCACTACGCCACCACGGCGGGTAAGGGCAGAAATTTCGCAGCGCCAGTACACGTTCTGATCTTGTGAGACCTTTATGAATAATTTTCTTTTTCTTTCACTACACATAAATATTGAAGGAGCACGCGTCAGATAAAATTTTGATTCTTCCGGAAACGAATTGCAATTATCTGACATCACTTGGGAGAAACAAGTAAGTGAATGGCGGTGCAGATATATATTTTGTTTAACTTAGAATAGAATCGAAAGCTTATTCCTTTTTCGCACAATACAAGGCAGTACAAGGAAGAAGAGACACTGGGCTCAAGCTGCTAAAGGCAGCTTGAGAGAGCACCCAGTGCACCAGGTGCACATTAACGGCGATTGGCGGGTATATACGAGATTTACTTGCAACATTTCTGAACAAGAAATCTATAGATAGCGTATTCATACACTAAAAAAAGAGAGCAAACTGAATACATAATGTCAACCTAAACACTTTACAATATAATAATTCATGCCTATTTACAATTTAGGAAGAGTGGTTTCAAAGTCCAAATGCATGGATGACAGCTGATTCCAGGATGTATCTTCTAAACCTACGTTATATTCAGCAAGTAGGATGAGATAATGCGACACATTGCGTGTTAAGGAGTGTTTGCGATATAAGGTGCGGCAAAAAGATAGACGCCAGGGCAAATGATGTCGTACATTGTACATGGGCATGTAATGATGGAGGCTCAACGCTGTTTGTATAGGTTCGTTATTTGTTATAATTGCATTTTTGTATGTACACAATAATTTGAATGAATACAAAGCATTAATCCTGAGAATACCAAACCGTTTAACGTACGGATGAGTACGGGAATTCTACGGTAGACTTGCGATTAACCTGATTGCCCGTTTTTGGGCAACTACTAGCTTCTGTGTATTTTGTTTTCTTGTTGTACCCCAGGCAGTTAAGCAGTAACTAATAATCGGAAGTAAATACGCATTATAGATAAGAACCCTTATCTTCAGTGGCAGAATGTATCTATGCCGGCACAGGACACCGTTAATAAGGTTAATTTTCCTTCGCACGTTATCTATATGTACGTCCCAGGTTAGAGTTTCGGTGAACACCACACCAAGACAGCTGGCGTGATTTCGATCTTATTGCTGCCCATTATGAGGTCGAATTTGTTCGGGTAGTTTTATTCTTTGGACGGAAAATTATAGAATTGCTTTTATTGGCATTTAGTTTTAAACAACTGCTTTCAAACCATACGCATAAGTATTCAAGAAACTGATTTCCTTGCATCAATAAATCATGTTCATCTTTACCGGCTAGTAGCATCGTGAGATCGTCGGCGTAAGCTATTAAAGTGACAGGCAAGGGTGTAGAAGATATGTCATTAATATAGATATCGAGCAATAAAGGGCCTAAAGTACTACCCTGTGGAACTCCAGACAAAACACGTTTTAAGCTGAATGATCAGTGATTAATGGCTACCATTTGCATACAATTTCAGATAGGATTCTATTAAAGACCGGCATATTCCTCTAATTTCATAATGGTTTAATTTATGTAGTAACAGACTATGGTGAATTACATCAAATGTTTTCGAGAAATCGATACACATTCCAAACACAATTTTTCTTTCTTCAAAAGCATTTATTATTAGCTCTTTTTGCTTAATTAATGCGATTTCTGTTCCTGGAGCCACATTGGCGGTCCGACATCGGGGAGTGTTTTATTAAGATTGTATTAAATCTAGTATATTTAATTTTCTCTAAACCCTAGGATAGCACAGGAAGAAGCGAAATCTGTCTTTAATTGGCTAAATCTGTTATGGCGCCACCATTGCAGATAACAAACCTTGGAGATTTGCATTTGTTTAGGAAAAATTTTGAAGAAAGAGTTAGGTTGTAGACGCTTGCCAATACTGGCGATAGTATATTAATCACAAACTTGAAAGGTTTGACTTGAAAACCGTCGTTGTCCTCTGCTTTACTAGTTGTCAGCTTTGTGAAAACAGTTATTATTTCATGTTCTGTTACAGGTTGGAAGAACAAGGACTCTGAAACATTTGGTGTTTGATAATCATATCCTATGGGTCCAGCGACAGAACAGCAAAAGGCGCTTGTAATGATGATACAAAATAATTGAAGCGATTAGAAAGGCCTTCATTAGTAGTGACTCTACCATCTTTCGTTATACTATCAATGCTAGTCTTAGTACCCAAATTCAAAAATTTTTTCAGTTGATACCAAGAGCTATATTCTCTGTCGTTCGACGAACTCGAAAAAACATTAGTGAAATATTCAAACTTTGCGCTACGTAGTTTTTTGGTCAGTATATTGCGGAATTTTTTATACTTTACCAGTTTAGCGAGATCCCGAGATTTCAGAAACTGTCCGTACAGTCCTTGTTTCTTCTTTATTTCCAAGCCTTCTTAGCTCTACGTTTACGTGGGTATACTAACAGGAAGCACATATCATAAATTGCCCTGATTTAATTATTAAAGCATCATACTTTTAACATCATACGTTAACGTCCTTTAAAGAAAGTACACCATCCCATGTCATGTCGCTCATCGCCGTGAAGAAACGGTCAAGAGCAGTGCTGTCGATTCGCCTGTAACATGGTAATGGCCCGTCTGCGATATGATAACAGCTATGCACAGGAAAAAACGCAAACACCGGGAGGTGGTCGCTTACGTCATACAGAATTGTTCCAGCACTTGAGCAACGCATATCAGTGTCAGTGATGATGAGGTCAATTGAAGTTGCAGTCGTGTAGGTGATACGCGTTGCTACATGAACAAGGCCGGAAAAACCGTAACTGTCGAGCAACGTCAAAAGTTATTCTCTTGGTATCGATGCACTGATCATATCAACATTGATATCACCGGCAAGGAATGAAGTATTTTCGTTCATTGATGCATGGTCTAAAATACTTTCCAAAACAGGCAGTAATTCATCCAAATTTCCAGTAGGCGGCCGATAAACCACACAAAACATTTTCCACCCTCAACTGTTATAGTCTTGCAGTCTGGAGTGGATTTTGTGAAGTTTTGATTTACTATTACCCTTAGCGTCTTCAGAACCTGTATTGATACACCACCACCCCTGTGACCTTACCTGATAAGGACAAAGTGGTTGTAGTCCTTAAAATTTAGATAACTGGATTCATCATGGTAATATGTTTCCGTAAACATGATGGCATCGAAGGAAAACATAAGATCTTCAAGCAATGCGCGTTCTTCAATTTTGTTATTTATAGAGCGACAGTTGATATGAAAAATTTTCATGCAAGTTAGTGCCTGTTTGCAAGCTACTTCATTTATTGCTGGGGAGGTAAAAATGTGATGACAAGCCATAATGAAGCAAAAAGACAGGCCAGTAGTTCAAGTTATCACAATTCACGAGTCAGAAGTCATCTCAGGAATGTCATTAATGGTGTGAATCTTCAGCAACGTACTGTTTTCACACTTACGCGCATAAATCTGGCCATGGCGCACTGAGACAAACTTCCAATCAGCTTCCTTTTATTGTCGATATCTTTGCCAAGTAGTTGCTTGCGTTCAGGGCACAAATTCTTGCTTGCTTTGGAATCGATATATTATTATAAATGGTTTGCAGTGGCGTCATTGTGGCAGCTATCTTGGGGTACTAGCGCGTCGAGAACATGCGTAAGCATGAAATCGGTTTGCACGACAGGGTAATGATACGACAGGCGCTTGCTGGGCCGAGCGACAAATTGATAACAGGTGTAACCCGATAGAATAACTCCCACCGTCAAAAAAAAAGAAAGAAAGTACGCGGGATAATGTGCTGCGCTGACGCCAATGCGGTCACCATGTTCGGTTACAAGCACAGTGACAAGGCCCGTCCGTGATGTTGCGCGAAAATTATCTATCAGCTGTTAGCGTTGTGAGCTTAACGCTTCTTTTTTAAAGGGCATACGTGCAGGCGGCGGCTACGTATTTACATTTATACTTATTCATCCTTGCGTGCTACGCATATACAGCATTCGTTTTACTGCGAAGCTGAGCCTCTAGTTAGTCGGAATCTTTTGTGGGCTTGTGCTCATCCAGAAACAGTACCGCCACCTATTGGCCGCTCGAAGTCAGACAGACCTCAAACGGCAGCTGGAAAAGGGCTTTGTCTTTGAGTTTCCGCGTGAGAGAATTATGTTTGCTCGTATATTCGAATTACAATCCGAAGCTATCATGTCTGCAGCTTGTGTGTAAGTAGTACTTTACGAATATTCTGGGGGCGATGTACTTTGAAATTTCAATTAATTCAATAAGGCATTTGCGCTTGGCGGAGGGCCTAGAAGAATGAGGATGTATGCAGAGCTTGCGTTCACGTGCGTGTGCGCGTGACATGCATCACTTGCAGTGGTGGTGCTTGTCTAACGTCGGCAACAGCTTCGCTGTACATCCACTTCCACAGGGTAGGATGGAGGCGGAGTTATGAGTTCCTAGTTCACGAATATCGGGAACATATTGAAAATAGCAATAATAAGCTCTCAATACGACTATATCTGTCACATCATGTAACATTATGCTTGAAGCAATCGGCAAAGTAAATTAAATAAAGCAGAATTTACTCATTGTCTACGTTTGAACCAAAGACCCGGCGGGCTGTTACACCAGTGCTCTACCCCAAACATGTCGTATTGCTCCAGCCCCCCTCCCCCACCAAAAAAAAAAAAATCATTTTACTACCATAGTTCAAGATTGTTCAAGCGGTTTCCATGACAAGTAGTATCTGAATACATAAAATGCAATCTTTCGTTATTGAAATATATTTGTTATCGAAATGAAATATAATACTGCTAAGGGAACAATATGTGCTATGCTTGTGGCTTACCCGATCCATCAAGCAGCACTTGCAGAAGAGTATCATCCAGTAACTTGTCCTCCGAGATTTACGATGGTGTGCCCTAAGCCGCCACTATGGTCGCCCTCGACCTGCTGCGCTCATTAAGCGTACAGTCGCCGTCATCCATGCGTAGAGCGTGGGAACGGCGGCATCCGGGCCGTGTTTTTACAATTGCTAGTAAGTACAGCTGGGAGTGGCATATCTCCGAGGCTGCCGTTTCTGCGCAGGCGTGAGTAAGAGCGGGTACGAGGGTGACAATCTGGGGGCTTTTGCTCCTTGAGTATTTCACTTCGCCTAGGCACTACGTAGGAGAAGTTTATTTGCTCGTGTTTTATGCGTTTGTCCCCTAGGCGTGCCGGCATTGCAGAGTGGGGTCGGGCTTGTTTATGCTCCGGCGCTGGCTGCGGGCGCAGTGAAACAGGTGAAACAGTGGGCACGGACGCCCCATTGGGTAATCGCTGTGTCTAAAGGTACGTTGGACAGACTTTCTCGCTCCACCTCGAAAAAAAAAATACTGTTTTTCCCGAAGGAGCAAAGGCGCCGAAGTAGAGGCGGCCCTGCTCTCCTGGAGCAGTATCTTCGTTCTTGGCAGACTTTTGTTCTGCTGCTGTCTGTGACTTCTCAGGAGTATTTTTGAGTGGTTCCTTTTGAGGGAAATAAACACACAGCGATTTAGCAACCACTATTGAACGTGATTGCCTGATGTCACGCCGTCAGTCAGGATTATTGCCTTTACCTCTCGCGCACGTTATGTTAGGTTAGCGTAAAAGGCATTACGGTGGCGCGGCGTATTCTCACAGCGGTTACGCCGTGCGGATTGTCTTTGCGTCTCGGTCAAGCTAGGTTAGGTTAACGTTGGGTTAGCATAAAAGTAGTTAGGGTGGCGCGGCGTATTCTCACAGCGGTTACGTCGTGCGGATTATTTTCTTTGCGTCTCGGCCTCATTAGGTTAGTTTAACGTTAGGTTAGCGTAAATGCGTTAGGGGGGCACGGCATATTCTCATAGGGGTTGCAGGGGCGTCACCGGCGGCCTTTCAGCGACTCCCGTTCAACCGCGGTTGCTAAGGTGCTCTGCCTTTTACATTTTCAGTCTATGCGGAACGACATCTACCACGGTCCCTACTGCTGCCACGGAAACATGCGTGATGTTATTTTCAAGCTACATCGTCGTAAGGCGCGAGAAAGGTATGAACCGTCACGACTGACTTAGCACGAGTGCCGGAGGTGCGCGAGAATCTGTCCGACACAGCGATCGCCATATGCGGTGTCAGTGCCCGCTGATTTACCTGTTTCACCGCGCCGGCAGCCAGCGTCCGAGCTTAAACAATCTCGGCCCTACTCCGCAATGCCGGCTCGCCTAGGGACGACAAACGCGTACAACAGGCGCAAAGAAACTCCTCCGTAGTGCCTAGGCAGAGTCGGATATTCAAGGAGCAAAAGCCCCCGCATTTTCTCTCTAGCCTCCGCTCTTACTCGCGCATGCGCACAAACGTCCGGCGCCTCCGCAAATGCCACACCCCGCTGTACTTACTAGCAATTCTCAAGTCGCCTCCGGGGCGCTTCGGAGGCAACCAGTGACGTTTAACGCTAGCTGCTGGGCAGTTTGGGTCCAGTAACTACCGTTAGACGTAGCTGGCTGGCTCCTGAGCACCTCGGAGGACGCCGCTCCTGCGCTCTACACAAGTGGGACGCCCACTCTGCACAGACAGTATGGCTCGGTTCCAGCCAGAGTCTCCGGGCGAAGCGCCGGAGCCATTGCAATTCCAGCTCTGTTTTGCCTTGTCAAGGTGTGAGGCGTTCTTCCTGGCTCACGCATCTGACGCTGTGGAGAAACCGAAATTTGGCCATGTCACCGATAAGCCTAACGGTTAATTCGGGGATAATCTTGCCCGCTTGATTATAGACAATGTATAACTACCGTTACTGAGAAACGTTATTGTACAAACTGGAAAGATATAATTGACTGTTCCATCGATTGACTGGTCAATCGATCGATCCATTGGAGGATGCGCAGTGGTGCTTAAACAACGGCCAATCAGGAACATTGCATCTGCAAACATTCGGTGAGTCGTATAAGCGGCTCGAAAGTTCGTACAAAGGGATGCACGTTGTTGGAGAGGCTTATAGTGCACTCAACAATATATCGATACTGTGCCCTTAATATCTGGCATCATTCTCTACTTGTCGCCCTATCGAATAAAGTCTACGTCAGCCAGCCATATTCAATATTCTCGAAATCTGGTAAGAAGGGAGACGGCAGGCTTCTTTTATAGGTGACAGAAAGCAACAGCATGCTTCTAATTGATCAAATGGAACGCGTATTACGAGAAGAAGAATGCAGCCTGTCAGCTTTTCCACTCAATTTTCATCAAACTTGTGTGTACACAGGGACTTCAAGTAGCAATGTAAGAGTTAATTGAGAGCAGCAGCGCACAGATGGGGGATTAAGCTAGACTAGACAAAACAAAGTTGGAAAATATGTGGCTCAGAATTATCCCACGAAAGGACGCGATTTCGAGAGAAAAATGTTGATCGCGAAGTAATGATCACTAAGTGGGCGGATAAGTTAGAAGGCTCTCAGGAACTTCCTTTTCTCGTGCGCGTCAACCAGGGCGCGCGAATTCCGAATGACGGTTATTTCCGCTTGCAGCCGGGCTAAAGCGAATTCATGGAACTCGGCATTCGCGCACTGCAATCATTCTGGCGCGTACGCGGAGCGCGATGCGAAAACGAATTTCCCCTTGTTGAATTCCAATAAAAGCGCTTTCTGAGCGACAGGGCTAGAGGACGCAGCCTTTGAAATCAAACAAACAATAAAAGAAAGTGATGGAAAGAAAGGCAAATGACTATAGAAGGGTGGCGAGATTCTGGCCTTTATTTTCGGTATCAGCGAGCCGACCAGCCTGGCGTCGGCAGTTTCTCGCTGTCCTCGTCATGGCCAGATGATGTGCGCGGCGATGCCGTGCCTCTGCTGGAAAGAAGGAAGGAGGAGAGCATTGCTCAGGTACACATTTCCATAGGGCCCGCATGGAATGTAGAGCGGTGTGGAGTTCGTCTAACAACCCAAATGCGAGCGTAAATATTGATTTTGTCCTTTTTGCATTTTTTGAAAGTTTCGTTTTGAAGCGCAGGCCTTGAACTGAGAGAGAAAGAAGTGCCCTTCCGAAAGCCGACAATTATAGAGAGACGATTTATTTGACGAGCACGTCATGATCGTTGAAAGCAATGATCATCGAGGAATAAGAAAAGCTTATGTGCATAATGCGAAAACTACATAGCGGGCGTTTAAACTTCATTTATTGATTATTTTTTGCAGTAGGGCGGATAATTGGACTAGTTGTAACGTCATTATTAGAAAACTAGAGCGTTCACAGATAAAACGCGAAGAAAAAAGAACAAGGGCTCATATGTGTGTCTTTTGTGTTGGCGTTCATCGTTATAGTTTCACAATAATTAAGTCCTTATAAGAAGTTAGTGAAGAAACGCTGGTGCTTCACAAGCAGAGCGCGGCTGTTCTAGTTCAAGAGGTGAAAAAGACAATTAAAAAAAATGGAGAAGCAATACTACAATGATATACTGCAAATTTATTACAAAAGAAAAAAAGAAAGGCTCATGTCAGCAATTCACAAACCTTCACGAGACGTGCTGAAATTACTTCCGGCTTGGTTTCAGTGCTGGAACACGTGGATTCTAAGTACAACCACAGGAAGCCAATCGACAATGAAGTTAAAGAAAGCATAGGGGAAATTATGTGTTCTTTAATACGTGACGGCTGCGGTTGAAAGCGTTTCTCGCACCCGCCGCAACGACGATAAGTGGCGCTGTATGAAACTTGAGGGCTGGATGTGCATAGTACACATACAGAAATACCCACGAAAGCTGATGGGAGGACAGCCGTCACCACAGCTCAATTGGTATTCAAGCATCGCGGAAGCATTCATCGTCTTTTTCTTCATTACATGTGCAATACGGGAACTTTGGCTGGAGAAATGACCAAATTGTGCGAATGTAACATACATTCAAAAGTCTATGACAACATAACGAAACACTAACAGTGTGGTATCTGCGGATTCAGCTACAACTACTGGAAAGTTCTTTTCGTACACTTTCATTTTCGTTTTCGTTATTATTTGACCAAAAGAAACTCAATTTACTTCTTACGTTCCTGAAAAAGTCAGCGAATACGTAGATAAAGCCACAAAGTTGCGGATGCGCCACTTGCACAATTAAGTTCAAAACACGTTCAAGCTAATATTAAGGTAATTGAAAGCCAGCATTATAAAAATAATAAAGAACGACACTACTTCGAGATATTTATAAATCCCTAATAGGTATATGAAACTGGTGTCACTTAAAAAGTTACATTTATTCTATGCTCAAAGCTCACTTTCGTTGTGTTCACCATGTACTTAATGGCGGTACGGTCAATGTACTTGACTGATACGTTAACCGAATCAATCGCTTTGTGTGGTGCCCAAAGCAGCGAGTCGTCTATGTCGATAACCACGCATAAGGTTCTCCGAGAATGATGACCTTATAAAGCATATAAATAGGTTTGTTGCTAGTGCGTTCCATCACCTTCACATTGTGGTTGCCACTGCAAGTAATTGTACGTATGACCTTCTGTGTAACGGCAGCACGCAAAAGCCTCTGCGCGCACCCTCTTGCCCCGTCATTACCAACTGTCCCTCTTCTGTTGGCGTGCTGTCACAAAGAAGCAATCATTGTCATTCATTTGATGCCATTTCACCATGCCTGAGTCTCGCTCGCAGCAGGCATCTCATCAATTCAAAGGGAAGCAGAGCAAAAACACATGAGAAGGTCGATTTTTTTCTTTTGCGTGATGCTCGAGTCTATGGACAAATCGAACGCACTCTGCCTTCACGTGCATTAGAAGCCACCAACGCGTTGCTCAGGATCTATCGCGGTGCAACCCTATGCTTCTCCGTTCCACCGAAGCCACGTTCTCACTAAAATTGCTTCTAATAGAAAAGGAAATGTAGGCGGTGAACACGTCGTCGGCTTCTAGACAGCGTTTGTAATTTTCTTTTTGTGGTTGTAATTCTTAATCGTCGAATGAAACAATAGGCTGCATGCGGCAAAATGAATACTCTCGAAAAAAAAAAGAAAAAAAAAAGATCAGAAAAAGAAAGCAGAATCTCTAACCTTTCGCATAGAGGAGGCGGAGGCGGAGGCGGAAGACGAGATATGTTGAACTGCAGTCGGAAGTGCAGGCAATTGCTCCACACGAGCGCTACTTATCAAATCAAATCAAATTGAATGAAGTCAAATCAAATCAGGTTCATTTTTCCAGAAAGAAAATGGGCCAGGCCTGAACAAAAAGTGAAAACTAGTTCATTTGACAAAGGTTTAGGACCCCGTTTACATGACAGACAGCAGCGGTGACCAAGGAGAAAAATGCACGTAGTAATACAATTCCACGGCAATTATTATACAAGCGCGATAAAAATTCAGTTATGAGTGACATGATGGGATGCAAACAGGGTGGTCGAGTTAGAATCCCGTCACAACACATATTCAGGGATAGTCCGCGTAGTGCTCCACAGGGCATTGAAGGAAACAGTCTTATGCCATACGCGAAGAAGAAAAAAGAAGATCCAGGAAGTGAAAGCATGTTTCACTTAATTTGCGGTGTAGGGATTCGCACGAGAGCGCACTCAGACGCCTCGAGGAGGGTTCGCGTGCACGCAATTTTTGGCTTCTCTGATAATAAGGTGGCGCGACGGACAACACTGGTTCCACTGTCCGAGAATTGTAACACGGAGGCGACATCGCTTCGCATTGCCTTTCGACGGCAAGCCATAAATAGATGCTGTTGTTCCTTCACGCTCGTCGTTTCTTAGAAAGCTATGCAGGATGCAAATGTGCACGCAGAACTGAGCTTAACGTTATTCCGCGAACTGATGAATGTACAACCGTTGCTTTCTTTTGGATACAGAGGAAGATGTAATTGAGAGCTTCTGAGGCGCAAATAAGTAACGTTTAATTAAAAATAAATAAATAAATACATAAATAATGCAAGAGTGAGTTAATGAATGAATGTACGATGGATTAATGAAGAAGTTAGTTTGCAACTAGGAAGGTATTTGTTACTTCTGGAGTGCAGCAATTTGATGGGGCCCTAAACCCATTGGTCCTATAACGCGAGAGGCGTATGCTGCGCTTATATTATGTATCAAAAACATGATTGTCACTGAGAGGAGAACTGCAGCCGAGCCGCAGCCGTGAGAGCGGGTGGCCTTACTTATACTCCTGCACAAATGTGAGACAGTGATGTTCCTTTCGATTAGTCGCTCGTTCTTAAATAACTAAATTAAAATTAAATTAGATTCTGAAACTTTACGTGCCATCACCTGAATTTGATCGTGCGGAGTGCCGGAGTGGTGAACTGCCGAATAAATTTGTTGAACGTGGTCATATATCTAAGTATACGAGCGTTTTTGCATTTCGTTCCATTGAAATACGGCCATTGTGACCGGGCATCAAACCCACGACCTCGTGCTTAGCTGTAAAACGCCATAGCAGCTAAGCGGGTGTTCTTTTTTTTTATTGGTATGATATAAAGAGATGTTGACGCACGATTTAGGCGCCAGCTACTTCTTAGCTCTTGAATGGGTCTAGCCTACAACATACAGGGTTCAAGATTACATGTCAAACAACCTTCTCGTTGAAGCACCAGAACTTGTCTAGCAATATTCTCTCAATAATACTATGACGTAAAAAATACGTGGTACATACAATATACATCCATAATAACTACGCAGCACTGTAGAAGAAGGTCTGAAAAATAGAAATAACATTGTCACCAATAATACAGTCTCTAGCCAGTGGGTGGTGCTTACATCGTGTAAGTGCATTATCACATATAGTCGGAACAGAACGGGCAACATAACAATACGCAAAAAACCTACATATATACAGCGATACAGCGATTAAATGCGTAAATAACGGCCAACAATGCAGCTATCTTCGAGAAAACTTTTAATGCTTCTTAAGCGCCCTTTTGCAAGGCCGTATTAGGCCAAGGGCCCAAAAGTCTCTTTAAACTGAAAGATCTGCGGTCTAATGTCAATAGAGTTGATTTAAGGCTGCGTCTCGGTGAGTTGTGATGTGGACAGTCTAGAAGGAGGGGATTTATATCTTCTACAAATCCACAATCACATTCGATGATACCCGCATTGCCAATTCTATGTAAGCAATGTTTTGGTTACGCTGTGCCTAGCCTTATTCGATGAATAAGGGTTTCCATATTTCTGTCTAACGGCAATGGTAATTTGAATTCAATAAACAGGTCGATATAATACAAATCAGAGCTCTTACAATTCTGGTCAAACCTCGTACTTCTACACCTTTTGAAAGAACTTGCCCTTATAATGCAGTGTAATTCATTCTTTGGTATTGAGAGCGGAACCACATCATCTTTGAGGTGTGCTTGTCGTGCTCCTTCATCGGCTGCTGTGTTTCCAGGCATGTTGCAATGTCCTGATATCCAACAGGAATGCTATTTCATGCTTCGCTTGGCTTGCCTTTGTGAGGTCTTTAAGTGTCTCACATATTATACTATAACTGATTGTTTTCCTTTTGTGTTACTGCCGCCTGTGAATCGCTGAAAGTTACCAATTGTTGCGCATCTCTTATTGAAGTTCTAAATTTTATCCTACATAGTATTGCGAATAGTTCAGCCGTTGTAGATGAAGTCTCACTAGATAACTGAAATGATTCTTGTTTATTGACGTGCGGTATAGTGATGCTGAAGTTGAAGAGGTTCCTACACTGGAGCCACTGCGTAGACGTGTCTGTATACTGAATAGCGCATATATATCTGCTAAAGTGGTAGTTGTTGGGCAGCGTGAATGACCATGTCTATTTTTCCGAATATCCCGTCTACTGACAATACGATTTTTGGAAGCGGAGGATATTCGACCTCTAAGTTCCAAAATTCATTTCTTGGCAATATATGAAGTATTTCGTGAATTTCTTTATGAACAGCTCTTTTTATTATGTTTAGGGTCAATATGTGGCTTTTATGCTGTGTTTGAACACGAAAATAATGTCGGCGTGTTTCTGTAGCTCGCATAACTGGAAACTGTGGTTGGCAAGCCTCGGCTATGACAAGACAGCTAGAAATCGCTCGTGGAACGACTAGAGATATGCGTAGTCCTCCAGCTAAAAGTCTTTGAAGTCGCTCTTCTGACGTGTGAGAAAGTCCGTGCAAAATTGGGTGCAGAATAGGCAAGTTTTGTCGTATTAATGCATTGTAAACAGTCAGCATGGACGATACTGATCCGCCCCATGATGTGCCGGCGAGTCTGCGAAGTATAGTCACTATGGCATTGACCTCGTTTTCGAGTGTTTTTATGTGGGGTGCCCAGGATAGCTGCCTATCAAGTATTATTCCAAGAAGTCGATTCTGTGTGACAATCGTTGGAGGTTGTCCTTCCAGATTAAGAGCGAAATTTTTTAACTGCCTCTGATTGAAGGGCAATACAGGTGCATTTGCGTGTGATAGAACCATTCCTCTCTCTCTCTCTAATGATATTTATGCAATCTTTCAATGCCATCTGAAGTAATTCAAAATTAGTCCCAGATGTCCAAATGCAAACATCATCTGCATAAAGTAAGAATATTTGCTGTGATGGCAGTCTTCTTGTGAGCCGCCATGGTTGCTCAGTGGCTATGGTGTTGGGCTGCTGAGCACGAGGTCGCGGGATCGAATCCCGGCCACGGCGGCCGCATTTCGATGGGGGCGAAATGCGAAAACACCCGTGTGCTTAGATTTAGGTGCACGTTAAAGAACCCCAGGTGGTCAAAATTTCCGGAGTCCTCCACTACGGCGTGCCTCATAATCGGAAAGTGGTTTTGGCACGTAAAACCCCAAATATTATTATTATTATTAGTCTTCTTGTTAAATCCGCCATGACGCTGTTAAAAAGAAAAGGGCTGAGTACGTTCCCTGTGGTATTCCATGTTTGACAACGTGCTCTGCACTCTTTCCTTCACTCGTCTGAAGAGATATTTTGCGATCTGATAAAAATTCAGAAATCCATCGCAAGAGCCTGTCAGACATTCCGAGTTCTAACATATTTAGCAGAACATGAACGTTACCAACAGTCTCAAATGCCATCTTGATTTCTAGGAATACTGCTATCGTCAAGTTTGCACATGCAAGTTCGTATTCTACACGGGTTACTGTACCCAGTATAGCATTCATTGTGCACCTTTGTTTTCTAAAACCTGCTAAGAAGTTGGACAACACATTCGTTTCATTACACCACCACTGATGTCGCGCGTCAACAACTTGTCAAACTACTGGGCGCAAGGCTTTTAGGCACAAGGGTGGCTTACCCGATTTTAAAACTGGGATGATTCAAGCGACTTTTCAAGAGTCAAGTACAGTTTCTTCTATCCATAAATTATCACAGATGTCTAAGAGAGAATTTGTACTTGCCGGTCCGAGGTTTCTCAGCATATTGTACGTAATGCCGTCCGGTCCAGCAGAAGGCTTTTGGCGACATAATGCAATTGCACATTGAAGCTCGCTTAATGTGAAAGCAAGATCTAATTGCGAATGTCGTGTCTTATACCGAGCATTAATTTTCTGCTTAACTAACGCTACTTAGTTATCAAATTCAGCACATTGTGATGAAAAAGTAGGTCTGGAAATAAGCTCGCAAAATTCATCTGTAACTATTATTTCAAACGCGTCTCGGGCTAAAGCGAGAGCATGGAATGAGAAGCTCTGCGTTGCAGGTCCGCTTAAACAACGAATTACTAGAAAAATTCGAGGGACAGACGTGTGAGGAGACAGCGTGCCGCAGAAATCGCGCCAGCGCCGTTTGCCTAAATTTTCCATGCGTCTACGCATTACTTTGTGTATTTTCTGAGCGTTTCTGTATGCTTCTAATCTTGCGCTCCTTCGGTACGCTCTTTCGGATCGGTGTCTGATGGCTCTTAGGTGTTCATACTCTCCGACAACTGCAGCATAACCTTTTGAAATTGAGACCTTCTTTGTGCATACGTTCACACTATCCTGCGAAAATTCAGTAACCTTTCAATCGTTGTATGTTGAGTCATTTGATCCGTTAGGCGATACTGAAAAGCTTTCCAGTCAGTTAGTCTGTTGTAACGCCTGATGTCATAGTGCATGCTAGAGTGATTTACGAGGGCGGGAAAGCGATCACTTCCGTGCGTTTCCGCATCCGTTGTCCATCCCACACCATTCACTAGATCTTGCGAATGCAGGTTACCATTTATGCAGCTTGAATAATCATACCCTCGAAGAAGTGTTGGCGATCCGTCTTTTAAAGCAGTCAAGTTGCATTTGTTAATGTCGCACACAATAGCATTACCACGTGCATCACAACAATCGCTGCCCCAGATAATGTTGTGTGCATTGAAGTCTCCACATATAAATACATTAGAATGAGCCATTTCGAAGATTTTCACTAGTGCTTCCACTGAAATATGGTCTGAAGGTTGTAGATATAGTTTAATCACTGTTATGCACAGCTTACTAAAGGATACTTTACATGCGATGAATTCCGGAAAGTCTGAATCACCGAACTGAATTTGATAAGACGTTAGGTCCTTTCTGATGCGCAGGAGTACTCTGCTAACAGCACCTAGATGAGACGTCTTGTATATCACATAATTTGAAAGACGAAAATAGTCACTGATTCCCCCCCTATTGAATCCAAATTATCGGAAAGTAGTATTGTACAAGCAGTTTACGAAAGTCAGCACACGTCCTTCAAATACTGTTGGCATTCCACTGGAATATGGAGGCATTTTTTTTAGCTGTTATTCATGTACGGCTTGCCGCAGGTTTGGCCCGGATTGTTGACCCAATAGTGCTTCCAGAGGCAACAAGGCTTTCACTTCTGGTAAGTTGTTTCCTTCCGGCAGAGCAGATAGGATTGCCTTAAGGGCTGCGAAAAGCATTGCAAAATCAGTTGTGTCACCGATGCTGTGGCATGGTCGCTATTAATTGGTGTTACTACTGCAGGAGGCGGGTAAGGTAGCTGAGAATGATGTGTGCGAACATTGGAGCTTTCTGGTGTATTACTTTCTGCCTGTTGTCGTCTGCTTTTCCGTAGCATTTACGCATTAGACTGGGCGCTTGAATGTGATCGTCTTGATTGGTCTCTTGATTGCACTCTTGGTGGTTTTCTTGAGGAATATCTTGTTGGTTCTCTTGGCTGTGGTAATTGCGGTGCCCGCTGAGGTGGGTGACCTTGCACTAGATGAAAAATCTCAATGTTTGGGGAGGGTTCATTGCGTCGCGGTTGTCTTCTAAGGATAAGTTCATGTCGACTCCTTTGTGCCATAGCTTTGTTCTGTAGGCAGCCTGAGTAGGAGGCAGCATGGTTCCCCGCGCAGTTTGCGCATTTAGGCTGAAGGAATGGCTTGCAGTTCTTGTGGTCATGATCTTCTGAGCAGATTTTGCATCGACGTGTGCTGCGGCAGCCTTACGCCATATGGCCAAATCGCTGGCAACTATAGAAGCAAAGCGCTGGTCCTAGCTATTCCTCGACAGGATGACCGGTGAAACCTAAATAAGTTCTTCCTGGAATAGGGCAACCGTCTCTGAAAATCAGAATTACTGTGTGAAGTGAATGCGAATTCACTGCTCCATCTTCCTGGCGGTAATACCTTATCTGTCTGCGTGCCGGTACAACCCCAGCATCTTTCAAGATGTTTTGCAGTTGCTTGTATGTGTACTGGAGCGGCACATGTCTTACTTTACCATCGTTTTGCGTGTATGACTCTGTGATGAAGGGCTTAACTGCTAGGCCACCAGCACTTGAGAGCAACAGAAGGTGTTTTGCGGATGCTATGCAAGTAACGCTGACAGTCAAACGTCCACCTCTGGTAGTCCTGAAAGACTGCACTTTTTCTTTGGCCGTGAAAACTGTTCCAGTAGGCACTCGGTTTGGATTCACTTGCCAGAAAGTAGTACTCCCGCTTGTTGGGCGAAATACAACTAGGATGCCTTGTGCTCTTTTTTTGTAATACGTGACCAAAGTAAATGATGCATCCCCACCCATTTCTTGTTCCTCACTTAGCTCATAATTTGATGTGGTATCGTCGTAGTTGCTGTCCTCTAGACGAGGTTTCTAGCTCTCGGCTTCACCGTCAGCCATTACTCCTAAAGTCGCTGAAGTTGTTTCCAAGTTGTGGAGAACCAATTGTGTCGGTTTTATGAAGCTTTATGACGCCTGGAAGCCGCCAGGCTTTTCATTTGGGCTAGTAGTGTCATTCATATGGCTTTCTACACTTCGACGAGCATAAGGCTCGTGACGATGTACTCGGCTTCCGACCACGGCAGTGGCAGGGTAATAGCCAGGTCCTCAAAAAAGAAACGTCGTACTTGTAAGGCGCCCGGCTCGCTGAATCTTCACCAGAGGTCTTGTTAGTCAAACGTCGTCAATGCTGATCGTAAATGAAAAAAAAAAATCACAGCACCGCACAGACAGACCAAACAGAGAGAGAGGGAGAAAAAGGATGCATAGAAAGGTAGGGAGGATAACCAGAGGCAGTTCCGGTTGGCTGCCCTGCACGGGAGGAAGAGTGAAGGGGGATAAAGAGAGAAGGAGGGAGGAAGGGGGAGACAGAGAGAAATAGAGACGAGCGCGAACAAACCAAACAGATACACTTCTTGTTCTTCCCGGGTGTTCTTAATGGCTGATCGTCGATGGACGTGAGAGCTCTTCGTAGAAGAGTGCGAAAACTGGCAACCTGAATGCAATACTCATGTTGAACTCAGATAAATATCACGCGCGAGCTGACAGCTCTTGTGTGGTAGAGATATAGGACAGAACAAGTCCGAGTATGATTAATAGTGCTGTTTTTCTGCGTGCTACCACACACTTGAAGTAGGTTGGGACCAGATAACGTAACAATTCTAATGCAATACTTTTCTTTTCCGAGCTTCGTCAGGGGTCCGAGAAACGATCCACCTACGCTATCGGCACGATGGTCCTGTCAGGAGCGGTAGGTAATGTAAAGGAAATAGCATCTTGCGGAAGAGACTCGTACATTTTACCTGCTGTGTTTTAGTCTCGGAAACATGCAAATGAAATGAGATCGCAAGTCGCATAAACCGCACAAGGAGTTATCACTATGATTCGTACACCACACCTCTGAAATACGGAAGTAGCTATAAGCAGAGATAGAAACAGTTAGGCAGACTTTATATTGTCGCTTGGTAGCGCTTACTGCAACGCCATATTTGTTTGGCGGCGAGCTACTTCGCTGCGTTTTACGCAGAACCTTGTACTCTGTAGGGGCGAGATGTGCATTCGACCGCGGAGCTCTCGAGACTAGACTATTATGTGCAACGCTCGTAATGGGTTATCAGCGTGCTTGATCGTGGTTTTTAAAAGATACGCTCTACAAGACGCCTCAGGCCTTCTCTTTCTGCACGTCCACGCGGGAAAGGCCGTTGAGTGCTTTCTGTTGTCGATTTACTTATCATTCATCCCCGATAGAGAAGTGCCGCGAAACGACGCTGTCCGCGAGCGGTCAGATCAAAAACAGGTTGGCCGGGTCTGGCTTGCATAAGCAAGGCCGTTCGCGCTCGCTTTCCAGCGCCACTTCGCTGCGCTTCGTGCCGCCCCGTTAATCAACAGCCAAATGAACACAACAAATAAAAGGAAAGGCGTACGAGGAAAACTTGGATCGACAGCCAATTGCCCGTGACCAGCTCACACGAGCCATGGTATATGAAAAGGGAGAAAGGGAAGAGTAGGAGAGGAAAGCCGATAGGAGCGGAGAGGCTGTCGTGAGTGGGCTTCATGCCAGAGAGGCATGTTATTTCCCTTCATCTGATTGGCCACTACACTGAGAAAACGCTGCCAGTAGCTTAAGATAGCATCGCGTGCTCACGGTAGCGCGTATATCGATGCTCTGCAGGTTCGGCAAGGAGCTCCTCTGTTTATTTATCGTGTTTCGCGGATTTTGTAACCTGTTCGTCAAGTCTGAGAGTGATTCGTGTCCTCCCACGCCTTGGTATCGCGCAGTTCTGCTCGTTCGCACGATGCTAATGCGACGCTAATGAGGAAATGAATCAAGGTGCTCCTCTTCGAAAGCCCTCCTTCTAACACCCCTTACCCCGCTTCGGCAATGGAGCTGCCACGCGCAAAAATCTTTATCACGTACGGTGTTTTTGATGTGTTCACAGATGAGGCCAGTCACGTGCAAAGCGCCCCTTAATCTCCAATACGAATGGCGAGTGAATTAAGGGGAGGACGAAACGAAAGGGTCGAGGCGTGACGCGTATTTTTTTGATCAAAACTTTAACGTCATTCGCAAAAATTTTGTCAGGAAGCAGTCAGTTAATTTTCTGTTATTGTACAAGTTTCTGTGAGTGCAACATAGGCGATTACGTTGTACAGTGTCACATCATAACATGATGTAAGTAAAAAAGAACACATGCATAATTTCCTGTTGAGTGAAGACAGCCTGTGAAGAAATTGCGTGCAATGGCACTTTGGCGTCAAATAAATTTGACAGCCATCACTGGGGAAAAATGATGTACTTTCAAATTAGCCAAAGTTTACTCACCTATCATTGGTTTCGTGCATAGGAACTCCTAGAACCAGCCAAAATATTTTATCGCTTTTATTATGTTTCATTGTTTAAGCCAAAAATACGTGAAGGTGGCTAATTTTGCTATGTAGAGGGACGGAGAATGTTGCAGTTAAATAACGGCTCGAGTCATTTTTGGAGATAAGGTTAAGGGAAGGCAAATAGGGCTAAGCAGGACTCGTTATCGGTGCCACACATGCGAAGGTTGACTGCCTCACGTTAGCCCGTGGTTCGATGGAATGCTCGAATTACATCGCGGCATTGGGCTGGTGCTTGTCTCGAAATGTGCTTAGTACTATGCATGAGCAATGTTTCAAGTTACTTAATTTGCGCACGAATAACATTTCACGGGCGGCGGCGATTGCGGGCGCCAACCATCTGAGGCGGTGCCCTCCAGGACGGAGGTTGTCGGGATCAGGGGTTCCAGCCAGGAGGTCGTGATGGCGTTTTTTGGGTTTTTTTTGTAACGCCACTCCTGCTTAGGATCTTGCATCAGGGGGAACAGCGGCAAGCTTATATGTTCGGAGCAGTGGTTGAGTTGTACCTCGCTCGCTAGCACGTAAACCCGCTCGCTGCCGGAGCTTCCAACACGGCCTGGCACACACTTGATGGTCTTTTGACGAGCAGTCTCTCGTAGGCTGTACTCGCATGCAACTTTCACGTATTGAGCCTAGGAGAACAGGGGGAGGTCTCTTTATGTCAGACATCACACTGGAGTGGCCTGAGTAAATCAGTGCCTCTTGCTTGAAGAGGCAGTTGACCGCTCTCGATGATAGTCCGCACTGAATGAATGCCTTCCCAAATTGCCTGAACATTTAGCTCTTTCGTTGTCGATTCATGGTTTCATTCCAAAATGCGTGTGCAGTACGCGTGTGTGCTTTTACAATATGTGGTGACCGCGGCCGTTTGCGCTCGGTGTCCGAGCGAATAAATTTTGCTCTTGCTATGCGTGCACGTGGGGCGACTTGTACGTAAAGCTGGCGTAGAAGCTAGGACACATTTTGGCAATTCACACAATTTTGTAGGAGTGTGTAACTTTGCTCCAGGTTAAAATATTGTTCCTTACGTGACAAGGTGCTATATAATTTCCCTTCAACACCCCTTCCCCCTTAATTAGGTATATTCTCCCTATAAATATAGTCATTGTTCAACAAAGAAAGCTGCAAAAATAATGTCGCGTGAATTCAATAATAGCTTACTCATGATATGACATATGCTTTCTTGTGGTACTGGAGGGCAACACGGGCAAGAAATAATATCTTCTGTATGTGATACGAATGGTAATACGTGAAAGCGTAAATTGGAAAACAAAGCGACTACACGAGGGCCAAGCATATAACGCGCTTTTCTCAGTAAGCTTACTCGGAGATATTAATGATAATTGTCTCGAATTCCCACTATATTTAATGATTATTCTAGTGATAGTAACTACTACTACGCATTTTTCAAACTCAACATAACCTAACGTGTTATCTTTTCTTGAGTTTCCCGTTATTATTGAGCTACTACCCCTTAAATATTGTTTTGTTATAGCTAAATATTGTCCCGCTCGCTCTGTAATTCTATTGGTTATGTTTTACTTTGTGGAAGTTTCTTGTTCACTGACCTCTCGCGTTCAAAAGCATTCGGTTTGTCCTTTGTACAATTTTAACACCACATTACTGTATGGTAGAACATTTCTTCGACTGTATTTTTTGTATATGTATTCACATATGTATTCTAATTATTGTATAACCTTTGAGTGTACTCTCCCTCCTTACACAATGCCTCCCTCTAAGATATCTTTAAATCAATAATAATAATAATAATAATAATAATAATAATAATAATAATAATAATAATAATAATAATAATAATAAACTTAGTTCGGTTCAGAATACAAGATTGTGATGCGACAACGGCTGAATTCTTAGCTAGAAGGTAGTTATGGATCCGTGCACTAACACAAAGCAGGATAAACGATTCAGGCGTGGGCACAATCATTTATAGTCTGTATTAAAATGCCATGCTTTGCGGAGAAATAGGGTTGAAAAGAAGGCAAGCAACCAACAAAGAATGGTGCAGCCCGCCGCAGGACCATAAAGCCATGGTCCCCCTGTTCGGACGTGTGCCAGCCCCCGCACACCGGCGACACAGCAACCAGCGCCGAAAAGATGAAAGGCTTAGTTTCAGCCCCGCTGCCAAGTGACACCTACGACGGGAACATGAATGCTGGTGAAGCAGCATGCTCCTGTGACGGAAACCCACGGTCTCCCTCCCACTGCCGCGGGAGCCTGCACACGTGTATGCTTTTAATACATGGATATATAGGTTACACATATGCTCATCAGTACGCGTGTGACGTTCCAAAAACAGGTTCAACAATATACCAATCTTGTGGTTCAGAAAACACATCAGCTACATGATATACAAGCGAACACAGGAAGGATACTTCACTGTACGCTTGATTAATGGTATATCGAGTAGAAACATAAACACACACACTCGCATTATATATATATGTATATATCTTCTACACATGAGGTAAATATCACGCATGGGATGTGCGCAATTTAAGCCCATACTACCCTCAAGAAGCGCTTGTTTCCTCATTACTTTGCAGCTGCGGATGCGCGGTGGCGAGCGCCATCTGGTTGTGCAGCAAGGAACCTAGCGGCGCGCGCGTGTCCCGCGTGCTTCGCTGTGATTGGCTGGGATTGACTAGAGGTTCCCAAATAAAAGGATCCCTCTTAAAGGTCAGTCGAAGCCAGGAGGGGGTTCAGACAAATTCCTTTACTGCCCATCACTGACGTGATGTTGCAATTGTCATACTCCTAAGTTCACTTAAACATATGTTAACACTCGACAAGGGCCAATGCAGGCAAACATGTCACATAAGAGAAAAGTGCATACATCGTGTACTTAAGAACATCGCACGTGCATAAAATTTAACGACCTCTTCTTGTCATTTGTTAATTGTTTCCCGTTGCCAGCTAGTACTGATTTCTCGTCAAGGGTTCTTCGCGCCTATTTATTTCAGGTAGGCCCGAGGATTCGTTATATTCCGTCTTTCGTTCAATTATTTCTTCGATACAGGACTTATTTCGCCCGCATTTATTCTACACGTACATGGGAAGCGCACTAAGTGTAATCCTGTACGAGTTATACGAAACATGTATACCCATCGTTGATGACTTTGCTTGGTGGAGGAAACTCCTGGTCTTTTGCATTAATATATAGAAAAACATCAAGATTTGTGAGTGCAACATCTAAGTTCCCTGTACCTTTGGTAAA
The DNA here is from genome assembly GCF_050947875.1 of Dermacentor variabilis. Taxonomy (NCBI): domain Eukaryota; kingdom Metazoa; phylum Arthropoda; class Arachnida; order Ixodida; family Ixodidae; genus Dermacentor; species Dermacentor variabilis. Next base: position 20,422,812 of record NC_134572.1, on the reverse strand, counting down.
AAGCGAGTTTGACGTTTTTATTTTATTTTTGTTCTTTTGTTATACAACACAGATAGCGTTCGCGAAAGGCGAAAGTTGGGATTTTTATAGCTCATGCACGTATGCGTCCAGGTTTGAAAACAAAAAGACCCGCTTAATCAAAGGTCTAGGTCTAAGCACCGGAATAGAAGAAGCAAAGCTTGGACGACGTGAGGACAAAGTGTTATAAGATTACTTGACGTGATAGATTACTTATCTTGTTACCTGCGATTTGCGATTCTGTACAAACGTGAATTCAGTGCCATGCGACACCCCCCTTACGTTTCTCTCTCTCTCTCTATCTTAATGTGGACCTGAAAGATTTAATAAACATAGTTGTACAAGAGTGGTTTAAAAATATTCTGGGGTTTTACGTGCCAAAACCACAACTTGCTTATGACGCACGCCGTAGTAAGGGCACTCTGGATTAATTTGGCCTCTTGGGGTGCTTTAAACGTGCGCCCAGTGCACAGTACGCGTGCGTTTTTGGATTCCGTCGCCATAGCTGGGAGCGAACCCACGAGCTTCAGCTCAGCAGCGCTATGCCATGCCACTATAAGCTACAGTGGCGGGTGCAATAATGACTATGGTTAATGGGCATAACTGGTTAGGGCAAAACATTTCCGCCCTAAATGTTAGGCAGAAAAGAAGTGGCAAATCGACCTTCTATTGGATAGATGTGCTTTTGGTGTAACATAGGATACGTAGTAAAAATTTGCACTTTGTCTTTGAGTACGCAACTTTCCTCCGTATTGATTTCATTGCTAAGCGTTCCGAGTTACATACAGTCCTGTAATACCAACCTCGGACAGGCCATGCTTGTCATTGACAAAACGAAAGTGTTGTTCTTTGCGTGGCATTAAGCGCTTTCCCACTGCGACAGCCGTGACGCTTTGCGCAATGTTATTTGCCTGAGAAATTGCCGGTTCGCCGTCTTTCTCTAAAGACGAACGCTGAACTGCGAACGACGCCTCAAAATTTTGAATGCGCAAGTTTGCACAATTTCATAGCTGTCAGTCATGGCAGTAGTATTTCGACTTGATGCGACGATTCTACGGAAGTGTTTTCTATACACCTCGAGAACACCTTGACGCTTTTCAGCGTTACGCAATCAAACGAAACGAAGCATCGAGTCCTAATCAGGAAAATATTAGAGCACCTATATGTCGCCCGTACACGCTCACCACCGTGTCGACTGTGTTCGCAGTATGGGCTCTATTTCAAGCAAGAGATTGAGGAAATATAAGCTTTTTACACTTGGAGTTTCTTTATACTCCACTCCGGTTCCGGGCTCCTACAAGGCCGTGATTTGTGAAATGATGCAAATAAGAGGACTGACGCACACAATAATGTTCGCAGAGGTGACTACGATGAAAATCAACCTGTGCCTACACTTTATACGCTCTCGTGAGCATTCTACGTTATCTTGGTCATACGCTTGAGTACATGTGTATATAATCTGAGCAGAAGCAAACATCAAGAGCAGCGGTGGAGTACAAACGAGAAAACGACCGTGCGCGGATGCTGAGCTGAATATTTTTTTTACAGAACGCGCGTCCGGTACTTAATCTTGGTTACTCCGAAGATGTGACAACATATGACCCGTCGCCGCGTTTGATCGGTGACAAAATTGATTCGTGAAAGGAACCCGTGTTTTTATATTCTTCTCCTTCGAAGATTTGCCCCCTCGAATTAGTGGGTTTAAATAATAGAACATAGCTATTACTATTTCCTGTGAGGACCGTTCGTGAGGTCGGTTAATGACTTTCTTTTCTGCCTTGAATTCTGATACAGGACGTTCGTGTGTCACAAATGTCCTACGTTCTCCTACGCGTAATATGTTCCATTAATGCCCTGAAGTTTGCGGCACCACCCACACGTATCCTTATTTCTTTGAATACGTATAATTTATTAAAATGCAAGTAAGCAACGCCGCCTTAACAAAAAAGAGGCAAAAAAGGAAAGATGGGATTTAGCACTCGGCTCACGCACTATATAGAACGGCAGCGAGGGGCTGCTGTTAAATATTCAAGTTGTCTCAAGACTTACAGAGTCCGTTGTGGCATTTCCTATGTCTGCATTACATGAATTAATTGTAAGCGGTGGCTGTCTCCGCGATAAATGAGAAAACATTAACTTTCCAGAAATATCTTGAAATTCCAGCGTGAGAGATACAGGGACAACAGAGAAAGACACGTTGACAGCGCTGTCCGTTTGTGCTTCTTATTGACCCCCGTCACTTTTGTGGAGAAACTTCAAGATAAAACAAGTCGGACTAACCTGGCTTTCAGTTCTGTTATCGTCGAGAAAGCCGGTCGTGTCACCTAGGAAGCGTATAAAGCCCATGCAGGTAGCGGCAATTGGTGCGTACAGAAGCACAAATGTACGAAGCGCTACGCGCACCTTTTCGCTATCCACTAGTAGTTTTACCACTTGCCATTACCCTGCTACCGTCACGATCCGCGTCAGTAAGAAGTATCTTTTACGCCAAGGTAATTCGGCGGAGCGTAGAAGTTCGAATTAAGAAAACGAAGCATTCCGCTCGGCGTCCGTTTCCCCCCTGGCTTTTCAATGGAACACAGAACCAGCTTCGCTGCGCTCGTCACAAATGCAGAGCACGCGAGGCACCGGCGGTAGGACCAGGCGGCCCCTCAATGTCCGCACTCCGAGATGCTGGCGGTTGCTCGCTGCAACGCTTGCTTATCACCGCTTCGGCAAAGTTGTTGCAGACCCACTTTCACTAAGTAAGGCGAGAGAGAGGAGAACTAGGAGTGCAAAAGAACGCAGGCCCCCAGAGCGTCGTCCTTCGGAAGCACCCTCTCTTGCCTTGCGGCTACAAGATGGCTTTTCCCTCGACCTTCTTTCCTCTTTCTGTTGAAACTACAGATGCCGTCGTTGGGTCAAGCGAAGGAATGAAAAGAAATATGCAGTGCATTACGTACAGGCTTCAGAAGGAGCAAGCACATGGGTTTATCTCCCCAAGGTTGTTTTAAATTTATGAACATTTCTTCCCAATAAAGGAGCTTTTTTCTTTTATTTCTTTCTTCTATTAGTTCCGCCATCAAAGCTTGTAGCTTATTTCCGAAAAATATACTGACAATTTTTTTCCCGCAAGTTTCTGGTAGCCATAGTATTCAGCTGAAATTATTTCGACGCAAGGCTATACCTACAACAGTGTGTTTTAGAAAACATTGCAGTTGCGTTAGCATTTTCCTTTACAGGGTATCTTGTAGTCGATTCGTAGATGTTCCAGCTTTTGAGTACAGCCTGTAAAAGTAGGCACGGATAATACTTCAGCAAAAACAGGAAGAAAAACCGAAAACAAAATATTTGTAAAGGAACCAGTGAAGGAATCTTCTACTTCCTTCACCTATTTATTTGCACACTGTCAAATATGTCAACGTGGCACACTTTTTAGGCTGCGCTCGCACCCGCAGACTTGTCTTCAAATCTGTGGCGCTATCATGCAAAATGTAGGCTGGAAAGATCACGCAGATGTATGCATCCTTTACCATCCATCGCGTAAATAGTTATTCCGAAAAAGGACAACCATTCCACTATGTGAAGATGGAATGCTAGCGAATGCTGACGATAGTCAAAGCTCTCAAACAAAAAGTAAAGTGCTTTCGCTGCCGTTACATTTTCACAGAGTGGAATGGTTGTCATTTCTTGCGTTGCGAAACGGCGTCTGCGCGTCGTTTCGCGCCAGCGCCGTTTACATTCTCGTTGCTGTTCCCTCCGGCGCTCCGCGTACGCATGTTGTTCTTCGGGTGTACGAATTATACGTGCTCGCCTCATCGATAACGGAGCTATTTTTAGCGTCGATCGCTCTCCTGCTTATATACTGCGATAACCTTGACGTCACGCTATTGTTCGCGGCGAGCATTCTAGTCTGTTCCGCATTTTGACATCTGCGCCGCCACACTGCACGCGTATGGCTTTGTTAGAAATCGCTAAGTCTGTTTCTGTGGCCGGACGACGAAAAAAAAACTACGGAAGCTTAGTCATATACAGCTTCAGCTGTAATAAGCGCCTTCTACAATCTGCTTTTTTTGCTATTACTTGATATCACTTGATCTCTTTCGTTTGCAGAACTTACGGTCTGTGTCTGTTGCTGTGTGAGTAGCCCGGGCAGCTTGCGCCTCTTCATCTCTCTGGGTGACGCGGCTATCCGCTGGCGCGGACACGTGGCGGTAGTGCTGGCGCGCTCCTTTGCTTTCCTGCGTTACGCTCGATGGATACGAGGCCTTTTTAATTAACGTGAAGCTCCTTGTTCCGGCAGGCAGTTTAGAAGGCTACCACCAGTGCCTGCAAAGATTGCCGTATGCTCTGTGCGAAGCTTAATTTCGTAATCTTTATTAACTGACCCACCATGATAGCTTTAAAACTGAGACATAAACTTTTAAGGATTATCTTAATAATAACGGCGAGCGTTCTTGAATTTCACGCCTATAAAAAGGCCACCGCTGCGGCCGGGATTGGCAACGGCAACAGAAGCAGCCAAGTGCAAAGAAAGAAGTAAACTGAACAAAACGCCGCCAGAATGTGCACTGAAAGAGAAACATTGAATTACGGAGAAGTGAAGTTAAGACATTTCAGTAAAAAAAAAAAAAAAGATTTGCTCATCCCCGATTTGCGCATATGCGTGGAATCCGTCTATATTTTTTGTTTCGTTTTGTTTCTTCGTAGTGCGTCGTTTTAGGCTTCTGTTGCATTGATTCAAAACGACTCCTTCGCATACAGGCATGACAAGGTTGCAGACTCGGAGAGACCGTGCAGGTATCAACCAGAATTCCTCTTAATTTCTGACGCTGCCAAATAAAATAAGTGATTGGGATGCCTTCAGCTACTATACACGGAAACCAGTGCGTACTCTGCGGACTCATTCAGGACTGCTGTACCATGCTGTCTTATACGTGTCATCTTTAAGTGGCCCGCCTGCCTTGGTCGGCATTACTGGCTGTAATGTGCTCAAATCCAGGTAGTCGACACATCCCTCACGCCTATTGCATTCGCGCTTTTTGTACAGTCTTATTATCTCCTCTTTATTTCCTTCTTTTCCACCATTATGACTGAAAGAGAGTGAAGGAAGATAAAGAATTTCGAGCGAAGAAAGTGAATTTAGATTTCATTCAAACAGCGCGGGAATATTTCTCGTATCTTCCGCGAGATTGAGGCGATATTATTGCTTTCGGCGGAGGCTTGGCTTCTATTCCAGAATGTGAAAATAGGAAGACCATGCCCATCACCTTAGTTATTAGTCAGATAATAAATCATTACATATAATCTTAATCTACAAAAAGGGTTTTTACCCGGTTACGAATAAAGACAATTATTTTCATTTGCTTGCCACGGACGTAGCCCAGGCAAAACATTCGCGCAGTCTTTAACAAGATTCAACGACACGGAATGAGAAAAATACCTTGGACAGACTGGCAAGTAAATAAAGTAAGCGGCAGAACAAGACTAATGTCACATGAGGTAAATAATTGCCCAATTGAGTTAAGAACGCGCGACATATACGAATATTTTGTTTCTAACCATTCAGCCTACAGTTTAAGATAGCCATTCCCGATATTGTTAGGACCAGGCTCCTTTTTATTTCTTTACCTGAAGGTGTAGAGGCTCGTTAAAGGCACTTTATGTTTGTAGTGTTGGCTTTAGGTGCAGATGATCAGTTCTCGGCAAAATACCCTTATGCTGTGTGAAGGTAGCTTTGAAATTTTTACTGAAGGTACAGTACTTTTTCTTTGCAAAACTGAGAACTTATTTTACGTTGATTTTATATACATGCCATATACTGAGGGAGGGGTAAGTTGACCTGCATAACGACTCAAGAGACAGGTCGACATGGCATTTGCTTTCAAATGTTACGTACTTTACTACTGTGCAAAAACAGTAGACATATCAGAACAGCGTTTTCGTGAATTAGCGTATCTCATAGGGTAGAAGAACTTGTTGTTGGGCGAGTTGGTCTCGCTGTCTTTGTGGTTCGTTTGTTCGCGCAGTTAAACAATGCTCGCTATCTCATAGGGGCCGAAGGAAAAAGACGGACACGAGCAACACTGCCACCCTTCCTGAAAATGTTAGAATAGAACTCTGGAGGATATCCTACAACCATGCCACAGTGAGCATTATTGTTCTCGCAACATCAAATGTAGCTACTCGCAACAAAAGCTTAAAAAAATGAAAAATAAAGAAATCAAATCAACGCAGGTCCAGACATGGCGGTGGCCCACTGAGTCGCTTTCTCCTTTCAAACCCAAGTTGCGAAAATTTACGGGACTGCGACGTTGTGGAAGTGGCCATGGGGGATAATAGTCACGATTAGAACGGAGGGTGCCTCAGAAGGGGTTGTCCCTTTTGTCGTTGTCCACTCGGCCATGTCATCCGAAGGGCCTTTCAACGGAGTCAGTCTGCCTTCGACGGTTGAGCGTGATGGTGGAAGAGCCGCTTGCGAAGGAAAGTTGGCTGATTCGTCGGGATGCCATTTGACACACGTGTCAGACGTTCAGTACTGGTTGACCTGCAATCCTGCAATTACAAGAAGCCTACAAATATCATCTGTTACAAAAATGACTGCTTAATTTTCGTTAATTAATACTAGTATTGGTGATCATCGCGTAAATTTTAATGCCTCTCACCGATACTGAACATTTATAGCAAAAATTATGGTTTTTTTTCTGGAATGCACTCTTTGTCAGGCAGTCATCGAAGAAACACGCAGCGTATTAAATTTTGACTCGCAGGTGCAGCGGCGAGGAAATCTTTCCTTTACCCGTCGCGGTGGCCTAGCGGCTACGGTGCTTGTGCTGCTGAGCACGAGGTCGCGGGATCAAGTACCGGCCGCAGCGGCCGCATTTAGATGGGGCCGGAATGCGAAAACGCCCGTGTCCCGTGCAATGGAGCTACGTTAGGGATTTCCTGGTTGTCAGAATTCATCCAGAGTCCTCCATTATGGCGTGCCTCCTAATCAAATTGCGGCTTTGACACGTGAAACCCAGAATTCAATTCAATTTTTCCTTTACGTGCGAGATTTTTCTAGTTCAGCGTAGCTCGTCTAAATGTGCAACAAATTTTAAAAGGCGCAGTGGAGGAAAGCGAACTTCTATTGCGATAGCAATTATATACGAGCTATCCTGCCACTCCTCCGTCTTCGGCATCGCCGTAGCTGTGATGTTCCATTTATTTTTCCTTATATGTATGATACATGTTTGTCTATGTTGGAAATGCGAAGTAGATGCTATACTATTCAATCGATAAGCTTGCTGAAACAATGTTTATGGTATTGGCTAACTTAATCCTCAATATCTTAAGAAATACTCCAGTGCGGAAAGAAAAATAACGAAAAATTTTATTCACAACGCGTGCATTTTATCTTTCTATCTTAATAATTTCTATCTAAGACTATTAAAAAGTGCAAACAATATTACTGTTTGCAGTCCGAAAACTGTGTAATTTCACTAGCGCCGCTCTTTAATGGGCGCACTTTGGCGGCTGTGCGATGTCATTGTTAAAGGTTTCAAAGAAGCCAGACAGTTTGACGCACCTTCGTATAGTAAGAACACGGTTCGACGAGTTCAAACGCAACGCTAAACCTTGCTGTTGCTGTCAGTGCCTTGTCTTCCTGGGGAGACTGCCATTATTTTAAAATTATAAATAAATCAATGACTATAAAAGAAGGTAACTTCTTTATCGCGCCTAAGAGGATAATCCTGACCTACCTTTTTATCCCGACTTGCGTAAACTTCGCCTGAACAAACAAGTTTAGTCACCGCCGTGAAATCTGCCAGATTTAGAAAAGTTTGCGTGCTTTGTATGCAGACCTCCGAAGTATGTAACGACGAGAAAATTGTCACGCGACTCACCGGTCCGCTGTAGAAAGCTTAGCGATCGCAAAAACCTTCGACAAACACGGACATGCTTATCCATAACAATGAGGTAAATGATCGCGTTCGGTCGATCAATTGTTATTTTCCGCTTGTTCGCAAAGAAAAAGAACCAGTGTGCTTTAAGAACGGAACAAGGACGATTCCTGTCCCCCAAGAAACATTTTCTCTCGAATAAGATATATCAGTCGTATTGTGCCCGGCCTAATCCGTTAAGCTGGCTCCGTTATTCTCGGCACGGATAGGTAGGAACGGATCGTTAGAGCAAGAACATTACTTCTGCAGCTTTTTCGGGCGTCCAAAACAATCAATACAGCACACTTCGCAGTCGGCGTAAAACTTTAAATACTCGCTTGAGAACTGCCTCGCATAGAAAATGAAAATGACACTTGTAAAGGGCCGCGTGTCGATTTCTTCTTTTTAATTTTTAAGTGAATTGCCTAATCTTTCTCTAAACCAAGTCAGCCTAATTTTGAGTGGAAATTCTGAGAACAAAGTTTATATGTTGCCTTTGTAACAGGTAAAGTACGCCGATAGCATAATAGAAAGTTCCGTGGCTGTTGTAATTTTAACCTAATGGCTAACGATTTTCTTTATGAGGAGAAAAGCGGGAAACTCTACTAACTTTTACAGCCAAGCTGTATTCGTCTAAGACCCGGGCTTTCTTGCCGTCTGTGCGCAAACACTATCATATTATGTGGGCCGATCCTGGTGATAGTGCAGAAAAGGTCCAGGCTCCATGCATTATAACCCTGTGTAATATGCCCTACAAGTAGCCTTGCCACACCTGGGACCCAAAGAGGTCCTTGGCACAAGGGAAGAACAGCTGTTTTACAGCGAAGCTGTATAGGGATAAGATGCGGTGTTTCGTGGCTTTTGTGTGCAGAAACGATCATCATGTGGGCCGGCCCTATTGATAGTGCAGAAAGGGTCGAAGCTCAACGGCACATACACCTGTGGGTTCGGGGCATGGAGGAAGGAAAAATATAGGAGGGAGCGTCCATTACCTCACTCAGCCAGCCTTAAGTGAGCGCTCCGTGAAGCCACTGTAGTCGCCCAACACGTGACCTCTTGCGTAGAGATGACGGAGCGAGAATCGTGATTTGCTGCGACGTTTCGTTCCCCAGTAGCTATGTCAGTAGATCACATTCGGTGCGCGTTTATTCGGCTGCCCTGCCGTGGCTCTGCCTGCAGAGCGGGAACACCAAAACCAACCGCGTACTTTGACGTGCGATCACGTGTTGGGCCACTAAGTCTGGCTTCATTCGTGTTACGGTCTGCTCCCTCCAATTTTTTCTCTTTCTCTAGGGCATGAGGAACTCGAACGCGCCCTTGAGCTACTCTTGCCGCACTTGACACTCACACTATCATCATCAAGAATGGCTCGAGCGTCGTCGTCTTCTTCCACAGATGGCTCCGTGGCCACACATCATTCCAGTTTCACTTCTTTTCTGCCGTCGTAACGGGGAGGCCGCGTTAACGAGGTATGATCTATTGCTTAAGAGTGTATCAGCCATTAGTTGCAATACGTGGCTGACATATCTAATAACAGAGGTGATATGAGAGTGCGTATGCGTACCTATATCGTCACGGTGACCACACATCAGGACAATAAATATGTTCATTCCTTTGTTCAAAATTCTGCGTCACCTCTCTGTCGTGCGCTAAACAGCTTCGCTGGTCAACCGCCTTCGCAGAGTGGAATGGCTCATGAATTGCTTGCGTACTGACTACAAGTAAGTAAATGAAATTGAAAACTGGCCCTCCGCCGTTCACAGTTGGCTGTTATTGTGCACGTTTACACGGCAGGGCTCTGCGCGAGACAAACAGCAGTGACGTAAAGTAATTCGGAAGCTGTCAAAGTACGAAGCACTAATTTTGAGAAAAAATGTGAGTTTTGATATCTGTGCTCCTTCAAGAAATGTCATTATTTTTCACGCATGCTGCGGCTACTGTCAATCTTACAGTGCGCCAGGGAAATAATCAAATGGCGACGGGTGTTTCACTGTGATTGACATGGTTGAAAGGTGCCTCGTGTCAGACTTTCCTGGAGGTGATTCTCCAGGAAGCTTCTTCATGATGTCCCTTGCGTTCGACATAGATTCACAGCGACTAATCTCCAGTGTATATTTAATCTAATACAGAATAGGCTACTGCAAATTAAGTGAGTCCAACGTATTACACTGGCTGTGTGGCTCGGTGACCATGGCTTGGACGGAAAAAACAAAATTAATTAGAAATTAAGTTTGACAGCATTAAAATCTGCCCGCCACGACAGGGATTTGATTCCGCACCCTCGTGCTTAGCAGCGCAACGCCAAAGCCAGTTTTCATAAAAACTCGCTGAAGGCGAAAACGAAAGGAACATATGCGACAGGACGTGCGCTGAATTTACAACTGTTGTTTATTTGAGATTTCATTTCATATATATGCTTTCCTTTCGTCTTCGTCTTTGAGAACTTATGAGAACTGTCAAGATGAACCAACTCGCCCAAACCAAAGTATTGTTGCCATAGCCACTAAGCCACCGGATGCGGACTGGACGAAGCACTCATGCTTTGTCATTGATCACCTGCACTAAAGACCGAATGGGGCTCACCAACTGGGCATTTCAGGTGGACGAATTGCGCAGCACCTCTAGCTTATGGAAAATGAATGGTGGATCTTTGCATAATAAATAATTAATTATTTAATTAAACAAATGAATAAATAAATAAATATTTATTTATTTGCTTGCTGACCTAAGGGTTGTCGTTTAGTTTTGAAGATTAGGGCCCGTATTCCTCAAGAAAGGTTCCTACGCTTGAGGGAGAGAGGAGAGGAAAAGCACGGAGGTTAACCAGAGACAAGTTTCCGGTTTGCTACCCTGCGCTGAGGTGGGGCATGTAGGGATTGGAAAATGGCCAGAGAGAGAGAGAGACCAGGAACAGGTAACAGGAAAGGCGCTCCAATCGCAGGCGTTCACACAGGCCGATCGGTCTCAAAAAGCGCAGTAGCACTTGCACGGTCTTCTGATGCGAGGTTAAGTCGCGTCGATGCTGCTAAATTCTTTCTTGTGACAGAGGCTAGTCGTCCAACTGCTTCAACACGATGGAAAACGATTGTCTCTGTACACTGTACTGCGGGTACCGGTAAAAAACATACCGAATTGTTTCCGCGTGGCCGCAATCACCACATGCTGCGGCGCCGGTCATCTCTCTTCGGAACGCGTAGGAATTGGTGAACGCGATGCCCAACCATTAAACTGTTCAGAGAAGATAGGGGTAATTTGTGATGCTAGATAGATATAAGGAGATTAGCCAATGGCAAGCAGCAGTTACGAACGAAAAGCTCCGTGAATTTGGCCCTAGTTCTTCTGCGTTGCATAACCAGAATTATTACGAAATGTTAGGCGAGACAGGACAGACGGCAAGAAAGGGAACACACAAGCCTAGACTAGCAAATGAGTGCATTGAAAAATTGATAGAAATACCTTATATAGTGTACGGTGTCAGGATTGGGGGCTCAATCCCATCGCTCGTAACCCGTTGTCAAGATTGGAGTCCGGCATGAATTAGAAAGTAGCTGACCCATGCCGTCGTCCAGCTTATCCACGCTGAGGACGTTGATGAAGGGAAGTACTGCTTCTCATCGAGAACGAGAAATATGGGTTTATTTACAGTATCTACACCAGTCTAGCACGACTGCGAGAGAAAGTACTTCAATCTAACAGGACTGCTTGAGAAAGTTCATCAGTCTAACATGACTGCTTAAGAAAAGTGCACTGAGCATCCGCACAACAGCGGTTTATAAACACTCGGTCCCCCTCGATCCCAAGGTGACGGAAACGTCCGTCCAGCCATCGTAAACAAGCCGCCTCTCCGCGGGACGGCTTACACACACACTTCCGCACAGGTTCACGGTCCGGAGCCTACGTCAGACGGACTTCGTAGAACTCGGGGCTTGTGTCAGGAAAGGTGCCTTTTATTCCCCGAGCTGACCTCCGCAGCGCGGCCGGGTGCCCATTGTCTTGCATCTTGGACGGAGCGTGGGAAGGAGCCTCGAACTACGTTCCCGCGAGCACTCCCCCGCTCGCGGCAGACCAGGGCGGCGTTGGCGGGCTCAGTAACAATAGTTGGTCCGCTGATCGCATTCAGTCGCAACGGCGACGAGGCTAGAGCGTAACGGTGGCGTTCAAAGAAAGTTGACGCCGCTGTCGCAACTGGCTGGCAGAACTTGTACCTCAGCTGGGCCGTTCTTAACAACGGCCAGAGTTTCGTGCTACAATCCCTGTTGCATAGATACAAGCACACGTAAACAGCACGATTGAAGTACTTGTGTCACACGTGGAGCCTAAAGTTGCGTATTGTTCATTTGGTAGAATAATTGAAGGGAGGCCAACGGACTCCTCTCCCCTGCTCCTGATATGTAATGCCTCAGTCATCCTGCTCACTTTGAATCTTCTCTCTTTTGAAAGGTCTACTGCGTTCGTGTAATCTGACTCGCACCCACAGTCTTCTAAGTGCACTGGCGAATATAACCTTGGCTCCCGAAAGATCACTCGCGCACTCTTAAACTTAGGATAATGAATATCCCACATTCCCCCCATGTACGATTTCCCACATGTTAAGGGAAGCTGATACACCACTCCCACTTTGCATGGCTGATAGTCATATTGAAGTCCGCGCTTCTCTCTTCCATTTCTTGCCTTTTGTCACGTCTTGTACATTTTGTGTCAGTGCAGTCGTACCAACACGCCTCGCTATCAACCAAATTAGTATAACATGTATGTCGTAACACATTTTTTTTCTCTAAGGCACTTAGCGTATGGATATATGCTAGATAGGTGGTTGTGAGGGCTATGGCTACACAGCTGACGTGATTGCTAAATAGCCGTGGTTAGAGCAGAGTTACGGCCACACAGAAGACCCTGCCGATACACACGCACAAATTTTTCAGGATGGAATAGCCTAATCAAAGGAAATAGGGGGTGAGGGTGGCAGGGCAGAAGGTGTTGAGCAACTGCTTCAGTTCCTATATTGGCTGGTCATGTCAGAAAGCCACTAAACCTGACGGCCCGAAGCTGTACGAAAACGAAAGTACCATCTCTACGTTAGGTGGACTGCTGCGTGAGAACCGTTTGCAGATTTTACTGCCCATATGCACAGAATGCTTGTAATACTAGAATGTTTCGTAAGAACGAAATTCCAGCTAATGCTCATGCTGTGCGTATATTTAGCCAAGGCGGCTGGTCAATGTCGAGAAACTTTGTGAATTCAGCCCCTCGACTTTAAGAATCTGACATAAACAATGTTTGTGCGGGATCTCCTTCGTAAACTACATTTTCTTCGTGATTGAAAATACTGCTGCTGTCGGTAAATTCATAAGTCGTAGTGTTTGCAACATCAGACGTCGCTATCAAGATGCCGGGGTTTCAGCAGGTATCTTGAAGGGTTCGTGATCTTTCCTAATGACACGCTCTTCGATCAGCCTCTACAGACGAGGAGTGTCTACTCGGAGCCGGTACACTAGAACTCACACTAGCTGCTCTCCACTCGGCTGTCAAGCTTTGTGTTTCGAAAACGACTACTTCCCGGCGCTTTCTTGGAAGCTGCCGCGACAGCGGTGAAAGTGCAGACTAAACAGCATGCGCTATAACAACGAAGACAATGTAAGAAAACAGCTTGAACGGAGACAGGGAAGAAACAACAGGGTCATAGAGAGCCAACAAGTTGGAGTTGTCGGAGGGCGTGGGTCGGACCGGGAGCGGCGGAAGAATAGAACAGGGAGAAGAGGACCGCTAGGCTCGTCGGCGTTTACGCTTCATCAAATTCAATTGGGGCTGGCTTCTTCTTGCAGACCCAGCGGGGTGCCTTCATTCGCTGCTGCGCTCTTCAGTTCTAGCTCTTGGGCGGTTCTTTGCTTTGCAGGGTTTTCGCATTGGCGATGTTCAGCGTCTTATTGGCGATTCGCGTGGCGTCTGGTTGAGCGCATGGAGGTTAAAGGGAAAGCGCGCGCGCTCTAGAGTGGCATGCGGCAACGAGCTTTGGAAGCCGCGCTTGCAGGGACGGTGACGCAGTGTTTGTCATTGCATCCAGCCCGTGAGGCAGGCCTGTCCGGTAATCCATCACGCTCGACGCAGCTAGAGAGACCGATGGAAGGCCGGTGAAACACAAAGTAACGGCAGGCGTTGGAGACTTTCGGTGCCTAGGATTCAACCGATGTCGATGAAGGACGCAGAAGGAAAGCGCGCGCTCCGGTGTAAGATGCGGAGACTGATTGCGGGTGGTGATAGAGCAGGGAGGACTGCCACCGAGCGAATCGAGAGGATGGTGAACGAACTTTGAAAAGGCTACCTTTCGATTTCACTTTTTTCACGAATAATCACACCTCGCATATTTGGTTCCTGCACTTATACTATTCAAGTATGAGGCAGGACAAGATACGGCTCCTCTTTGTTTACTGCGATGCACGTCACTCTAGAAGCAAAAGCATTGTGGCCCTGTTATATTGAATATGTTTCTAAAGACCACAAGGCACGTGCTGCACGAATGGCACGTTTGCCTTCGCACCTATGAAATTCCAGTTCTGTTGTCGCCATGAAAAACGACGACATGGTCGTTCCTTCGTCATATTTATGCATTTATAGACTATGGTTCCTATAAAGACTTATGCGCTTTGGAATGTGATTGTACATGAGAAGGGAAGAAGCGAATAATTGATTGTAAAATACATAACTGTATAGAAGACATCGGCCACAACAGTGAGATGAGGCTCTCGCTTATTAAATAGTTACAAAATGCGCGTCTGATTCCAACATGTTTGTTGGATCTGCATAACTACCTTTTTACCTCAGAAAATCTATCGATAAAGGAAGAAATAATATACTAAGAAACAAAATATATAGAAGCACACATTGAGAATACCGTTGGTTTTCTCATATTTCTTCGTTTCTTATGCCTGCCAAAATACTCTTTTTTTCTTGCCGTTGCGTGTTCTGTACAAGAAAAGTTGACACACTGAATACGCCGCGTTTCATTCTTTCTCATGCCCCGGAACAGGCGCCATCCTGCTAATTAAATATAAACATTTCACGTAGATGCAGCGTCTATCAAAAACAAAAGAAAAAGAAAGAAAAAAAAACAAGAGGGCGAAGTTGTTATGCTTCCGGCTCGTATATGTCGACCGACGCTGAGTGATCATCGATAGCGATCGACGTTCCTCGGTAGATCATCATCATCATCAGCCTGGTTACGTCCACTGCAGCGCTAAGGCCTCTTCCATACTTCTCCAACTACCCCGGTCATGTACTAATTGTGGCCATATTGTCCCTACAAACTTCTTAATCTCATCCAACCACCTAACTTTCTGCCGCCCTCTGCTACGCTTCCCTTCCCTTGGAATCCAATGCGTAACTCTTAATGACCGTCGGTTATCTTCCCTCCTCATTACGTGTCCTGCCCATGCCCATTTATTTTTCTTCATATCAACTAAGATATCGTTAACTCACGTTTGTTCACTCACCCAATCTCTTTTCTTATCCCTTAACGTTACACCTATCATTTTTCTTTCCATAGCTCGTTGCGTCGTCCTCAATTTAAGTAGAACCCTTTTCGTAAGCTTCCAGGTTTCTGCCCCGTAATTGAGTACTGGTAAGACACAGCTGTTATATACTTTTCTCTTGTGAGATAAGGGCAATCTGCTGTTCATGATCTGAGAATGCCTGCCAAACGCACCCCAGCCCATTCTTATTCTTCTGATTATTTCAGTCTCATGATCCGGATCCGCAGTCACTACCTGTCCTAAGTAGATGTATTCCCTTACCACTTCCAGTGCCTCACTACCTATCGTAAACTGCTGTTCTCTTCCGAGACTGTTAAACATTACTTTAGTTTTCTGCAGATTAATTTTTAGACCCACCCTCCTGCTTTGCCTCTCCAGGTCAGTGAGCATGCATTTCAGTTATGCCTCGGCAGATATTCCCCGGAAAACGCAATCTCGCATCGTGGGGACGTAAAATGAGCAGCGACGTTGGAGGCCTAGAATAAAGCATAGACATGATAGACGACTCAAACAAAATATTAACCGCATGGGCGACACCTTTTCTCGCGCTGAGCGTCTAAACTTGAGACAAACCGGAAAGAACTTGAGAGACACACCAGCCTCATCCTGTGTCCCTTCTTGTTCCAAGCTCCTACCATAAGCATTAGAGAGAGAGAAAGAAACGGCCATTACGCTCTCCTTCAGCGAAGGTGCGTTTTTGGTGAAGATGTGGCATAGTCGCATATAGTCCTCATCCGTTCCGAAAAAGTGAAAAATGAAAGCAGCATACATGCACAAAGGAGATAGAATATAGCCAATAACGCTCTTATATTAAGCAATAAAGAAAAAGAAATATATTTGAGGCTCTTCATGACAAAGCGCTATTGTTTTTGTGCTTTTTGCCAATTTGCCTTTCGCTCTCGTGGACAATAAGTTTGGAGGCTTCATGTTCTTCCTTTCCCAACGCTGTGATGGCAGGTTTTCTTCGATTATTAGGAGTAGAAATATTTTCCTTGTTTTCTTTTACATACAAGCGTACAGGACCCGTGCGTGAAATCGACGAGATTATGTGTACCGCTGTGAGGGGAGCGAGCGCCGGTGGAGGAAGACGCCTGGATGTGTAGAAGAGAATCGCGTGCTGGGGATAGTACAGAAGAGCGCGCTGAGCGGGCGGCAGAGCGATACCACCTAGAGGAACGTCTGTTGCCTCTCCATCACGAGACAACCCCGGTACGTCTACAGCACACAAAGAACTCGTAGTAGCTGCCGGAGGACGTCAACCAGGCGCGCCTCCGCCTACCCTCCTCCACCACGACGCTTCGCCTCCTTTCTCCTTCTCCGCTTCGCTTAATGGCACCTAGAGGAAAGTCTAGGTGGCGAAGAAAGGACAAAGGAGGCGAAGCGTAGCGGTGGAGTAGGGTAGGCGGAGGCGGACTGGGTTGACATCCTCTGGCAACTGCCACGGGTTTTATGTGCTCGGTGGACGTACCGGGTTCGTCCCGTCATTGAGAGGCCGAGTGCTGAGCGAGAAGAACGGAGCAGCGACGCAAGCGGCGGCAGGCCGAGCTCGAGTCGAGCGACCCCGAAGTCGTCGCCAAGTGCTGTGCACGAGCTGAACAAGTCCGGCAAAAGGCGTGGGCATGGCGTACCCAAGAGATTCCAGAAGAGAAAGAAGGAGAAGAAGGGGCAAATTAATAGAGTGAATAGTAGATTACCAAACCGCTTGAAATAAAGACTGCATTTTCTTACAGTGCCTTACCATCTTTCCTAATGGCAATCAACACTTCCTAAAAGTAAGAAAAACGGGCATAAAAACAAACTAAAATTAAGCCTGGAAGAAATTGCCATACTTAAACACAATCAAAGCATTTTTGAAACATTCTACGCGCAATGCACAGAAATGGAATAGCACCCATACGCTTGCGCGTAACCCACGTTCCCGAAGTGAAACGTCACTGCATCATTTTTCTTTCTTGTTTTTCTTTTTCTGCAGCATTTGCAGTGCTGACGTCGTCGTAAGCACGCCGCTCATATTCAATTACATAGTATTTTATTTGTTACTGTCCTTTCGCATCATTCTTTTAATTTACCTGGATGTCGTGTTTCTGCGTTCCGCGTAGAGAGGAAAAAGACAACGACTCTGTCTCCACTATTCCGGTCCTGTTGCTCGTAAACCAATCCAAGCGAAAGCAACGAGAAGGCACAAATGTACAAATGCCAAGAAGGAAAACAACTTAAGTGGGATGCTCCTACAAGGCCCTCTAATATGCAGCCGGCGGCATATCGCGCCCAGCGCCTCTCATACGATGCGACAGAGAGACGCCGTCGTCGGGAATCGAGGACGACGTCGGATGTACGAGAGAAAAGGCAAGAGTGACACGAGAGAGCGCCTGTGTTCAGCGATATATAGGCGCCGGGAGTAGAAATGGAATGACAGGGACCCTCCCACAAAAGAAAAGAAGGCCGATGTCATCTTCAAGAAAGGACGGCATGGTATTATTTGTTGTTAAAGTGAAGCGCCACTGTTCAAAGCTGCAAGCAGTGTATTGCAGATGCAGATGCTACCGGTCCGTGCGAGCTTCGCCCTTTTTTATGATCTTTTTTCTCTTTCGGTCTGCCGATGCAAGTCGCGCGTTAGTTCGGAATGCAATGGCAGTATCAGGAATAGACAAATGTTTTGCTAGTGCAAGACAGTGAGTGGAATCAATCCTGTCAGTGCTCACCCAAGATACTCTATTTCTGGTTCGACAGGCCATTATGACTGTCACTTCCGATGATAGCCGAAAGAAGAAGTCAGAAAGTACGATTAGCTCTTATAGCGCTTTCGCGAAAACGCGAACATTGCCTGATTCTGCGTTATTGTCAAAATCAAACAATAAAGTATATCTAGGGTCGTTCATATGCAGCGGCAAGGGTTTCGTGTTAGTTTTATGACCCCAAGGCAGGCTTCCGGAGCTTACAATCAGCCATGCGTCGCAGGGCTTACGAGCAGTTTCTTTCTTGAATAAGAAAACTTCTCCACAATATCTGTGGAATAGACGCATCAATTTCTTACAGATGCCGATTCACTGGGTGTTATGGTCTGCAACGACCATGCTGATGACGCAGTCGTATAAGAATCCGGGCATCTCCTATAACTTTTGGCGAGAACAAACGCTGGAAGGGGTGCCCATTCGCTTGCACACACTCGACATGCCTGCTTCTATAGCAGTCAAACTGTCGTCCCCACACACTTCATCTTTCGTTGAACCTGCGACTACCACTGTCCTAAATATTCCACTACAATTAAGCCTTAAGACATCGCTGCGTGCAATTAGAGGGGCTTTGCAATAATTGATTCTTCAATGGAGGAGAAAGAAAAAGAAAAGTTAAAGCACCACTCCAAAAAAAAAAAAATTACGCGCTTCATCGTGTTCGCGTGTTTCATAGGTAACACACCCCTGCCGTTAGGGATACAAAATATTTTATAGCTCACGACAATGAGCCCTAACTAGACGTGCGATGAGAAAATGCGTGGCGGAAAACTGTGTAATGATTCTGACTGACATGGACGCACGGAAGTATAGGACATGCGGCGAAGCTACCTCACAGCGTCTATCACGGAGAGTGGGATGAAAATGCAGTCTTCTTCGTGTTACACTCGAGCTGCCTTGTCTGCGTAATCATTTTTTTTAGATTATGGGGTTTTGCGTGACAAAACCACTTTATGATTATGAGGCACACCGTAATGGATGACTCCGGAAATTTCGGCCACGTGGGGTTCTTTAACGTGCACCTAAATCTAAGCACATAGGTGTTTTCGCATTTCGCCCCCATCGAAATGTGGCCGCCGTGTCCGGGATTAAACCCCACGACGCGTAATAATTTCCATTTATCCCGCAATGGCTAGTTATGTCACTGAATATAATTTATGTGGCCTGTTTATTTAACGTAGTGGTCAAGCTTTACGATCTCGGCCGTCAACTGGTCGTGAGCTCCATGTCGGAGAACCACTTTTTCACTGGAACGGTAGAGCAGCACCCATGGGCTGAAAGAAATATGTGACGCTAGGAAGACACACAGAAAGCTAACAAATACTGTCACTTACCCTTCTCTGTGCGTGGTTCTTCAGCGGCAAAGATGTCTTTCAGCAAATACCAAATTATGCCACTGTTACGTTTCGCCTACGACGCGCGGTTTAGCCGGCGCGATTGCAACAAAGCGGCAGACATTTTGGCCCGTTCGGCGTCGCCGCTACGCTCCCCGCCAGGCGTTTCCAGGTGTTTCCAGGCGTTTCCAGGCGTTTCCAGGCATGTTCCGATGCCACGTGTCTTCATGTGCGTGTGTGAGTGTATGTGCCATTGTGCCCGACCGGCGGCGATGCGACAGCAGGGGGTCACCTTCTCCTCCCAGTCATTGTGCCTGACCAGAGGCGCTACGAGAGCCGAGGTTACCTTCTCCTTCCAGTCATTGTGCCCGACCAGAGGCGCTACGAGAGCCGAAGGTACCTTCTCCTCCCAGTCTTTGTGCCCGACCGGCGGCGCTACGACAGTGTGCGTCACCTTAGCCCATTGTACAATCACGTGCTCGTCTATTGAGGGGTTCCTTCTTGCCATCAACTGCGCGAGTATAAAAACAGCTGCCCCCGGACGCCAAAAGGAGGGGCTCCGATTTCTTCTGTTGAGTAAAGTGCTCTCCCGTCTCTCTACTTCGGTCAACCTGACCGCCAACTCTTTGCGATGTTAAAATAAACAAGTTGTTTTATTGTTACCAGTCTACTCATGCTTTGCCGGGACCTTCGGATGCTTCCAGTTGTACCCCAGGCCGCCAGGCCAACGCTACCCTTGGGGCTTGCGACCCAGGTACAACCACGGGCGTCAGCGCCGAGTTCCCAACCAATCGCACCAGCGGTGCGATCCAAACATCTGGTGGCAGCGGTGGGATCGCGACAACGGAGGCCAGCAGCGAAGAGATGCAGTTGACTGTATGCTGAGCAGCTCAACGACGATCCGGGAGCAGTGCAACGAGCCCTGTGTGATGACTGGTTGCCTGCAGCGGAACGACTGCGCTGAACTCTTGGCTGCGAGGTTTGGTGAGTGCGGGACTTTCTTCTTCTGAGCTTTGCCAGGCTTTTGTTAGTGTTAGAAACAGAGCTGGTAATTGTGGTTGTCGTTGCTGCCGGGTTAGTTTGCGGCAAGACAATAGTAAGCAGTAGAGAAAGCAGCATTCAGAGCAGCCATGGATTTGAAGTCGTTGCGCAAACCGAAATTGCTGGAGCTTGCAAGAGAGTTGGGTCTGGATGTCTCAGACAAACTCAGAAAACCTGAACTGCTAAGGGCTATTCTTGAGTTAGAAGCTGAGGATGACGAGCTGTCGGAATGCCTTGAGACCATTGAAGAGAGGGAGACTGCAAAAAGACAGGAGCGCGAACTTAAAGAACAGAAAGAAAAGGAAGAGCGTGAACGTAAAGAACAGAAAGAGCGAGAGCAACAAGAGCGCGACCGTCAACACGCTTTGGAAATGAAGCGTCTTGAGGTAGAGATAGAACGCGCTCGTAATGGAAGTCAGGCACACGGTGCAGGAGAACGCGTATTGTTCAAAATGACTGACCTGATGCGGCCGTTTAAGCTTGGAGAGGACATTGGTTTGTTCCTGGTTAACTTTGAGCGAACGTGCGAGAAGCAGGGGTTCTCTCGGGAAACGTGTTACCTTCGTGAAACTTTGTTACCCGGCGAGGCGGCCGACGTAGTCGCTCGCTTGGATAGAGAGGAGGCAGAGGATTTCGACAAAGTAAAATCGAGTCTTCTAAAAAAGTACCGGCTGTCTGCGGAGACGTTCCGTCGGAAGTTTCGGGAAAATGAGAAAGGCAAAAGTGAGTCATATACAGAGTTTGCGTATAGGCTTATGTCAAACATGCAGGAGCGGCTCAAAGAAGAGAAAGCGTTTGGTGACCACGATAAAGTTCTGCAGTGCTTCGGGCTAGAACAGTTTTATAGTCGGTTACCGGAGAACGTGCGATACTGGGTCTTGGATAGGCCAGACGTTTGTACGGTGGCTAAAGCCGCTGAGCTAGCCGAGGAGTTTGTGACGCGTCGGGCTCGCGGAGCTAAGGACGGTCAAAAGGGTGAATTTGGCTCGAAGTTTGAGAGGCCGAAGTTCACACCCATGAGATTAAAGGGGGACACGCGTAGTGAGGATGCGAGTGAAAGCAGTCCGACCAAACGTAAAGAGACGGCGGCAGCCAAACGCAGAAAGCGGTTCGAGATGAGGCGAGCGCGCGTTTGTTATACGTGCCAGAAGCCGGGTCACTTTTCGGCGCAGTGTCCGGAAACAACACCAAAAGTTGTGTTTTTTTCAATAGGCAGCACTGACGAGAACATGAAGCTTCTCGAGCCTTACATGCGAGACCTCCTCGTGAACGGGAAAGAGTGCCGAGTGCTTCGCGATTCCGCAGCAACAATGGATGTAGTTCACCCGTCTTATGTAGAACCCCATATGTTCACGGGCGAGTGCGCATGGATCAAGCAAGCCGTGGAAGCTCATAGCGTGTGTCTGCCAGTAGCAAAGGTGCTTATTGAAGGACCTTTCGGAACGCTTGAGACGGAGGCGGCAGTGTCATCTATGCTGCCCCCCCAGTACCCGTACCTATTTTCAAACAGGTCCGATCACCTCCTGCGCGAGAAGGGGCTTTTATTTGGTGAGGCTAGCGTTCAGGCCTTAACCAGGTCGAAGGTTCGGGAGCTCGCTGCAAAGGCGGTAGTTGCGGGGCCGACGTTATCGAACAATGAGAAAGGGTCAGAGGCGCAGCAAGCTGATATTCAGAGCACGCCGGAACGAAATAAAATTGAGTCTGTAACGTTGAAGGCGCCAGATACTGGAGAGGAAATGCCCGATGCGGGAAAGTTAGAAGAGCTATCTACTGATTTGCTCATCGCGCCTACGTCAGACGGACTTGATAGGTTGCTAAAAGTCAGCCGGTCGGCTTTGATAGCCGAGCAAAAGAAGGATGGTAGCCTAGAAAACATACGCTGCAATGTCAAGGAAGGTATCGCCAGGAAAAATGCGCGTTTTGTGGAAAGAGGTGGAGTCCTGTACCGGAAGTATCTAGACCGCAGAGGAGTGGAGTTCGATCAGCTGATCGTTCCTCAATGCTATCGTCAGGATCTGTTGCGCTTGACGCACGGGGGTTCGTGGTCCGGACACCTAGGAGTTAAGAAAACTAAGGACCGTCTCTTGCAAGAGTACTATTGGCCAGGGTGTTTTCGGGACGCAGACCACTTCGTGAGGTCATGTGACACCTGTCAGCGGGTGGGCAAACCAGGGGACAAATCGAGGGCGCCGTTGAAATTGGTACCTATCATTACGGAGCCTTTTAGACGG
This sequence comes from Dermacentor variabilis, assembly GCF_050947875.1. Lineage (NCBI taxonomy): Eukaryota > Metazoa > Arthropoda > Arachnida > Ixodida > Ixodidae > Dermacentor > Dermacentor variabilis. The sequence continues at coordinate 20,400,026 of NC_134572.1, read as the reverse complement.
CTCGTTATTGATACAGTGGGACCTCTGCCGGTAACAGCCACGGGGTACAGACACATTTTGACTGTGATCTGCCCAGCGACAAAGTTCCCTGAAGCAGTGCCGTTTAAAGAACTCAGCTCAGTTGAGATAGTCAATGCACTACTGTCCATATTTGCGCGAGTTGGTTTTCCTGCAGAAATCCAATCAGATCAGGGCACAGTGTTTACTAGCGCTTTGACGACAACTTTTCTCGAAAGGTGTGGGGTAAAGCTGCTACACAGCTCAGTGTACCACCCACAGTCGAATTCCGTTGAGAAGCTCCACTCCGTCATGAAGCGCGTGTTGAGAGCATTGTGTTTTGAACATCGAACTGACTGGGAGCTGTGTCTGCCTGGGGTGATGTTTGCATTACGGACCGCGCCGCATGCGGCTACGGGGTTTTCGCCAGCTGAACTGGTTTACGGTCGCTCGCTTCGGTCTCCGCTTCGCATGCTTCGAGAATCATGGGAAGGCAGGGGCGACGACCCAGTCGTGGTGCAGTACGTGCTTAAGCTCCTCGAACGCTTAAGAAGGGCACAGGAGTTGTCAGGCGAAGCAATGGCAAAGGCCCAGCAGAGGGCCAAGGTTTATTATGATCGGACCGCCAGGGCCCGTCGTTTTGAGGTGGGCGATGAGGCCATGATATTGCGCACATCGCTAAACAACAAACTAGACGTGCAGTGGGAGGGCCCAGCACGAATTGTTCAGAAACTGTCGGACGTCAACTACATGGTAAGTCTGCCAGGAAAGCGGAAAGCACAGCAAGTTTACCACTGTAATCTGCTCAAACCTTATAGACAAAGGGAAGCAGTGGTGTGCATGATGGTAAACGTTCCTGAAGAGCTTCCGGTCGAGCTTCCGGGACTAGGCTCAGTGACGAACAGGGAAGACACCGGTCAAGTCATTAGTGACCTTATCAGTAAAGCACCGCTGTCGCCTGAGCAGAAAACCGAACTACACCAGCTCTTACAAGAGTTTCAAGGTCTGTTCTCTGAGAGGCCTGGTAGGACTTCTGTACTTACTCATGATATAGAACTTACCTCCCCAGAGCCAGTACGATCCAAGGCGTATCGGGTGTCACCCCGCCAGAGCGATATTATGGAGGCTGAGGTAAAGAAAATGCTACAGCTCGGTGTTATTGAGGCAGGTGAGAGTGATTATACCTCCCCTTTGATTTTAGTTGAGGTACCGGGCAAGGAACCTCGTCCTTGCGTCGACTACCGCAGGCTTAATTCCATCACTAAGGATCAAATTTATCCGATCCCTAACATCGAGGAGCGCCTTGAGAAAGTTAGTAGCGCTCAGTTTATTTCCACCCTAGATCTTGTCAGGGGTTATTGGCAGGTTCCACTCACAGAAGAGGCTAGTAGGTATGCGGCGTTCATTTCACCAATGGGAACATTCCGTCCTAAAGTGTTGAGTTTTGGTTTGAAGAACGCGCCATACTGTTTTTCAAGCCTCATGGATAAAGTGTTGCGGGGACAGCAACAATTCGCTTTACCGTATCTAGACGACGTAGCGATATTCTCCGCATCCTGGTCTGAGCATATGGCACACTTGCGGGCAGTGCTAACCCGCCTGCGCGAAGCAGGCTTGACAGTAAAGGCTCCTAAGTGCCAGTTAGCACAGGCCGAGGTTGTCTACCTCGGTCACGTGATTGGTCAGGGTCGTCGCCGCCCCTCTGAAATAAAAGTGGCCGCTGTGCGAGACTTTCCGCAACCGCGCACAAAGACCGATATTCGGTCGTTCTTAGGTGTCGCCGGCTACTATCAGAGGTACATCCCCAGGTACTCTGATATCGCGGCTCCCCTGACGGATGCTCTAAGAAAGACAGAGCCTCAAACAGTCGTCTGGGACGAGACAAAGGAAAGAGCTTTTAGCGCCCTAAAGAGTGCCCTAACAAGCCAGCCTGTGCTACGATCGCCAGACTATACAAAAGGGTTCATTGTTCAGTGCGATGCTAGTGAGCGAGGCATGGGCGTTGTACTGTGGCAACGGGAAAATGGAGAAGTAGAACACCCCGTCCTGTATGCTAGTCGTAAGCTGACCAGTCGTGAGCAGGCGTATAGCGCCACCGAGAAAGAGTGTGCATGTCTCGTGTGGGCCGTTCAGAAATTGTCATGCTATCTAGCCGGCTCGAGGTTTATCATTGAGACGGATCACTGCCCTCTCCAATGGCTGCAGACCATCTCTCCCAAAAATGGCCGCCTCCTGCGCTGGAGCCTCGCTTTGCAACAATATTCCTTTGAGGTGCGTTACAAAAAGGGGAGTCTCAACGGTAACGCCGATGGCTTAAGTCGAAGCCCCTAACGTAGGAATCAGCCTCAAAATTGTTTGTTACTGATGTTTTTCTTCCTGAGGCAGGATTGTTTAACATATTGCTTTTGTTTAGTGTTTCAAAGTGATGATATGCTTTCTAGTGCAATTTTCCAATTTGTGGACGCGTTCTGAGTGATGCTAGACTACTGTAAGGAACTAGGCAGTGGTATAAAAAGGGGAAAGAGCCTGGCAGGGCTTAGTGAGGGTTGTGCCGTGCTTGCTGACTGAGCGGTTGAGTTTCAGCGTAGTTCTAACGCTTGCCGGGAACGAGAACAAGAATGTGAACTCTCCCGAAGTCACTTTGCAGTGTCCTGTGCGAACCTGAACGAGAGAACGAGGCCTTCTCTGTGCGCTGCGCTCAAGAAACGTCGAGGGACGCCCGACTTCTGTTATGAGCATCATCGAGCGACATCCCTCCGGACAGCGGATGCAGTCCCCTGTCCATCGGGATCTCCTTCCCCCGGCGGGGCGGTCTGTTACGTTTCGCCTACGACGCGCGGTTTAGTCGGCGCGATTGCAACAAAGCGGCAGACATTTTGGCCCGTTCGGCGTCGCCGCTACGCTCCCCGCCAGGCGTTTCCAGGCGTTTCCAGGCATGTTCCGATGCCACGTGTCTTCATGTGCGTGTGTGAGTGTATGTGCCATTGTGCCCGACCGGCGGCGATGCGACAGCAGGGGGTCACCTTCTCCTCCCAGTCATTGTGCCTGACCAGAGGCGCTACGAGAGCCGAGGTTACCTTCTCCTTCCAGTCATTGTGCCCGACCAGAGGCGCTACGAGAGCCGAAGGTACTTTCTCCTCCCAGTCTTTGTGCCCGACCGGCGGCGCTACGACAGTGTGCGTCACCTTAGCCCATTGTACAATCACGTGCTCGTCTATTGAGGGGTTCCTTCTTGCCCTCAACTGCGCGAGTATAAAAACAGCTGCCCCCGGACGCCAAAAGGAGGGGCTCCGATTTCTTCTGTTGAGTAAAGTGCTCTCCCGTCTCTCTACTTCGGTCAACCTGACCGCCAACTCTTTGCGATGTTAAAATAAACAAGTTGTTTTATTGTTACCAGTCGACTCATGCTTTGCCGGGACCTTCGGATGCTTCCAGTTGTACCCCAGGCCGCCAGGCCAACGCTACCCTTGGGGCTTGCGACCCAGGTACAACCACGGGCGTCAGCGCCGAGTTCCCAACCAATCGCACCAGCGGTGCGATCCAAACACCACGAAGCAGTTCTGAAACTCAGTGTGCGGCTTCTCTATACTGTCAAGAGACATTAGAAAACATTTTTGCAAGCTGAAAAGAATTTGCGCCAATAACAACACACACAAGAAAGACGACGACACCACGGGCGCTACTTCAACTGTTTAATGAGGGTGAAAGCCCTCGACATGTATAGCCCACATATAAAGGCAACATGGAGGCATATAGCCTGGCATATAAAGGGAACATGGAGTAAGAAGTCTTATCAGAGTAGGCGCGATAGAAACTTCAGCTCAGCCTTTTCAGTATGCAAGATCACCAATATTTTCAGTATACAAGATCACCAACTCCTCCATCAGTTAACTATTCTTAGTTTTTTTGTAAATCTTTATTTTTCCTATGTAGAGCGTGACTTTCTTTGAACTTTATTAAGCCGGACAATTTGTACACCATTTACAAAGGCAAGGATTCTTAGACCGCGGCCTCAAACGCCGCAGGCTCAGAAAACAAACGCCGATATTGCCTTAATGTTTGAAATCGACCCATCCCAGTTGTCGCCTGTCATGCGTAACAGCACGTGGACCCACTGCTAGGGCTACCTTTCTCTCTTTCTCTCTTTTGACCAACTTAATCGAATTCCACCGCTCGTGCGGCCGTATACGCGTGTACGGGGTCGAGCTTCCTGCCTTTCTTCTCTCTCGATAACACCAGGCGTAGGGAACATTGTTTGTATAGAAAAATGGCCTCGCCAAGTCTCTTGATGTCATTCAGTGACCAGAATGACCGGAGCGTTTGCACGATCGTTGTTCTCATGAAGAATGCCACACCTCAGTGATACGGCATGACAAAACCGACATAAACCCGTGCTCTCTATTATGCACTGTATTTGCTTCAATCATTGCTTTCTTCTCTATTGTAGTCCGCACTCCCACGATTCAGTACCGATGGCGCCGTGATAGGCACCCTTGCTCCAGCCATTTTTCGGCCACACAGCGGCACACGCCGTGACCTTTCCTGTGTACACTGCAGCCTCGTTCTCTCGCGCTCCTTCTCCGGAAGCATTGATCTAGTGTAGCAATCGTTCCGGAAATGATGGACGTTCGCCTTACTGCAGGGCCTCCAGCACGGTGCGTATTTTTGTGTGGGAGTGAGAATCGACGCGTGCTTAGAGACGTCCCTGGCATGTGTACACGCAGTGAGCATCGTGATGCCTGCCGCTCGTAGCAGCGCGGGACGTGTATGTACGCGGCGTGTAAGCGAGCGTGCGAGCTGCGAGTGACCCGTAGGTGTGTGCGCTTTGGGCGGTCCAGGGTGCGGGCTGTTTTTCCGGCGAAGACGAACAACGTGCGGCGTCGCCAGCAGCAAAGGCGGCGATTTTGTCACCGCACGTCGGATCCTTTATTTGCTGTTCCTATGGTGCAGCTTCTCTCTGGTGGGCCGAGGGGCGGGCGATCGATCCTCGACGCGTCCTCTGCGAGCTTGTTTGGAAAGGCGGCTCCCAGCGCAGCAACGCCGCGAGATACGCATCAGCGGCTTCCCCGCTTGCCGCCGGCGCGTCCCCCTCGTGCTTCGGCCGCTGCGGCCTGGCCCGCCGCGAGCGCAAATATTTCGCCGATGCCAACCGCCAGCGCGATCGTGTGTGTACTCAAGGAAGCTAGCTCAGCGTGGCTTCTGGCTACGGCGACGCGGCACTTGCGTGCGTCAAGGTTTTGCGGCATACAGCCACTAACATATGTACGGTTCAGGCGTCATCGAGATGGTTTTGAATAGCAACTGTGCTCAAAGCAAAGAGGGTGAGGAGGCATTTTTTTTCACTGGAACGTTTAAAGAGGAAGACAGAGACGCAGTGTCGCAACGTCGAAAACAGGAGTCGAAGAGCGCTATTCAGGAGGCACAGCGGCGGGTCGGCTATTTAATACCGAGCGCATCTGCGACTTCTTCACTGTGCCTTGACAAAATGCTCATGCCTACTCGCGTTGTCCTCTTCTTCATGGAGTACTGACATGGCAATACAAAAGCTTGAAGGAGAGAGCAACCACTAGTTGTTCTAGTGGTAGTTCTGTACTTTACCTATCTGGCTATGTTCCAAAACATTCAGCTAAAGAAAATTGATATTTTTTGAACTCAAAGCAGATAGTCCGACTCTGTACGCTTACAATGGTTGATGGTTGTCTGACTAAATCACTCACTGTGTGAACCGCTCAGCCTTTAAGAGGCTAGTATCTGTGCTAGTCTAGTCTAGAGCTCGCGCACTCAATCGGAGGTCGGGCTTATATACTAAACGTCTCGCGTGTGCAGGTTCTGTGATCTGTGTATCCTGCTCTCCTAACCCGAACTGTTGCTCCCCGTGAATTCAGAGGCAACATGGTAAGCAACGCTCAGAAAGCGCACACATCAGCCGCTCTGAAGCTGCTGTTTACATGAGGCATTGCATGATAAGAATAATGCAAAGATTATAAGCGCCCGTTGCGCCGATTTATGAATACAAGGGTAACGTAAGTTGGATGCAGCTCTAGTGAGACATGAAGCAACAATATGCAGCCCATTCGCAGCGCTTCTTGCTTTCAGGAGCAGTTTAAGATCAGACGACGCTTTCGCTAATCCGCTCGATCCTTCGCTCATGCAGCAGACATGCGCTCGTTATTACGAATGGTTCACGCGTACTGGAATTATTTTATTGATTCAAACAATGTTCGGCGCGTTAGTGCAATCTACAGCATGCAACCGTGTAAAGGCCACACTTTTTTTCGCGATTTTGACAAAGCGCGGCCCTTACGTGGGGACGGGCATGTTTTGGACAAATGTTCCTAACCGTGCGCAATCGATGTGATCAATCGACGGGAAAGTGAGCGCAGCTGTGTTAATAATGAATTATTTTTTCGCGCATACACATCACGCACTTCGTTCCAGTCTAGTCCTCAGGACCGGCACTGTCGCCACCGCTCAGGCTTGCTTCGGCAGCACAAGTGGATGGTGTCATCCTCCGTGACATACATGACGTTAGATATGCCTCGCATTAGGTTTTTCAGAGGACACCACTTGTTACTCGCACAAATTAAGGAGCAGGCAATCTGCAGCCAACACTTGATTTTTTTTCGACTTTATTTTTTGTATGAATATTCGCCTGACAAGTTGGGGATGCTACTTTTACATGAGTGCAGCCTTTACGCAAATATATACGCGACTGATACGAATAATATGTGTGACCTAAGCTGTAGGTTCCGTAACGCTTTTGGCCTGTAGCTATATACTTCGTGTAAACGTGAACTAGGCACAGATGGGCCGAGAAGTACCTAAGCAAACCATCGTTATCACAGGACTTTAGCAGCGAATGGAGAGAACAACCGGCACAACGCCGTCCACTCGTAAAAGTTTCTCCTTTAATGTTCTTGTTCAGGGTTCGGTCAATAACAGCAGACAGCATGAAGTTTTTTCTATGCACGAGCGTCCAAAATTGCATTCCTCATTCTGCTTTGTTCCGTGCGAACGAGCGGCTTCAATGATTGTGTATGCGACCGCTCAGATCTGTCGAAACAAGTGCTCTGATTGCTGCCCGCCAGCGTATAGGTCACGGCTTATCATCCTTTCCATCGACGTAAAAAAATAAAAAAAATGAATCTGAACGACTTCTAATGGCAGCCGGACGGCTCGAATCGCTTGTTCAAGAAGATTTGCTTGTTCGCACTGACGTGACTTGTGGCTTACCGTCTGTCGTTCTCGGTGAATCGAAGATACGTCAGCCACGTACAAACGAAATGTTCTCAACAGTCTCTTTTTCTGCCGATTGCCACTGGACACGCTAAGCGGTGCGACCGTGCCTAGTCACCGGACTAGGAACGGGAGCTGGGGCGGTGGCCCTGGTGAATACGAAATCAGCCCCGGATGCTGCATTTCCGTGTCTGCACTGGGAATTCGCAACATGAATGTCTTTCTGGGCTTCAATTAGTAGGACGCCAAGCGTTGGTGCATCATTTTATTGCGCGCGAGAGAACTGCAATCGTGAAACGAACAAGATTTCTAGAATGCAACCTGAATCAATCGATACCCTAAAACACCTCTGCATAATATATGAAGGAAGTCCGAACGTTAGCTACGTGTTTCAGACTTTTTGCAAGCAAATTAAATTTAACGGACATTATTCTGGTAAAACTGTTATTTAATGACATGTCAGCCGTAGTCACTGGCCGTAGTCGCTCTAGAAGCATCAGGTGGGCATTTCGCGGGGACAATAAAGAAAACCATGTCAAAGCGCAAATGAGGTAGGACAGGACGCAAGATGGATATTCTGCGTCTATGCTTATGCCTTTTTATTTATTTGTTTCTTTTTTTCAGTGGTGATATCTCCGAGTCACTCTTACTGAATAAAATGAAAACTATTCACCATTACAGTCAAAGAAAAACGAATGAAAGGCGCCAGCATTTCATGTTCTTGCACTTGTGTTATGTGTGACTATGCTCATTATTCATAGCAAGTGTAACGCTAATTATCTCTCTCTCTCTCTCTCTGTATATATATATATATATATATATATATATATATATATATATATATATATATATATATATATATATATATATATATATATATATATATATATGTAATGAGGAGAAAGAGTGGGACGCACGTTGAATAAGCACTGTATATTTGACTGACGTTTCAGCTGGCGGACCAGCCGAAACGTCAGTCAAATATACTGTGCTTATTCCCCCCCCCCCCCCCCCAACGTGCGTCATACTCTTTTTCTTCATTTTACTATCGGGGCCAGCGTGATTTCCTCAGACAAGACTACATATATATATATATTATATATATATATATATATATATATATATATATATATATATATATATATATATATATATATATATATATATATATATATATATACCCTCACATAGTCAAGCATAGACTCACATGACCCGGCACAGAAATAGACCAAAGAATAGAAGCACGTAGGAAAAATAACCGGACTTTCCTGACGTTCTGGCCGAGGTCCGGCCTTGCGCGCGGACGAACACTGGCTTAAAAAAATTGAATACAAACTTTACGAACTTGCGCGTGTACAAACAGCAGCATCTAAAAAAAGTCTACTTTCTTTAATGCCACTCTTTGTACACGCGCAAGTGCGTATAGTTTGTATTCATTTTTTTAATGCCAGTGTTTGTGCGTGCGCAAGGCCAGACCCCGGCCGTACGTCAGTATATATATATGTATATATATATATATATATATATATATATATATATATATATATATATATATATATATATATTGGTTCTTCCCACGTAATTCTTTCTTTTTTTTACGCAGAAAACGTTTAAATTGAACTCTGTGTGCTTCCAATCGCACTGTTGATGAAGGCCGGACCTCAGTCCAAACGAGTAAAGTTTTGTTCAAGCGAAGCTTGTATTGACTCAGAGTGGCCTTGTCGTGGTCACGAAAAAGAAAACCCAGTTACTCACAGAGTTCAGAGCAACTGCGGAAAAGGACGTTTTGATGAGTTGACAGCTGTGCTGGTGCCGGAGCGTGAGTCGTTAGCAAGGATTCCAGCTGCATAGGCGCGAGCTCACGCCACGCGCGCATCCAATCAGAGCCGTTTCGCTTACGCCGGGGAGGGAAGGGGCAGAAAAGGGTATCGCGCATGCTGCGCCAGTTTTGTTTTTCGTTCAGTTCAGTCTTGGAAAACGGATGGGACGGCCACGCATTGTGCGTTCCCCGAGTAAAAGGCAGCCTTCGACGAGCAGCGGCGAGAACTCGCCCGTGAAAGGGCTCGCCGTCGGCGCGCCGATCCAGCCGTTAGAGCGGCCCCAAACCAGGCTATCCGACAGCAACGAAAAGAAGATACCGAGCAGAGGGAACGGGAGGCCGAAGCAATCCCGCACCATTACCTGTGGGTTACATAACCGTGATGAAGGTCAGGTGCACGCAGGACAAGCTTCGTTTACCCTCATTTCCCGGTAGGGGTGTTCACTTTTTACAGTGGAGCTGTTAAGCTTTTCGTAGGTCCGTTTCATGCCGACAGAAAACTCGGCCCAGCTGTGCGTCACCGAGCCACGCAACCTCCTCGCAGCACACACGTACGTAGGGCGCAGTCTCGCCGCGACATCCGTGTGCTTCGCCTTTCCTTTTCCCAGCCGAGGAACAGCAAGTGTTCGCTTAGCCGTGACGTCAGGTCGTGGGACGACGAGATCGTGGAAGTCGACAATGGCGAAGGTGCGCTTGCCGAAAAGCTGCCGTTTGCCCGTACACGGTCGGATGTCGTGGACGAGGACCGGATCGACGATGACAACTGGTACTGAAGCACTGTACATAACAAATTGTGATGCACGCACGTTGGCTTGTATGCGTGTGACTTGCCGGGGCTTGTGTGGCTTACCGGCCTAACTGTGTATGACCTCGAAAGAACTTGGCGAAACTTAGCAAATCTTGGCGACACTTAGTGTGAGCACAGTTAAGCCATGCATAACCTCGTCAGATTTAGCAAAACCTAGCAACGCTTGGTATGAGCCTAGCGAAGCCATGCATAACATCGCAAAACTTAGTGTGAACCTAGCGACGCCATGCATAACCTCGAAAAACTTAGCAAAACCTAGCATCACTTGGCAAAAGCATCAACAACTTGAACCGCAACAATAGAACGAGAAGGCGCAACCATATGAACGAAAAGAAAGGACACCGAGGGCCCGATGTTTAGTCGTCATATCATAATGAGCCAACAAAGAAAGACACAAAGGACAGCAGCGGTGACCTAGTGGCAGGGCATCCGCCTCGTATGCGGGAGGTGCCGAGCTCAAATCTAGGTGGCGCTGGAGCCCCACCAGCTTTTTCTAACGGGTAGAGATGTTTCTTGGCTTGGTGCCCGCCTCTCGTGCGGACTCACATCTTCAAAAGGCGGCCCGATAGAGATTTACGAGGTGTCTCTGGGCGCTTGGTTGTCCAGACATAAACCGCCCTGTTGAAGAGCATCCCGCTGCGTCCGTGGGAGGCAAGTGTAGCCGCCGGGTACCTGCCGGTAAAATAGGTACCTGTGCGCACCCGGCCTGGTGCTCGACCATTATGGGACCTCAAAGCTTGGAAAGGAGTGTTTGTCTTCAATCCGAAGGCGTTGCCACCTCAAAAGGTGCCTTTGGAGCGCCACATAAGAAATGGCTGGAATGGGACCGGCCAGAGCATAACTTTATTGAGCACACGAGGTTTAGACAGGAATTTGGGGCGCAGGTTTCTTTCCGAAGCGCATCACCCCTGAAGGAAGTATATATATATATATATATATATATATATATATATAAATATATATATATAAAAGCAAAAAAGGAATGAAAAACTTGACACCAGTGCGGACATGCTATGAAGCACAACAAAAATACGTATGTAGTTGAGTGCTTACGGCTGCTTCGCGCTGATACTATATATGGCTAATGAGCCTTTCACTGAATGACTAAGCTGTAAGCCTTTGTTTGCGCACGTCATTATCTCTACCAGCACGATTCTCGTACATTATTTCCTCCAATGCAGGCACGTGGTGCTGGGTAAACAAGATTTTGTTCTTTTTTCCATTCCTTTCGGCTGCACCTCTGGAACAAAATAGGCATATAAACATATCTTCAGACTGGCCAAGAACGTCAAAGACTGGCGCCTCGGACAAGAGTGAAGTCGTTGAAACATGCAGGCATTTCTGCCGTTGCTTTCTTTCCTGCGATCGTTGCGAAGAAAGAGAGTTGTCCAATGTACGCATGCCTGTGCCGTTCTTTTCTTTTATTGATTACTTCGAGTTTTGACAACACGTCATCTCTCACTGCTTGATGGCAATAAGTAGAACTCAATAGATAGACACAAAGTAGGAAAGGGTTAAGAGAAGGTAAAGCGCTACACAGAAAGAAAGAAATTGTGCCAGGAAATAAAACCGCGGTTGAGACAAAGGCAGTGTGCTGTAGCGCAAGGACGAGTCGCAGAGGAAGAAGTGTTCCTTGAGAAAAAGAAAAGTTTGCGATTCGAGACAAAAGCCGTAGCCTGAAGGGGTGCCGATGGAAAAAATTGGAAAAAAGCTGAAGAAGCGATTCAAAGAGCCAAGGCCGGGTTATAAAACCAGCCAGCCCGTCGCTCGGCGTGCCGAAGTACGAAATGGAATGGTGCGAAAACGAGGAAGAGCTGCTGCTGCTGCTGTCGGGTGTCTCGTGGAACATCTCGCGGGTTCGGGAAATGGGATGGAAGAGTCCGGGTCTTTTTTCGATATTCCTTTCTGCTCCGCATACATTCTTTTGTATGTCAAGATGTTGAGAGTGGTGTGTGAAAAAAAGAAAAGATGAAGGAACGAATTATAGGAAACCGAGTGCGCTCATGCTCGTGGAAACGCGTGGTGCATTCGCGCGCAAGAAAGAAAAGATCGCCGCGCGAGAGAGGTAGACAGACGGAGAGGGGGAAAAAAGGAAGACGAAGAAGTAAGATAAGAAGCGGAAATTTCGCGGTGAAATAAGAATGACCCAAAAGAAGGGTGTTGGAGGGAAGGAAGGTCTGCAGTCTCTGAGATTCTCGCCACCTACCCAAGCGTGTGTCGCACGTGTTTTATGGCGCGGCCCATGACCAAGCCTGTTCGCGAGAGGCGACGCTCCTCCAATCGGAACGGCGCGCTTCCATGAGTGGGCGCGGCTCAATTTTATAAACTGGATTGTTCTAAAACAAAAAAAAGAAAGAAAAAAAGAAAGGAATCTAAGGAAAAAATCCCTGGTGTTACAAGTAATCAAGCTGAACTTGTTCTAAAACAAGGAGAAAGTGCTGTATTCAATTGGGGCTCGTTTTCCATACGAAATAATTTGTTATGCTGTAGAAACCTTGCGACCGCTGGCAAATTAAATTAGATTCGTAGCTGCGGTAATCGAGGAGACATTGTGCTCACTGTCTGACGCGAATTTAACGTCTTTAATCAATGTGCTCTAGGAAGGACGCTGCTCGTTGCATCTTCCACTGCGTTGCCTTCGGAAGAATGTACTAGCATGCTGCAAGTCGTACTTTGCAAGCTTTCTCATGCGATCGCATACCTGCGGTTGTGACTTTCAAGCAGGGAGTACTAGTCTGTCTGTCTGTCTGTCTGTCTGTCTGTCTGTCTGTCTGTCTGTCTGTCTGTCTGTCTGTCTGTCTGTCTTTTCTTTCTTTCTTTTCTTTCTTTCTTTCTTTCTTTCTTTCTTTCTGTCTGTCTGTCTGTCTGTCTGTCTGTCTGTCTGTCTGTCTGTCTGTCTGTCTGTCTGTCTTTCTTTCTTTCTTTCTTTCTTTCTTTCTTTCTTTCTTTCTTTCTTTCTTTCTTTCTTTCTTTCTTTCTTTCTTTCTTTCTTTCTTTCTTGGAATACTTGCACTAGGCACACTTATAGGGTTTTCCGAACACGAAATTTGGAGGACGCTTAAGCTTCGCCTTTCAGAGTGGGACGCGATAGCATTCAAAAGATCCCCGAGTGCTTCTCACGCTTCCTGGCAACTGAAGCTTGTGTAGCCGTAATGTTTACCGGGAAACGCTGGCTGCGAACGCTGTGCACGAAGGCGAGATTTCTGGTAGAAACGCGGCCTCTTGCGTGGGCCGCGATGCGGCGAAAGCAAGCGCCATCTGGAGATGTTGCAAGGAACCGGGGACGCCGTTTTATGGCATTTGAGATTTGCAGGCGAAAATCTAGGATGCCATGGACTCTCTATGTATGGTAGAAACGCTGGAAAACGTGTTTGTGGTTTTTTGTTTTAGTTTTCGAGAGCACGGGACCAAATCCCGGCCGCGGCTGCTGCATTTCGATGGGGGCCTAATGCAACAACACCCGTTTACAGTGCATTGGATGCACGTTAAAGAACCCCAGGTGGTAAAAACTAGTCCGCAGTACCAGCCTACGGCGTGACTCGTAATCATATTATGGTTTTGGGACGTTAAAGTCCAGAATTAATTGTTTGATGAATTCTGTGTGTTGCCGCTACACGAGGGCGAATTGGACAGCGTCGTCGGCTAGCTTGTTACCAGCGAGTGCACGATCGCCGTGTATTAATGTTTGCTCGCTTGCCACTGGAGAGATCTTAAAATTGCAGTTCTTTCGTGCGAATGACAGCCGTATTTTGATTATATATATTTTGATATTTTGATTTGATTTTAAGACAACCGTATCATTGAGATTTTCACCTGGGACAGGAAGACTGTCTTATTTCTGAAGCCAGAGAGTGACTCCTGGGTTCCATGATTTGCGAAGAAAGCAAGCGCTGAAGCAGATCACATTGAGCGCTCTTACGTGCTTCATGTACCGACTAATAATGCATGTTTACGTGGTAAGTTCAGTTCCGAGTATTTCCATAAGCCCTGTTGCTGTCTCAGCTCCACTGATTGTCATCAAACTCAATATCTCACATGACGCGACAACCACGGGATCCGACATCTCCGCTCTTGGCGCCACGATGCAATATACCGGACAACAAGCACCTTGCAAATGGGCAATATTCTATCATTCTAGTGCAGTCCTTCAAAGCTTTCAAAGTATTCTTCGCGAAAGTTACTCTCAAATAATGTCCGAAATCAAAGGAATTTGGCGTGGTGCTGCTGCTGCTGCTGCACATACGTTGGCAAGCACTCCAAATAGAAAAAGAAGAACAGAACACATTTAGTGAGAAAAGAGAGGACACGATGAAAGCGTCAGGGAACGCAACCGCGTCCACTATGAAACGTCTATATCAATACTGCATGCAAGGACAGCGCGTTGGTAGCCACGGTTTTATAGCTAGTTGATACAGATCAAAGGCATACAAAAAGAAGAAATATCGCTGTCGTATGGGTAAGGAAAACTTGCCTTCAATGTCCTGATACTTGTACTGATGCTTTTTCATTCTCTTTTTTTTTACTTTCTTCTGCTACAGCTCTACGGCTTAGGTGCGCAAAGCGACTATTCTTCAAGGCAGGGGGAGCTGCAGAGAGAAACGATGTGTGAAATTGTTGCGTGGTGCACGAATTTCACCGAGCACGTCTATCGGTACGACGGCAGCTTGAGTTTTATGACTCGCGATGGTACAGGATCGGCGTGTAGGGGGACTCGGTGTTTGCGGTTTATGCTGACCCGAGGATTTTGTCACGGATTCCAAAAGGCGACCAAAAACGTAAAGCCCTGCATACCCAAAAGTGTAACAAAGTAAAGAATAAAATAAATGCAGAGCCACTACCTATCTTCACGGATACAAGTCACTCTCATTTGGGGCATGGTTTCAACTCCTCCGGGCCATTGCGCGTGGTGTGCTTGCTTGGAAATTGTCTTTCTTTCTTTCTTTCTTTCTTTCTTTCTTTCTTTCTTTCTTTCTTTCTTTCTTTCTTTCTTTCTTTCTTTCTTTCTTTCTTTCTTTCTTTCTTTCTTGTTTCTTTCCATTCTCCTTTATTGCACTGAGTTTCCCCAAGACTGCTTGTATAACTTGCAACCAAATATATCGCTGGCAACTGGCTAAGAAATCATCAGCGTTTACGTTCGCACCCATGAACTACCGAAAGTGCCCGGAAACTGTCCATTAATCGCATAGCTCCTGCGTTTTATTTTTTTCCGAAATGAATTTGTTCTTAAGCTTTCTTCTTTTTTAGTCAAATTAAGACGTGGTGTTTAGAGCCGCTCATCTCTAAATGGAGACATACAATTCGCGCATTAGCGAAGCGGGTAATACCTATAAGGTAGCCCATATGTTTTGCATATTGTGACATTTGTGTTCAATATTTCTGTGCCGTCATAGCTGCTACCGCGGATCCATTCCGATGGTGCAGAATGCAGGAACCCTCGTGTACCGTTCTTTGTGGGAAATTTGCCGAACCCCGTGTGGTGAACATTAAACCATGGAACGCTCCAGGTAGGGCTTGCGGTAGCCCCTGTGTGCTATGAGGCATTAAATCGTGTCGATCAGCATCATCAAGCAACATACTATTTTTTTAAAATGCCCAGTTTCTAGCGATAAGCTTATGCATAGCACATTTATAAGATAACAGGTAATAGAGATTTAAGTTGCAGACAGTTGGCGAGGAAACGATGTTGTGTAAAACCTTGCTCTGCAGCGCATTGTATTGGAGGAGGTTTAATATAATCTTTCTTCAATCTTTAGAATGCTGGACGCAGTTGAGGTACAATGGCCCGCATTTATCTTCCGGAACATGGGCGGGCCTTTAGACTGCGAGCTCTCGTAGTCTGGAGTGCTATCTCGAACGCGTGAACTCATAGCTCCACGAATAGATGCCCTGCAAGGAAGAAATAAAAAAAAATAGCGGTACGGCCCATCGTGGCCTCATGCGGCTGCTAGCAACTCACGTACGGATGCGGCCGCAGGCGAGAAGCGCAAACACGCGCAAACGGGCGAGATTTGAGCCATAACCGTTTGTCATGAAGCTCTGAATTAAGCTTCGCGTCGAGCGGCGGCCAACGCCAGCCATGGCATTCGCGTGCGACTGCGTTATCCAAATTCTTGAGCGCACACGCGCGCACAGCTCTAGATACGCGGCGAGCTCGTCGACGCGTGCCGCTCCTGCAGATGAGCGGTAATGAGCTGGCGGCGGCGATCGAACCCCGTATGCCGTGCGCATACGTAATCTGCCTGACGAAATTATCAGAGCTTGCGGCTAATTCTGTTTTAGCGCTATGCTTCCCATTGTTATTCCGCTTCTTGCGTTGTGTATCTCCTTTCGCACATCGCTCAGGTTCCATTCCCCTCTTTCTTTTTTCAACGCTCCCTCTCTCACCTCTATTCTGAGGCTGTGCTGAGGGAGTACATTGCCCCCCACTACCCCGTGTTCACTACTTGCGTAGGATGTAGCTATACCACTGCCAGATCATGACTGGAATACGGCTTCATCGTTGGCCATGCTCTAGTATTTAGGTTGCCTCTATGGCTAAGTACTGTATCTGCTCTCTGTGCACTGCTTCACTGCGCCTCCCATTCGTAAGCGGGGTTATTAAAAACGGCCCTTATGGACACAAAGGTGGCTTGAAAACACATCCCTCGCTTTGGAATGGGAATTACTTCATGACAGAGGGATGTTGGTAGAAGTGGGCATGTTCAAACAAACGTCTAGGCTAAGAATGTCGAGTGCAAAATATAGCGCGTGCTGACGATTGTTGCCTTAAACGATATAGACTATATAGACCGATATAGACCGATATAAGAGTTACACTCCGGCGAACGTTGGCATCAGTAATGCTGCCGGTGCCTTTTGTTTGTCGCATTTACCGGTGAAATGTTTGCACAAGAACCGCACTTGCATATTGAACGACTATACGGACGCTGTTTAATATACACCCTACCGGAAGCAGGTCCTTCAGTGATATCTGTTCACCCATCGAGAGCTATTCATTAGCATGCGCCGGCGGCTTCTCCATTTACTCCGTCTGCAGTTAATTTGAATTTTTCACCGTATCTTTCGTGTCCTCCAATGTTCAGAGTGTCTGTTCCGTATCTGCTTCCCCTACAGCTTGCTTTGAAGCTATTGCGCGTCAGATAGAAGAGTTGGAGAGGTGAATTGAGAGATTGCACGGGTATGGTTTACACTGAGGACAGAGTAAGGGTGTTTGCAGAAATCAACTTTGCTAATCAAAGAAAACGCACATATTTGGACAAGCTGGGGACAGAGGGAAATTATTTGCAGAAACTAGCTGGGACTAATCGGATTGAACGCAAATAACTGCTGTCCTAATTGCATGGCGAGCGGCTCTGCATAGCGCTGAGCTCATTCGCAATTTTACACGATCGGTGCAGAGAGAGGAATCGGTGTAGCGCGCTAACTTAGCAAATATATATATATATATATATATATATATATATATATATATATATATATATATATATATATATATATATATATATATATATATATATATGTAGTGAAGAAAGTTTAAGTACGCCTTCTGAAATTCACTGATGATTAATTGGAACGTCCACACATAATCACTTAAGCTCACATACTTGCCTACTGAATGACATTGTAGTACAAATGAGTGCGTGGAATATTAAACAGTAGATATGGGCAGACGAACAATATTATACCTGGCGAAAAGCATGCTCCCACACCCTCTTGACTCGCCATATGTTTTCATTAAGGTATTGAAAATCGCCTCGTACAATTACAAGTAATTAACTGAGGACAGAAGTTGTGGCGGACAGGCGCCAATGAGTGCCACGATGGACGTGGGATCGAGGGAGAGAGAGAACGCGACGTCAGCGGCTCAGACCGTCCTTGAGTCCGTTGAGTTCACGTCAATCAATACCGCGCTGTGGACTGATGCCATAGAGAATATTTTTTTAGACCAAACAGATTTTTTCGTAAAAGTGTAATGAGGACAGCAAACGTGGCGTTTTGGCAGATGAATTCTTTGGCGAGGCGGACATACTTCACCGTTAGCGCGTGAGTCTCAGATGACTAACTAACAAAAATGCATTAATTAACTTTTTTATTTGTGTCTTGGGGACAGTTACCTGAATGGCAAATTTAGAGGCAGTTGTCTCGCATTCTAGCACACATGCTCTCTTTAGCGGTGTGGAATACCGCACATACAAGGCGCACCAGACTACACAGGCGCGGACTTCATTGCAACTCAGACATCCGGCCGGACAACACCGACGCTAAGCGCCCCTTCTGCGTCGGTTGTGGCTGGGAGTTGCCTTCACGAAAGCTTACTCAGCACTAATTGGTATGGCTGACAGTCCTGCATGTTATGTTTGCGGATACGAGTAGAACATTGACCACTTATTGCGCCACTGTCGTCAATTTCAAGCACAAAGACAATCTTTGTCCAACGCATTGAGAAAACTAGATGATCGTCCTCTGAGTGAACAAACAGTACTAGAGCACCGTCCCCACCGATCATCGGCTCAGACGGCAGTGAAGGCACTTTTGTGCTTTCGGAGAACGTCTCGTTTGCGCGAGCGGCTTTGACTCAATGACAGTCTGTGCACGTCTCTATACACTCTCTCTCTACCTTCTCCCTATTCCCCTTTTTCCTTCCCCAGCCTAGGCTAGCCAACCAAACTCTTGACTGGTTAACATCCCCGCCTTCCTTACATCCCGCTCTCCCTCTCTTGGAGGCAGTCACATTTTCATGCCCACCCACCTTAAATATCTTGAAAGTCGCCCCTAATTTAAGATATTTATCATCTAATTCCAAAGCTCAGTCGAGGGAACATCGATACCGAACGTGTCACTCTGCGCGTCGGACGGCAACGTCCCGTAAAGAAGTTTGTGAGGCGAAGTTTGAATGATAGCGTGCCGCGGCAATTCCTGACCCGACGCACCGCCGCACATGCTTGCCAGGCCGAGCGTGCCGTATCAGCAACTCCCGCTACTGGCCGAGACGTTCAAATTTCCTCGCCCTTCTCGTCACGGGGCGTTTCGGTCTGACATGATGGCGGAGCCGCATTTTCTGCGCTCCCGTGGCTCTCGGCTTCGATAGTGCTTGAATTTACTGTTGAAATTCGATGATAAACCTCTCGAATGAAGTACGACTTTCAGGTGAAAAAAAAAATGAGGGCGCGATTAAATGTGAGTGCCTCCAAATTAGCAACTTAAGTAACTGCGCCCAAGGCACTAATAATCAGGGCAATTAATAAAAGTTTGTTAATTAGGCTTCTGAAGCTCACGTTATTAGAGGCAAAGTATGTCGGCCTTGCCAAGAAACCAGTCTGCGGAAAAGCCACGTTCGCTGCGCTCATATCCTTTCTATATAAAAAAATCTGCATCGTCTTAAAGAACACACACCCTGTGTGTTGCACATACCGAAATATGACGTCAGCACCCACCCCGGTGGCGTAGTAGGAGGAGGGAAGAGAAAAGAAGAAGGCAGGGAGGTTAACCAGAATAACGTCCGGTTGGCTACCCTACACCGGGGGAATGGGAAAGGGGAAAACAAAGATCACAGGGAGAGAGAGGAGGGAAGGAAAGAAGGAAATTGCGGCGAGTTCACTGACGCGTGAGGTCTTACAGAAATTGCATTAAAAGTCACAGATGGTCGCACAAAGCGGTGAAGGCGCCGGTGGCGTAGTAACCATGCACTTCTGCTGCTGAGCACGAGGCCATTGGCTCGATTGTCGGTCTCGGTGGCAACATTTAGATCGGAACGAAATGCAAAAACATTCGTGTGCCGTGCTCAGGTTCACGGCAAAGAACCCGTCGGGGTAGAAATTATTCCGGAGCCCTCCACTACGGCGTCTATCACAACCCGTGTTGCTTTGTGACATGAAATCTCTTGAATCAATCAATCATATGGCGTCAGCGGCTCGAAAATAACTGTAGTGTAGTTGTCGTGGCGTGGTATAGTGAGATGCCTGAGGCTGTAAAGGTCGCAGACTCTCGCGTTGTGGCAGCACTTAGCTGCTTTGGTGCTATTAGCTGACAACGCTGCAGAAAATAAGAAACGCAGCCCGAGAGTCGCGAAAGAGAAATCCACAGAACTGATGCAAAATGTTTTGTACAAGACAGGTACAAATATGCATAACACATGTACTACAATAGGTAGTTTTAGGTTTTGCTCACCCAATGTTAGTAGACACAAACCACCGGGCTTACAAATGAACGCAAAGAGAGTACGAAGAACGCAAAATGGCCTACAATAAATTCTGGGTTTTTGCCCTATAAATGTCGCTTGGTTACACTATTTCTAATACATTCGAATAAGCAACAATGCGTTAGTATTTTGGGTCTCTGGGAGGAATATTGTCGTTATCATAAACCTCTGCTGAACTTTATCGAAAAGAAAACCGGCTACATAGGTACAACTTAGGTGCACCGCTAGAGTTATACTGTTCGGGAAACCTGCAGACTTTGAATGTTACTTCAAAGGCACCCTCAATGAAACGGCCAAACTCACCGTACAATATACATTTATTACCACGTAGCAGAAATGTGCCGATATTCTCAAACGAATATTTTAGATGTATCAATCAAATTTAATTGGTATAATCAATAAAATTCTCGATGGTAACTACTTTCTCTGTAGTGACTGTATTTAAGCCCCGATTCCCTTTCAGTTACACAGCGCTGAGCGGACGGCCACTAAAAAACGGCGTCTCACGAGCCTCGTGTCCCTCCCTTCTGAAGATCCCATCGCGCCTTTCTACGTCTTTCCGCGCAATTTTTGTGTTTGCTTCTTTTGCGTTGTTAGAGATATGACCCACACGAGGCTTTAGATAAGTCTGCACGAATCAGTGAGAACACTAAGTGTACCTTGATTGAGAAGAATGGAAACAAAGGAGCTCGATTTTTGTTAATAATGACCATATATATGCCAACAGGCAAAAGCCTTGGCTCCATTGCTTGTTCGCTCTTATATGGCTTTGCTATGTCAAGTATATACGGAAAAATGGAGATACCTCGCACAAGGTGGCGCTGTACAATGTTTCGTTAGGCATAAGACGTTTACGAAATAGTTCCATGTCGGTATAATGTAAGGACTACTCGCACTTGATGTTCTTGAACTATGATCGCCCGCTGCTCCAAGTTGCGGTGCCCGTCATAATATAGGGAGCCAGAGCGGGAAGTTCTTGCTGAGGGTCGAGGGGATCCCCTGCGTAGTGCTCCTTAACTATTCCGCGGCAGATGAGTATTTACTGGCAGTCGGTGTTCGCAGGCGACCTTCTTTACAAGGACTAACCGGTATCAACGAAGAAGTTGACGTGGGTTAGCTGTATTTTATTTATTTATTTACAATACTGCCCGTCTCATATCGAGACCATAGCAGGTGGGCATATCATTATACATACCATGCATGTTTTATATACCGAATGGTAAGAAAATCAAAACATATAGATGTAAATACATCAAACAGGTTCAATGCGCAATTTTACAACACTAACAATAGGAATAACAAGAGCAACTCACATAAATAGTACACTTCAGGTTGCATGTGCGTAAGGATTATTACAATGATATAAAAAAAAAGAAACAAAGGAGGTAAATGTTTAGCTATAGTTAAGAAAATGGGAGTTCTGCCGATTATATATACATAAGAACTATTCTTTCTTAACTACTTATTTCATCTTCTATTAACTTAACAAAATCAGACTGCGATACTGTGTTAGTTGTAGATGCATCTAGGCTATTCCACTCGCGAACAACACGTGGGAAAAAGGAAGACTGAAAAGTATTGTTATTACAAAGGAACTCGTTTAGTGTATATGGAGGATTACGACGTAGTACGCGGGATTTAAAAAAGGTAACGTATGCAGAGGCATTTATTTTTAGTCGGCTGCGTAATATTTGGTGCAGAAATTTCAGACGAGCTGTTCAACCTCGTCTTGGTAGGACTAGCGGAACACCTACCACGGTCAGTTCACGTCTCAATATACGCCGACGACATTTGCATCTGGGCTTCTGCGGTGACTCGCCCTCAGGCACGAGCCAGGCTTCAGCGGGCGGCAACAATGACGGCGTCTTATCTCCGAGAACAAGGCCTCAGCGTCTCTACTGAAAAGTGCGTATTGGTTGGCTTTACACGCAAACAAATGTCATCGTATCCTGCTTCAATCGATGGTCAAGCTGTATTCTATGCTAAGACACATCGCTTTCTGGGTGAAATCATTGACCGCAACCTCTAGTTGACCGCAACCCTCACAGCGTCTATCTAAAGAAGAAATTAGTGGCCATTGCTCAGGTCTTTAAACTTCTCTGCGGGAAAAACTGGGGTACACCAGTCCGTTCTATGATGCAGATCTACAGGGCAATGTTTCTCGGACTCCTACGTTACAGTCTACCAGTGTTGTCAAATCCATGCAAGACGAACTTTCGCGCTTTGGAGAGCATACAAGGCCAACCCTTACGCACGTGTTTAGGGCTGCCTAGGTGCACCTCAACAGCAGCAACAATTGCCATCGCTGGGGACCATATGATCCAGACACACGCAGCTGTCGACTCTCTCAGAGCGCACATTCGCCATCTGTCAAGGATCCCCGACCATCATTTGGCCTCCCTACCAGCCGAGAGACCTCAAACGACCTTTTCAAGAGTGATTAACGCTCATAAAGAGTGCGTAATGTCACATTTTACACAGGCGACGAAGCCTTCATCTCCCCTGTGGTGCCTACGACAGCCTAAGGTGAATTTTGCTATTCCTGGAATTACAAAAAAGTCCGATCATCCATCGCCGGCTCTGAAGCAACTTACGCTGCTATTACTGCACCAGACGTATCTTGACCACATACATATATATACCGATGCTTCGACCTCCCGTACCAGCTCAACTGCCGCATTCGTCGTTCCAGCCAAGAAGGTTACAGTTAAATTCAAATTGTCGCATACGACTACATCTACATCGGCAGAGCTTGCAGCTCTCCATGCCGCTATGATGTACGTCAGCGAAGAGTCAACAGAGAAATGGGTCGTATTCTGTGACTCTAAGGCAGCCCTTCACAGCATCAAGTCTGCATTACGTCACAGAACTTACGAGCGGATGGCATCTGACATCAGGGAAGGGCACCACCATGCTCTGGAAAGAGGGCACACCATCATCTTTCAATTGATTCCTGCTCACTGTGGCATCGTCGGCAACAACCTAGCTGACAAGGCTGCCCGGTCTGCGGACGAAGATACCCAGACGCGTTCAATACCTTCGGCGATGTCGGACGCTGCCAGGGAACTTCGCCTACATGCACGCAAAAAGTCGTGAGATCTCTGGAGTTCAAGTGCCTTCAATTGTCGATTATATAAACTGGACCCCACGCTACGCCTACAACTGCCATCTAGCCTTTCCCGCGGCGAAGCAACCTTGCTGTACCGCTTGTGGCTGAGAGTAGCCTTCACGAACTCATACTCCTATCGCTTGGGAATGGCCGAGAGCCCGATGTGCGATTCCTGTGAGTATGAGGAGACCATCGAGCACCTTTTGTGTTCCTGCCCCCGCTACGATGTACAACGCCTCTCTCTGCGGGAAACCCTACACCGACTGGACTTAAGACCGTTCACCGAGACAAAGATACTCGGACCGTGGCCTCAGCCGTCACTGGCACGAAAAGCGAATCGTGCATTAGTGCAATACTTGAAGTGCACCGTTTATAGTGTCCCTGTGCATAGGGTCCCGCCCACATGCACTCAGTTCTCACTTTCTCCCCTTTTCCTCTTTCTATTTCCCTTTCCCCCACCCCCAGTGTAGGGTAGCAAACCGGATGCTCTTCTGGTTGACCTCACGGCCTTTCCTGTCCTTGCTTTCTCTCTCTCTCTCTCTCTCTCAGACGAGCTCGTTTTGCACGAACTCCGAAAGTTGCAAACCCTTACTGTGTTAGAAGAAGAGTAGGGGAATAACGACGACGGTATTTTCGGTGGATAAACCTAATTGCCTTTCTCTGGATACTTTCCAGTTTAGATATGTTTGTTTTTGTGTGCGGGAACCATACGACATTAGCATACTCAAGGACAGGTCTCACAAATGTAATGTAAGTTAAAAGTTTGACGTTAGTTGGTGCGAAACGCAGGCACCTTTTGAGAAAAAAGAGTTTTCGTAATGCATCAGAAGTAATGTTGTTAATATGTGATGTCCAGTTAAGTTCGGACGTTATTGTTAAACCAAGATGCTTATGCTGTTGAACTCAAGTTACGAGGCTGCTGTTAAATGTGTAGTGGAAAAGCGATGAGTGCTTTTTTCTCGTTACTGTCATACAAACAGTTTTCTTTGTATTAATGGTCATTTGCCAGGTATCACACCATTCGGTTACTTTTGCTAGTGCATTATTGAGCTGGACTTGATCCTGGTGATTACGCATTTCTCTGTATATTATGCAGTCGTCTGCAAACAGTTTGATTTTACAATCAATGTTATTTGAAATGTCATTGATAAAAACCTAAAATAACAGCGGACCTATTACTGAGCCCTGTGGGACCCCTCATGTGACAGGCACCGGAGTAGATGGGATGTTTTCGATGACGACAAATTGGCATCGGTGAGATAAAAAGTTTTTATATCGAAGCTTCGCCGTTTGCCCGATATCACTTCTGCTTAGCGTCAGTGATCTTGCAAGGATGTGCGTATTAGGCATTACCTGAACAATGAAAGAAAAGGAAGGCGGTCCCCACACCAGTTCACGTAGAAGGGAGAAGACGATAGATTTGCTATTTAACATAACAAAGATAACGTATAATTATTTGTTGTGGCACGAGATCCGTAGCACTAGAACAAGGAGCCTGCCTACGTCGCTAGTTGATTTGTAACGTCTTTACTCAAGAAAAAGAAAAGAAAGAAAAAAAGCGCATTAGGCTTAATCATTAGATGCGTTAAGCGTGAGACTTTGAGATATATACCATGTGTCCCAGGTAAGGTTAGCCAAGCTGTAAAAAAAATAAAAAATAAGAACACACAAGAAACAACTATAAGACCTACGGTGATCGGTCGTCATAGGTCTGACAACCGAAGACCGTAGGTTTCAAAATTTTATCGTGCACTGTGTTTGTTAATCTTTTTTTGGAAAGCTTGGCTAATCTTAGCCGGGGCTCTCTCTCTCTCTCTCTCTATATATATATATATATATATATATGGATGGAGGCATGGATCTCCTCATAAACCTCAACTGTTTTGACGTTTAGACCATGTAGTGCGTTTCCATTTTGTCTAGTTCGGAAATTGCCATGCTTTTAGGTCCCGAGTATATCGAATTTTCATATTTTTATTCGCATGAAGAGTCTCGTACGGTACAGCATGACAGTTCCGGTGGCGTATAATTTAGATTTCTGCAATTGCTTAGCCATTCCGTTGTGCTTTCCTTGTTTTCTTCCCCCATACTGTAGATTTGGTTTAGGGTATGAAACCAAAGGCCTTTCTTCTGACTAACATCACTGCCTTTCCCATCTCTCATTTCCCTCTCTCTCTCCCTCTCTCTGCAGTTGCTTCTGGTAATGATGGATCCAGGTCAGTTTCATGATTTCGTAGCAAACTCTATACAACAGGATTTAAACTCGGTACTTGTTGTTCTAGTCCGTTACGGTGGGACTTGCTAGTACTAGTGCTCCCATTAACTAGGACGTCCCACAGCTGCAACATTTTTATTGCGATAGCAATTATATGGACACTCCAGGCACATTTCTACCGCCGCCGTCGCTGTCTACGTCGCCGTGAAGTTCTGTATAAAGTCTAAGAGCGATGAAATCATCGCCGCGCGCCGTATTCTGTATGTGCTAGTGAAAGCGTGCGAGCGTGAGCCGGTGATCGTGACTCAATCTTATACACGCAAGGGAGGAATGCGGGGAGGAAGCGCGCCGTCTTCCGTCACGCGCAAGGCTCTGGAGGTAAGGTAGCAAGGGGGTACGCGTTCCACTCCAGGCAGCCCAGGCGGCCGCACCAGCCCGCCCTAACCGCTGCAACTTGAAAACAGTGTGCGACGGGGACAGAGTTCACTGCGCACTGTGTTTTCGCGGCTTAGTTTGCATTGATGGGAGAAGCGCCATGAAGGTCAATTCGCTCGCTGCTGCTGCCGCGTTTCCTCACTCGACGGCTTTGACAACGAGTTTCCGCGGTCATCGAGTGAGATAAGTTCATGTGTGCTTGTCCGCGCGTCACACCATGCTTGTTAATTTAGTTAGTATGCCTATGTTTACAGGTTATACGGCCGATAAAACTACTATCCTTACTTCGTATAGCTGGCCACTAATTTGCTATCGCAATCGATGCTTCGCCTTTCGGACGTTACTGCGACTTCTTTTCTTACCAGGAAATTTTTTCAATGCGTAAGACCTAGGAAACACTCTAAGGAAGTATAATTTAATGCGTGCTATTGATTATAACCACATAATTATTTTATTTCAGTTTATTTTCAAAACCTTATGTATTTTTTTTTTATTATCTGATAGCCCGTTGTAGAGTAGTTGACCGCGGAAGCTGCCATTCCCACTGTCATTGCATGAGGCATGAATAATTTATTGAATGTAAATATAGCGGCAAACGTATTTTATATGTTATTTGCATGTTTCAAGAGAAGGACTGTAAGGATTTCGTTGCACGCAAAGTTTTCAATTATTAAAAACTAAAGTGGGGGAGTTTTTGTCCCCGAAAGTCAGAGTTGTTAGACTTACATGTTAAGGTGGCTCAAGGGCAGTTAATAGGGTAAGCGAAGGCATCTTAAGGATCACTAGGAAAATCAACATACCGCTGTTTATGGTTATCGGGTATCGCTGGAAGAAGCCATAGTAGCAGTGAAGCTCTAAATCTTTTTCTTCGTTCACCCTGCAGGAGTAACTTAAGGTACGTCATGAAATGAAGTTACGAGAACTCGATACTACTCTATGGGACGTTCTTTCGTATTTAGTATTTGTAAAATCTGTAGCCATTATATTAGGCAAAGATAAATTGAAGTCCAAATGTAACTTGTCAATGTTCATGACTATCTAACTACCACAATTCGCGCTCTCGAATGGTGTATCTTTCTTCAGCCCTTTGCTTCTGCACTTTGCTTCAGGACAGGTGCACAAAAGAAAAAGAAGACAGACAGATAGAGGTAAGAGAGAAAAGAAGACAAAGAGAAAGGAGAAAAATACACGCAAGCCTAACATCAGAAAAGAGATGTTTCGCTCAGATACCTCCCACCACCAAATCGTTGCAGCATCCTGGAAGCTGTACATTTTCTTAATCAGTCAAATGTTGAGGTCGCCGTTGGCAAGTCAAAATTATGATTTGCCTGCGCCTTGTTAATTTCGTGTGCCGTTGTTGATTGCTCCATCGTTAGCCCTGGTTCATCGCAAACCGTTTTAAAACGGCCATGGCGAATTCGCATTCGCCTCTAAATGGGATGACGCCTGCCTTAGCCCGCGCAACACTGCACGATATTTCTGAGGTTCCGTTAGGCGCTGAGGCAGAAGCTAGGCTGGCGCGTCTTCTCGCTGCACTGCGGTTCCTTCTTAACAGTGATGTAGTGGTTCAATCAAGGAAGCGGCCTCCTCTGCTGCCAAGCCTTCCGACCTGGCGAGGATGCTGCCGACTCTAGCTTTGTTGTTAGGCAACGAAGACGCAACAACCAGACGGACGCTCGCTCATCAGTGAGGCGGAAAGAACGCATGTGTAGCTTATCAATCTAATTGTGTGCACGGTTGGGAAATCTGAAGTGCGCCCCCAATGAAGTCACGGGGTAGACGATACCGCCTACCCCGTCCCGCCGGTGTTGTTCTAGATTTTTCCTAAATCTTTCAAAGACGATATTAGCGAAAAAATTCACGATATCAGAGCTAGTCTAGAACGACAAGGTTACTAAAATTAGGCTTAGGCGATTGCGAGGAAAACTATGCGTTGCTGTGTAATTCAGTACAGAAATTGCCAAACGATGCGTGAATGCGCTCGGAGTAGTCACAGGTGCCGGCGCCAGTTGTGCGGCAATGTAATGAACTGAGAAAGTGGATCCTGCGGATCGCGATTGGGTGAGAAGCGAAGGGCACGCGAAGCAGCAATTTGGAACAGACGCGAAGTACATCAGTATAGCGCTTCTCAAGGACAAGGAGAAACTCGATTGAGATTGCATTTCGCGTTAGCGCTACCGATTGCTGATTTGCGCCCGTGTCCGGTCCTGTGATTCCTGAGCACGGCCTATAGTGAACACGAAAATCAGCTCAGGCACCTTTGACGGCAGAACGTAATAGCTAGGACGATCTGACTGTCGCGTATGGTGAGAACACAAAGGACGAAGAACTGGAGAGGTATTGTACAAAGGCGCGGAAAGACAAGTGAAATACTAGAAAAAAATAACTAATGACAAATAACTGGTGGGAACATTTGCGCTTCTTAGAAATGAAGTTTTATTTCGTCGGCATCTCATTGTCTTTGCGGGCATGTGGCTTTTCTTGTAACCCGTTGCATGGGGGCTTGTTGGTAATGATTTTGTAATGTGCTATATTTACGGGGTTTCAGTCAGCAACTGCTGAAGGGGAAGTTTTGAGTCGAAAACCTTAGTTCTTATTGCACGGCTACCTGCACAACGTCAGTGCCAATAGTTGGTTCGTTGGCCCGTTTGATAAAGCGTTTGCTACAGGCAGGGTGTTTGGTTCTGACAGTCTGGGACGGCAGTTGCTTCGCCTGTGCATCTGTCTCTTTCGCTGTTCAGGAAGGTGTTACCACGTGTTCATCAGTTCAGTGTATATAACATCCGGTTTGTCGCACGAAGTCATAGGCCTCGCGTCGCCTCTTCAGAAAATAATGATCCTTAACGGAAAAGTTATTGCTCCTTACATCACGCACATCAGCCTGACCTTTGAGGGCCACCGTCAGTGACTGGTTGGATGCCGGGCCGGCAGTCATCATCAGCGGCCTATTTCATATCCACTGCAAGACGAAGGCGTAGGGCAGGGGTAATTGGAGACCCTACGTTATCCAATTAGCCCTGTCCTATAGGCCAACCGATTCTAGCCAGCGCCTGCGAATTTTTTAATTTGATCATCCCACCTAGTCTTGTGCCGCTCTCGACTGCGCTTCTCTTCTCTTGGCACCCATTCTGTAACACTAATGGTCCACAGTTATCTAACCTACGCATTCTCTTAATGTCAATTAGAATATCGGCTATCCCTGTTTGCTCTCTGGTCCACACAGCTCTTTTCCTCTCTCTTAAGGTTACGCCTAACATTCTTTGTTTCATCACTCTTTGCCCGGTCTTTAACTTGTTTTCGAGCTTCTCTGTCAGTCTCCAAGTGTCTGCCCCATATGTCGGCGCCGCTAGAATGCATTGATTGCACACTTTTTTTAATGATAATGGTAAGCTTCTAGTCAGAATCTGACAATGTCTGCCGAATGCGCTCCAACCCACTATTAGTCTTCTGCAAATTTCCTTCTCATGTTCTGGGTCCTTTGTGAGTAATTGACCTAGGTAAACGGCTCCTTCACAGATTCTGGAAGGGGACTGGCGATTCGGAACTCTTGTTCCATTGCCCGGCTATTGATCCTTATCTTTGTCACCCCGCTCTTATACTCTCTCTGTGAAGGTCCTCAATCGTATGTTTTAACTCGTCCCCAGTGCTGCTGAACAGAACAATGTAATCTGCAAATCTAAGGTTTCTAAGACATTCGCCGTTGATCCTTTCTCCTAAGCCTTCCCAGTTTAATAGCTTGAATACTTCTTCCGAGCACGCAGTGAATAGCATTGGATAGATTGCGTCTCCTTGTGTGACCCCTTTCTTTGTAGGTATATTCCTAGTTGTGGAGAAATAGGGTAGCTGTGGAATGTCTGTAGATACTTTCCAAGATATTTACGTAAGCGTCCCATAATCCTTGATTACGTAATGCCTCTGCTGATATCGCCACTAAATCAAATGTATTTTCGTATTCTGTGGAAGCCATATAGATAGGCTGATGGTCTTCGGCATATTTCTCAATTATCTGATTGATGACCTTTATGTGATTCATTGTGGAGGATCCCTTCCTGAAAGCAGCCTGTTCCCTTGGTTGACTGAAGTGGAATGTCGTCCTTATTCCATTGGAGATTATCTTGTTGAATATTTTATATAATACTAAAAGTAAGCTATTGGGCCTACAATGTTTCAAATCTTTAAAGTCTGCCTTTCTTTGGATTAGTATAATAGTGGTACTGTTCCAGTTCTCTGGGACTATTGAAGTCAATAGACAGGTCGTATAAAGGGCCGCAAATTTTTCAAGCATTATGTCTCCTCCATATTTGATTAAATCAACTGGTAGTCCATCTTCTCCTGCCGTTTTCGCTGTTTCATGCCTTGCAAGGCCCTTTTAGGTTCATTGATAGTTATAGAAGGAGCCTCTGTAACCTGTTCATTACTACTTTGAATGGAGGCATAGTGGCTGCTTCTTGCACCGTACAGGTCAGTATAGAATTCTTCCGCTGCTTTTACTATATCTTGGAGATTGCTGATGACATTACACTGCTTATCGTTCAGTGCATACATCTTGGTTTGTCCGATGCAAGGTTTACTTGCATTGATTTCAGGCTGCGTACATTTTTTACTGCTGCCTCAGTCTTTCTCACGTTATAATTTTGGAATGTCCCTTATTTTCTCCTTGTTTATTAGTTTTGACAGTTTCGCGAATTCTATCTGATCTCTTGTGTTGGACACGTTCATTCTTCGTAGTTTCGTTATTAGGTCCTTTGTTGCTTCGGACAGCTTATCTACAGGTTGCCTTGGTGCTTTATGTACCACTTCAATAGCTGCTTCTGAAGCCAGCTTAGTTACGGTTCCATTCATAGCCTCTATGTCATCTTCATCTCGCTCTTCGAAGGCTGCATATCTGCTTGTAAGTACCTGCCTAAATTTGTCTGCTCGTACCCTTTCTGCATCTAGGTTGCCCTGTTTCTTATTGAACAATTTTATCCTTTCTCTTTTCAAACTTAAGTGAATCCTAGCCTTCACTTACCTATGATCGCTGTTCTTTGCCCTACCTAACACTTCTACATCCTGCGCTATACTGGGATCGGCAGAAAGCATAAGATGAATTTCATTTCTTGTTTCACCATTAGGGCTTTTCTATAGGTCCACTTTTTTTTCCAAAGCTTCCTGAAGAAGGTGTTCATTATTCTCAGCTTATTCCTTTCCGCGAATTCTGCCAATATCTCTCCTCCGGATACTTAAATAAACAGCCCCTAATGGAGCTGATGTTCGAATGGCTTTGTCGGCAGATTGCCAATATCATGGTGTAGAGGCTCGACATTCCATGTTTCGGATTGGTGTTGCACAAAAATAAATGTGGTCTAATTTGCATAACGGAGCCCTATTTCCGAAATGGTCTTGTATTGAAAGAGGACATGAACGAAAGGAAATGGTGAAATATTTCTTCACAAATTTCTTGTTATAGGACAGAGAGAATCACTTTCAGAGAATCCGAAAGCACAGTGGTGCTGCTTTTGCATATGCAACGGAACTACGCTTATTGATTTGGGAAAATTATTGACGTCAAACTTTTCTTTTAAGGTCGTTCCGACTGAGTTTACCCGTTGGTTCTACGTCTAATACAATATCAGCATGCAGTGCTTATAGCAGTGAAACCTAGATTACAGCGTTCGCACAATTAAACATAAAATAATTGAACGCACTACGCTTCCACACTCCCTGTGCGTGATTTGTAGCGACGATCCCCCATGCAAAGCAAGTTCTGTTATGTACAGTGGGACATTAGTATGGCTGATGGTGTAGAAAGCCTTTCTTAAAGGCTAGAAACACTTATGGAGACATGTATACAGCCACGTTCACGTTGGACGTGGGTACATACATGGCTTATAACATACTGTTCGCTACAGTCAGCTTAGAGCATTTCTCAGCAGTACAGCCACCTGTCCAACTCAGTGTTTTTTTTGTTTATACATACAAACATGAAGCCTGCAGCCAGTAAGAAAAAAATATAAGCGCAGAGTAAACTGTAGGGAACTGTGTCGTAAAATTCACAAGTCCGAGTCCGTGAAGCCGCCTCCAGAAATAAAGAAGAAAAAGTCAACTCCTGTTCTAAAGAAATATCGCCAGCCGCACACGACAATGGCTGGGAAAACAATGCGCGCCAAGGTGCGCTGGCGGTAAGAACCGGTCAAGCAACGGCGTGGCAGCCCGAGCCGGCGACTGGCGAGAACGCATTCGGCTCTATTGAATTTATTGCCTGGAGGCGCAAGCAGTCCGAGTGCGAGTTTGTCTGCCGTGGCTACCTGGAATGAAAAGAAATCGTGGCGATAAATAAACGAAAGCAGTGCCTAGGGCAAAAGAACGTCCCGCCGAGCGGGTCTGAAAAGGAATCAGCGCTTGCGCCCCGCAGAATCGAACTGCCTTCCGTAACAGGACGTATAACTGGATTATTTACAGCACCGTAAAGAAGAAACATTATTGAGCCTGCGAGGAGGGGTAAACAGGGACGGAAAAGGGTTTACGCGCCGCTCAGCCCGCTGGGCGGTCCGCCATTATTGGGCGTGAGCCGGTTATGCCTCTTTCTTTTTGAAGTCTCGTTCACTTAATTCCATCCTTCCCTTTGGGGGTACTTGACCGGCGTTGCAAAAACACGCAAAAAGGCCTTTTTTACATGTGTGCTTAGAATGCACCATACTATAAGCTTTCACACAAAGGTAGCAGCACAAAAATATGTGCAGACTGTCACGCAGTTGTCTGAAGTGCTCCGAGGCGTTTCACATGAGCATAGCTAGAGGGCAGGATGAAGCAGTTCTCAATTGAGCTAGATGTAAACTGTTGATGAATATTTCCTTACTTGACCAGCGAATTTCTTAAAGGCATAGTCGAGTTTCATCATCACTATGTTGAGGCTCACCTGTTTTTGGGTCCGCGTATATGTGCTATTTTTCTTTGGTTGCTTTTTATCTATCTTTCTTTTTTTTGCTTTTTCAATGGCCATGAAAGCACTTTTTGTTGCATCGTTATCAGTGTTTTATGCAATGCCTTTTGTTTGGTGTGTCCGTATGTGCTAAGTTAGCTTTTATATTGTTCTTTCTTTACATATAGTATTGTGTACGATACTTAATCTCAATTTTTTTTCTTAGCGGTGCATACATCTTTTTACAAATATGCTTGGAATATATCTGTCCACCTTGCTGCAGCCAACGTCTGGAAGTATGGGACTAGTCAAGTTCCCTTCAGCAACTTTATTCTCCCATTCTGCCCCCCACCCCCAACTGTACTTCCTTGTGGAAATAAACTATAATAATAATAATAATAATAATAATAATAATAATAATAATAATAATAATAATAATAATAATAATAATAATAATAATAATAATAATAATAATAATAATAATAATAATAATAATAATAATAATTATTATTATTATTATTATTATGTTTCGGAAATTTATCGTTTATACAGGGACGCACTTAAGTTTACCATATTCCAAATAAGAAATTTTTCCGCAACGATTGAAGACCGCGAAAGTATAAAGCACTCACTCACTAGCTTACCTTCGTAATTGTTATATACACAAACTTTATTTGACAGGAAAATATTTTAAGGAGGGGTGGCCGGAGCCCCTCCGTCCAGGGCCCCACCAGCCTCTGCCGCCTGCCCGACCTGGATAGTTAAGGAATTTTGTCCTTCCAAGTTTTTTATGTAGGCGATCAATCTTAGATGCATTATTTACATTCCAGAAGGAAATAGCGTTGGTGAAAGAATCTAAAACTCTTCTTCGCACGCGATGAACTTAGTCACAGTAGTGGCTATTGAAAACAAGAAGATTTTTATTATATGCGTTCAATTAATGTGGTCTCGCCTCGGTAGTATAATAGGGGCAAACTTGAAACCGACTCAGTGGTAACAGAGCTTTTATTATTGCAAGCATATGGTGTGCATGTGCAATGGAATAGAGTAAAACTAGTAGTATTGAAATCGTAAAATCGTGAGCAGAACTGTATGTTCTTGTGTTCATTAAAGCTAGCGACACAACTACTAATCCTTCTTTTTCGCAGTTCTTGCCGCCAAGCACTCGCGTCGACCATTGTAATTTGCACCAGGTTCTTTGGGTCGCGCACGCTACAGGCGCATTACGCGGTATGAGACTAATACATATACTTTTCTTCTATTCTCGCTCACCCAACAGCCCCCGAATATGGAGCTTTATTTTGCTACTGCTTCGTCTGGTGCTTTCATTCGTACTTCATTTTTCCAAAGTCGTGCAGCACTTTCAACGTCGCAGAGGATTGCAGTTAGTGTATGTCTGCACTCACAAATATATGCGTACACAACAGCTTTTGGTGACTGAATAGTGCACTTGCCCGTGGAAGTCATGAAAGTAAAGCGGATATGTTACGGGGATCGATACTGCGAACCTCCATCGTTGGATGTCACGGGCAATATTTGGGTGGCAGTAGCTGGTTCGCACTTGTCAAGCTACAATGAACAAACGCACAGGTTTCAGGACAGCTCGAGAATTGAGTCACCCCGACATCCTTGTGATATTTGCTCCTTTAATATTTCCTCGATGGTACTGGGTAGCTGAGAAAATTTTATGGTGGTATTCCGACCAACGAAGACCATGCGAACTGTTTTGTAAATTTTGGGCCCCAGTTGAAGGAGACAGTACCTTCCAAACGACTGCACAGTTCTAAGAGACAGACTACCTACGCTTGGCCTGTAATGAGCTGCCCACAAGGACCTTGCGCGCTTCACTACTCCACAAGTCTAACGCAATGTTTAATGGCATATGCATGTTCGTTGCCACTTATTGAGCACATTCGACAAAATAGTTGACAGTTATTCTCATCTTCGTGCCTTAATTGAAGGCTTAGTAAGGCGGCCTAAGAGTATTGATTGAGCTTCGGTGACTGCCTTCACTTAGCTTACTTTGTTAAGCCCTGGAGTTGAGACACTCCCCCCTCATCTCTCTCTCTCTCTCTCTCTCTCTCTTTTATTTCCAGCACGTTTTATTGCTTCAGTATGGTCACGCAGAGGTTCTTGCACGTAGGTCTTCAGAATAACATGCTGCTACCTCCCAGAGTTTCACTAATGCTCTTTCAAACAAAGCGAACAAAGATTCGGTTTCCATTAGGAATATCGCAAGAGGTGGCGCGTACTTCACGCGGCTGTCCGTCACTTTGTTTAACGCTGACGGTGCTTGTGACGAGGCGTGTTATCTATTATGTTACGCGCTGTCACATGCTATCACATCTACTAGTTAAATAATGCACTTTGGCAGCACAATTGCACTTTCTGGCAGCAGTTATCAGAATCATTTTTCGGAAATGCACACCACTCTACTATGACGGCAAACTAAAATACGGCTTGAGACCGATAATAAAGTTTCAAGTTAGCTTATCTGCAATAGGCAACGAATGAGTACCGGTAATCCAGATAACTCCGCTCTACAGGACACGTTGAAATGCTGGTTGCCGCCCACACATATCATTTTAGCCGAAGCAGGATAGTGCATAAAAAGGAAAGGAAGTGACGCTAAAGCTGTCAGACTTAACAGGTTTATGCATACCCTATGTGTTCTGTACAAGTAAACATTTTCTTCACGCGGCATCCTGTTCGTTCTTACTTGACATGCCAGCATCGTCGTTCTCTTATTGACTGTTTCCAATATTCATGTTCCACCCCCTTTACGTGTGCAAGCCTATACACGTTAAACAAAGTGGAGAATGTATGAATTATAAGTGAAAGAGCATGCCAGAAATTAAAAGAAAGGGCATTAATTCTGACCCATCAATCGCAAATGCGAAGCTCTTTTTGAATGCTGTGATTTCCTCGAAAGAATACTTTTTGCTTGCTTTTGTTGTTAGGTAGACTGCGAAGTGTTTAAGGCAGTATTGCGGTAGATAGTTGGCATTCAAGCGGAGCAATTGCCGGTAACTTTTATAAGGCTACGTCGGCCTGTAGCAAGCAACACTCGTCCTTCTTCCTCTCCTCCTCCTCCTCCTCCTCCTCCTCCTCGAAAGTATACAGCCCAATACATATTAGAAGGCTACAACATAACACCGGGTTGAAGAAAAATACACCAATAGGCTCCCAGTAGCCTAGGCTGGTAATGACATTTTGTGCACTGGCAAAATCTGCGGCTGACTTGCGCATATATCAGGTTTGCAAAGGCTGATCTTTACCCGCCGTGGTTGCTCAGTGGCTATGGTGTTGGGCTGCTGAGCACGAGGTCGCGGGATCGAATCTCGGCCACGGCGGCCGCATTTCGATGGGGGCGAAATGCGAAAACACCCGTGTGCTTAGATTTAGGTGCACGTTAAAGAACCCCAGGTGGTCAAAATTTCCGGAGTCCTCCACTACGGCGTGCCTCATAATCAGAAAGTGGTTTTGGCACGTAAAACCCCAAATATTAAAAAAAAAAGAATTATTAGAAAAGGCTGATCTTTAATTCTTCGTTTCTTGACGTCGCAGATAAAGCGATGTGTTTTAAGCGATGATTTCCTGTTGCTTCACTTATCCCACATGACAGCACCTTGTAAGTATATATCTTTGTTGTCCTATTGAAATGCTTAGCTCTATGTTGAGTGTAATTGTTTTTTTCTTTTTGACACGAATAGAATGATATCTGCACTAAAAGCAGCGTCGCAGGAGCTCAACAAGGACTCAGTAGCCCTTCTTCACCTGACAGCCGCATTGTACACTATGAAAATTTATTGACAGCACATTACTAGCACATTATTTAAGATATCACTAACATTTATGCACTGGTGTTACAACAACGATCATTTCAACGTGCTAGATAAGTGTACTTATTATTATTCAACAGTACAACACCACACAGCCATTTTATCAAAGTGTGCAGCAATGTATCGTACGACCGACTCAGAAACAAAACAGACACCGCTGTCTTATGTGTTTCCTTTTTGTGTGCTTTGTTTGGTGGCGCTAACAGCGTATTTCTTTGTTTTTTTTAATTGCAAAAAGAAGTGAATAAGTAACTTTGCGCAATAAAAACCACAGACACATATGACAAGAGGAATTTTTCCTACCATTAAACCGTTGTGAGTAGCGCTAGTGCTTGTCCACCTTTCTTGTGTCTGTGGTTTTTATTGCGCTAAGTTAATTGTTCAGTTATGGAAAAACAACTTGCCCAACCACGAATCCTTCTAGCAAAAAAGAAGTGCCTCGAAAAACCTTGACGATGGATGACAATAATGCGTGCACGAATGATTTGATTTTGCTCGTTGGCGGATGGACAGAATGTGTTGAAAAATTGGATTGCTGTGTCGAAGACAGTCTGTATTTTCTTAATTTTGGACAAAATTAATTTTATGGCGCGAGTGCGGATAATATTGGCAGCACATTTGTCTATATATCTGCTGAATGGAAGACTCAAAGAAAGTTTATTTGGCATGAGCGCCTGTCTAGAGCGCTGCTCCGCGCGAGGTCGAAGGTTGTTTCGTGGTCGGCTGCGGCGGCCGCATTTAGATGGGGGCAGGATACGAAAACGCGGCACATTATTTATGGACACTTTTTCTAATTCCTGGGCAATCGAAATCGCTCTGGATTCATCACTATGGTGGGCCTCATAGACGTATCATCGCATATTTTAAATTTATTTTTGCTGGAGTAGAGCGCCTATTTAATGTACTAGAATGAATCAGGGCTGTCGGCAATGAGTCTGAAGAAAATTTCTAACTTTCACAGCTATGAATTCGAAGTGAAAAGTCACCTGCTGTTATTATCTTGCCAACACCGGAGTCCAAACACAGGTCATGTCAGACAGAGGGGCCCAGGGCGAAAGTCGCAAGTCCGAGATGTGACACAAGTGCTAAGCGAGAGAACGGGCTAAGGGGTAGGAGGGGGGCGGGGAGAAAAAAAAAGAGCTGCAACCACCGCCACTACTGGGTGTGGGCACGACCGGGTCGTTTCGAGAGCTGTACGTCTCAACGTCACGCGCTCGCTTTTTAAGCTTGCAGGACGCGTGCTCTGGCTGGCGATTCTCTCGAAAGACGTGTGCACTGTCGAACGCGAAAAGCCCTTTTCCCGTTATGCGAAGAAGAAAGCAAATGATAGCCGGAAAGTATGCAAGAACCAGGGAGAAACAGCATTACGTGCCGGCGGAAAATCGCAGCGAGCCGTTTTGCGGCACCACTTTCGCCCTCCCTTTCCCCCCCTCCCCCCGTGCCTGCCTTTCAACCTGCCTTTCCCTGAGCCTAAAAATGCACGCCCGCCGTGCCGAACTCTGGATCGCCCGTTCACCGCCAGCGCCCGTCCTTTACAGCAACTCGAGGCTTGGAGCGGTTTTGAAAACGGCTCCTGAACTGCCAAAACGAGGAGAGGAGTAATGCTTAGATTGAAAAAAAAAAGAAAACGAGAAGAAAAACGAGAAATGAAGCACATTTCTTGTTTTTACTCCAGGGTTCCTTAAGATGCACTCCGTTTCGCGATAGAATGGCAATCCTTCTTTCCTTTTTCTAGCGGCCATTATATTTGAGAATGCAGTTAGGAATGCGGGGGGGGGGGGGGGGGGGGGGGGCTAGTGCGCCAGTATACAGACTGTGCGCGTTTGACTTCTCCATTCCGTGCG
Source organism: Dermacentor variabilis (assembly GCF_050947875.1). Lineage (NCBI taxonomy): Eukaryota > Metazoa > Arthropoda > Arachnida > Ixodida > Ixodidae > Dermacentor > Dermacentor variabilis. The sequence continues at coordinate 20,361,622 of NC_134572.1, read as the reverse complement.
CCCATTCTTACCGTCTGATCGGGTCATTCTATATACAAAACCACTTTAGTGCCTACGGAAATATGTGCAGTCGAAATGAAGAAAAGATAAACACTCAAAACAAAACAAATATTCCAAATCTCGCTTGAAATGATATTTTGAGTTCATCTTTTACTTCAAATGACGGTTACGGAGATGATTTTTGTCAGAGTATATCTTCAGAATTAGGTAATTAGTGCATTTATCTACTTCTCCTTTTCAAGTACTACTAATGTTTGAGGCATTGAATGTACCAAGCACTTGTGGACTAGATGCTCACTAGTCGCGTGTAAAAAGACTTGAGTCAACACCGCTTAAAGGCACTGGTGGTACATCCTAATGCATGATTTTAGGGCCAACGACTTTTCTATTTTAGGTAACTTAGATTTATAGCCAGTAGAAAAAGGCAACATAGTATCGCACGCGCTAGTACAATTTCAGCGGTAATCAACAATACCTTAATGGCACTAGATGTGCCTCAAAGCAGCAGCCGAGCTATGAATAACACACTAACGAGCACGTGAGGTCAGTGCAGACCACAAGCATGCTCTTTGGCTTCAGCCAAAGGCTCAGCCGGCGGGGTTTTTTCACGCTCTCATCAGCACCCGGTCATTGTGAACATAAATTTTACCAGCGATATCATGCCGAGCAGCAGGCACTACAGGTGAGGAGCAACCATGCCGCGTACGCCAGTCAATGCACCTTTCAATCAATTGTGCTGGCCTGTTGATAAGTTCATGACGGTAAGGTCACTTCAGTGTTCTTGGGTGTTTTTTGTGATTTAATTTTCTTGGCCATGCGACACGATGTAGCCGGTGCCACCTAAGGATACTGATCTGTTCTTTAACGTCATGTTGGTAAAAAATATAAAAGCTTTCGCATTACAATATTGTTGAAAGTTACATTATTCACCAAGTCAGAAGAAGTATCCGTCAACTGTTGTTTATTTATTTCTATCTCATTCAAGAAAACCAGACAGTCCGGACTGTCCACTCGTAGAACTGTCGTGGTAGTATCATTTGTCTTCGACATTGGCCAAGGAAAGATACTCATTAGATAAAAAAAAATTCTTTTTACTGCGCAAACCTCAGGATGGAAGGAAGAGGGTGACAGGAACACTGACAACCAAGTTTATTGCTCCGATAAACTTGGTTCAGCCCAAGCAGCCCAAGCAGCCAGCCTTTTGATGAAACAAATATTTAGGAAGCGTATGCTATGTAAGCCAGAACATTTTTATTCATCCAGTGCTCTACTGAGTGTCATATGTTGTGTCGCTATTCTCCCTTTTTACGCAAATTTGTTTCCTTTGCCAAGTTACAAGGAGTAGCCGGTGCCACCATAAAGGCGCCAACCTCTCCTAATATTCATTTCAATAAAAGAAAAAAAAACATCAGACCACAGGAGCTTTAGCTGCTGGCACTTATGGATCTCCATGTAGTTGTGTTATTGTAACTGAGAATATTAAACGACGAATATCACTTTACGTCCCCCTCCCCTCTTCTCTCAGCGTAGGGTAGCAAACCAGATCTCCCTCTCTGGGTAACCTCCCTGGCTTTCCCCTTTCCTCTGTCTCTCTCTCTCTTCCCAATCTTAGATTTCTTTCGCAGTGTTCTGTTTTTTCTCCGCTACTGTAGCGCATTTCAAGTGTCCCACCTCCAACGTATTGTTGAAGCTCTACTTTGCGTGCTGCAAGCAAAGCTATCGATTTCGATCCGCAAATGAGCTCTTAAAATAATAGGGCGGTATAACAACATCACTCTTGTCTTCTTTGCTGAATTCAAAGTGTAGCTTATGTCGTCATTTGTATCAAAACACTGTTGTCGACTCTAGAATTTTCCTTCGCCTTTTGGCGTTATATGATGTAAACACTTTTGCCTAAGCGGCAAGAGTTCGTTCTTTCGTTCGTTCGTTCGTTCGTTCGTTTGTTCGTTCGTTCGTTTGTTCGTTCGTTCGTGTTCGTGTGTGTGCGTGCGTGCGTGCGTGTGTGTGTGTGTGTGTGTGTATGTGTGTGTGTGTGTGTGTGTGTGTGTGTGTGTGTGTGTGTGTGTGTGTGTGTGTGTTTGTGTGTGTATGCGTCCATTCGTATCAAGTCACATTTCATCATCATCAGCCTAGTTACGCCCACTGCAGGGCAAAGGCCTCTCCCATACTTCTCCAACTACCCCGGTCATGTACTAATTGTGGCCATGTTGTCCCTGCAAACGTCTTAATGTCATCCGCCCACCTAACTTTCTGCCGCCCCCTGCTACGCATCCCTTCCCTTGGAATCCAGTCCGTAACCCTTAGTGACCATCGGTTATCTTCCCTCCTCATTACATGTCCGGCCCATGCCCATTTCTTTTTCTTGATTTCAACTAAGATGTCGTTTACCCGCGTTTGTTGCCTCACCCAATCTGCTCTTTTCTTATCCCTTAACGTCACACCCATCATTCTTCTTTCCATAGCTCGTTGCGTCATCCTCAATTTCAGCAGAACCCTTTTCGTAAGCCTCCAGGTTTCTGCCCCATATGTGAGTACTGGTAACACACAGCTGTTATACACTTTCCTATTGAGGGTTAGTGGCAACCTGCTGTTCATGATTTGAGAATGCCTGCCAAACGCACCCCAGCCCATTCTTATTCTTCTGGTTATTTCAGTCTCATGATCCGGATCCGTGGTCACTACCTGCCCTAAGTAGATGTATTCCCTTACCCCTTCCAGTGCTTCGCTACCTATCGTAAACTGCTGTTCTCTTCCGAGCCTGTAAAACATTACTTTAGTTTTCTGCAGATTAATTTTCAGACCCACCCTTCTGCTTTGCCTCTCCAGGTCAGTGAGCATGCATTGCAATTGGTCTCCTGAGTTACTAAGCAAGGCAATATCATCAGCGAATCGCAAGTTGCTAAGGTATTCTCCATCAACTTTTATCCCCAATTCTTCCCACTCCAGACCTCTGAATACCTCCTGTAAACATGCTGTGAATAGCATTGGAGATATCGTATCTCCCTGTGTGACGCCTTTCTTTATAGGGATTTTGTTGCTTTCTTTGTGGAGGACTACGGTGGCTGTGGAGCCGCTATAGATATCTTCCAGTATCTTTACATATGGCTCATCTACACCCTGATTCCGTAATGCCTCCATGACTGCTGAGGTTTCGACTGAATCAAACGCTTTCTCGTAATCAATGAAAGCTATATATAAGGGTTGGTTATATTCTGCACATTTCTCTATCACTTGATTGATAGTGTGAATATGGTCTATTGTTGAGTAGCCTTTACGGAATCCTGCCTGGTCCTTTGGTTGACAGAAGTCTAAGGTGTTCCTGATTCTATTTGCGATTACCTTAGTAAATACTTTGTAGGCAACGGACAGTAAGCTGATCGGTCTGTAATTTTTCAAGTCTTTGGCGTCCCCTTTCTTATGGATTAGGATTATGTTAGCGTTCTTCCAAGATTCCGGTACGCTCGAGGTTATGAGGCATTGCGTATACAGGGTGGCCAGTTTCTCTAGAACAATCTGACCACCATCCTTCAACAAATCTGCTGTTACCTGATCCTCCCCAGCTGCCTTCCCCCTTTGCATAGCTCCTAAGGCTTTCTTTACTTCTTCTGGCGTTACCTGTGGGATTTCGAATTCCTCTAGGCTATTCTCTCTTCCACTATCGTCGTGGGTGCCACTGGTACTGTATAAATCTCTATAGAACTCCTCAGCCACTTGAACTATCTCATCCATATTAGTAACGATATTGCCGGCTTTGTCTCTTAACGCACACATCTGATTCTTGCCTATTCCTAGTTTCTTCTTCACTGTTTTTAGGCTTCCTCCGTTCCTGAGAGCCTGTTCAATTCTATCCATATTATAGTTTCTGATGTCCGCTGTCTTACGCTTGTTGATTAACTTAGAAAGTTCTGCCAGTTCTATTCTAGCTGTAGGGTTAGAGGCTTTCATACATTGGCGTTTCTTGATCAGATCTTTCGTCTCCTGCGATAGCTTACTGGTTTCCTGTCTAACGGAGTTACCACCGACTTCTATTGCGCACTCCTTAATGGTTCCCATGAGATAGTCGTTCATTGCTTCAACACTAAGGTCCTCTTCCTGAGTTAAAGCCGAATACCTGTTCTGTAGCTTGACCCGGAATTCCTCTAGTTTCCCTCTTACCGCTAACTCATTGATTGGCTTCTTGTGTACCAATTTCTTCCGTTCCCTCCTCAATTCTAGGCTAATTCGAGTTCTTACCATCCTATGGTCACTGCAGCGTACCTTGCCGAGCACGTCTACATCTTGTATGATGCCAGGGTTCGCGCAGAGTATGAAGTCGATTTCATTTCTAGTCTCACCATTCGGGCTCCTCCATGTCCACTTTCGACTAACCCGCTTGCGGAAAAAGGTGTTCATTATTCGCATATTATTCTGTTCTGTAAACTCTACTAATAATTCTCCTCTGCTATTCCTAGAGCCTATGCCATATTCCCCCACTGACTTGTCTCCAGCCTGCTTCTTGCCTACCCTGGCATTGAAGTCGCCCATCAGTATAGTGTATTTTGTTTTGACTTTACCCATCGCCGATTCCACGTCTTCATAAAAGCTTTCGACTTCCTGGTCATCATGACTGCATGTAGGGGCATAGACTTGTACCACCTTCAATTTGTACCTCTTATTAAGTTTCACAACAAGACCTGCCACCCTCTCGTTAATGCTATAGAATTCTTGTATGTTACCAGCTATTTCCTTATTAATCAGGAATCCGACTCCTAGTTCTCGTCTCTCCGCTAAGCCCCGGTAACACAGTACATGCCCGCTTTTTAGCACTGTATATGCTTCTTTTGTCCTCCTAACCTCACTGAGCCCTATTATATCCCATTTACTACCCTCTAATTCCTCCAATAACACTGCTAGACTCGCCTCACTAGATAGCGTTCTAGCGTTAAACGTTGCCAGGTTCAGATTCACACACACACACACACACACACACACACACACACACACACACACACACACACACACACACACACACACACACACACACACACACACACACACACACACACACACACACACACACACACACACACACACACACACACACACACACACACACACACACACACACACACACACACACACACACACACATCACATCACATCACACACACACACACACACACACACACACACACGCGCGCGCACGCACGCACACACACGAACACGAACGAACGAACAAACGAACGAACGAACGAACGAAAGAACGAACTCTTGCCGCTTAGGCAAAAGTGTTTACATCATATAACGCCGAAAGGCGAAGGAAAATTCTAGAGTCGACAACAGTGTTTTGATACAAATGACGACATAAGCTACACTTTGAATTCAGCAAAGAAGACAAGAGTGATGTTGTTATACCGCCCTATTATTTGCCCTATTATTTGCAATCAAATGCAGTAGCCTCCGCAGTTGCAGCGAGCATTCATGTTAATAATCAGCGCGCCACAGCTGATTACTTTTCACGCTTTGTATGAAGCCCTTCCTTAGTCAATTTCGTGCAGAAGTTAACGAAGCCTCGCACAAATGAATTAGGAGCATATAGGTTGTATATGTTATACAATAGTCGATAAACTTCGCCTTAGAAACACGTGGCCCGTATTTATGCAGGGATACAGCCTTACCCGTGCCTGTAGAGTTGTGTGTGCCTATCAAAGAACCAAACATTACGAGGCAAGGCGTTACTCTCGATGGCACCTCCCCGTGGTGATAAGCGACATGAATAGAGATAGAGAGAGAGAGAGAGAGAGAGAGAGAGAAAGAGAGAGACGAAGGGGGAAAGGTAGGGAGGTTAACGAAGGGCGTGACCGGTTGGCTACTCTACACTTGGGGAGGGGGAAAAGGGAAGAACAGATAAGGAGAGAAAAGAAATAGTCAGTCATTCACAGTCAGTCGCAGAGGGATCTCCACTGTTACAAGCATTCATACAGTCCAGTGTCCTTCAAGAAGCGCAGAAGGAATTTTGTGACCTCTTGCATGCAAGAATGCATGAGCCATGGTTCAAGGATCCTTTCTTCTGAGAGCACTCTGTTATCTAGCAGGTTAAGTTTAGCTTGTAAAGTACGTCGTTCAGTGTCAAAGGATGGACAGTGACACAGAAGGTGCTCTAGAGTCTCATTCCACCCGCACAAATTGCACGCCGCACTGTTGGTCATTCCCATCAGGAATTGATAGAAATTTGTAAATGTGGCGCCAAACCGAATGCGACACCGTAAGGTCGTTTCGCGACGGGGCAGTCAAGGTGGCAGGGGAAGTCGGAACGTAGGGTCGCGAAAGTGCAAGAGTGAGTTGGTTAAACCCGGTGAATTCCATCGCAGAAGTGTGATGCGGCAAGTGATTGAAATTGTCGCGCAGCATCAGTTCTTTAAAGTTGTATAGTAACCCGCTGAGGTTTTTGGTAAGCCGAACGTGCAGCTTCATCTGCACTGTCGTTGCCGTCAATTCCGCAATTTGCTTGGCAACCATTGAAATACAATGTCGTGGTCTTTCTTGAGCGCGTAATGATGACCGCACATTATTTCGTACATTAGCCGCTCGTGTTACCCATGACGTAGGGCAAACTGCAGAGCTTGTACGGCTGCTTTGGAATCGCAGAAAATGGCTCAACGCTTTGATGACTGCTGGAACACTTACTTGAGTCTACCTTGAAGAGCCTCAAGTTCTGCTGCTGTCCACGTTGTATTGTGCGAATATTTAAACTGCAAAGCGACGGCGTCTGATGGAACAATTACTGCTCCGGTAGAGCTGTTTGAATTGGTGGAACCGTCCGTGTAAATGTGTATGCGGTCAAAAGAACACTCGTTGAGGAGAAGCAGAGACGCTTCAGAGCTAGTGGTGACAAGTCTGCCTATTTAGCTATACCAGGAATTTAGTGGCGCACGTGAATTCGCCGGAGACACTACAATGCCGATGTTCGGCGTTTCACAGGCTTGAAGCAAGATGGTATCGAGTCATGATGTATTGTCACAATACTACAGAACGTAGCCTGTGGTCTTCAAACTGGCAAATCGGCTAAATGGTGGGATAGTGGAGCTGCGGGTGTCGCAGATTGCTATTGTCTTGCTCTACGCTGACTATATTTGCATCTGGGCATACGGCGTGACAAGGCGACAAGTTCGCGCCAGAATACAGAAAGCGGCAACTCTGACAGCGGCATACCTTCGCAGACAAGGTCTGACAATTTCTGCAAAAAAATATGCACTAGTGGCATTTACACGAAAACCGATGTCTTTTCACCCGGTATGTATCGAGGGCCAGTCATTTAAGTACAAGAAAGCTCACAGGTTCTTAGGCGTTACTGTGGATCGTGACCTCACCTGGAGTCCGCATGTCTCATACAAGAAAAAAAAAATAAAGCTCATTTGTATTGTGAATATGTTCAAATTCGTAGCTAGAAAATCGTTCGGACCATCCCAGCGCTCCCCGTTGTAGCTATAGGTATTTTGCGATACAGTCTTCCTGTTTTGTCCAACACATGCACGATTAATCTCCTTGCACTATAGAGCGTACAAGCCCAAGCACTTCCGACATGTCTTGACCGCACGAGATGTTCTCCAACAGCTGCAACGCTTGGCATTGCACAGGAGCACCCGACCACCACTTATATAATCGGTGACACGCTAAGAGCGCACATTAAACACCTTTCTCGGCTACGTATAGCTATGACAGCTACAGCTAAGGCCGTTTCTGTTCTGTGCCTCTGGAGATTCACGGCCCTTGAGTGGTTCAGACACCGTCTTTCGATTCTAATGGCAGACACCCAGGCTGAAATTTACCAAGTGGGAGAACCTAATAAATATACTTGGAGACTTGTCCATTTCATTCTCTAAAACTAAAGATAGAAACATTGTCTTGCTTACAAAATTCACGCGCAATGAAACCGTCGACAGAGAATAGCTTTGTAAATGCGACCGTCATCATACGCTGTTCAAACGACGAGGAGTCAAGGCTATCAGCATACATAACGAATATAAACACGACGCCTTATCCACTTACAGATTTGTCGTACATTACGGATACGCCAACTCGAGTCTCGCTTTGCGAACACGAAGAACCAAGGCCCTAAGGGAGGTAAAGAAAAATAAACAAATTCTTTGAGGGAGCACTGAGGACGAACCAAAGGAGGCAGGGGGGGGGGGAGTGAAGGGGCGGACCATTCTTTGCTCTCAGCGGCAACAAACGACGACGTGGAAATATAATTCCTCGCCCTTTTCTGCGAGCGCAATTCATTTCCGGGATGGCTGGGCCCTAAAACGCTGTTCGACTTCGCCGATCCATCATTCGTTGGAGACGAGCTCTGCCAAAGCAGGGGAACGAGCGGTTTTGTGGCAGGAAGCCGGAGACGAGGCGGCGCGGCAAAACTCGTCGGCCAGTGGTGCTCGTGCAGAGCGGCGGATCCTCGTCCTTTGTGCCGAGGCATAGTTCTCGGCTTGGCCCTCTCTGAGCAATTCCTCGCCGCCACGCTTCCGCCATTCTCGCTGGCAGGCTAACAAAGGGGCAGCGCATCGCATCTATACCGCTCAGTGTGAACTCACGAGGTGCCGGGGCTTCGACACGCCGTTACTCTGCTCGAGGCACGTTATGTTGCCAAAAAATAAAGTGTCGCTGTATGACTCACGCAGAACGTCAAGAAGTGAGTGTTTTGTGTGCGTGTCATTTGATCCGTAAGCGTTATCTCTGAGATCTATTATTCTTGGCCGAATGACGTTATGTTTCTGTGCACCTGCTGGGCGTGTGTTTCGTGTCCTCTAGTGCTCTGCCCTGAGGATCCGCGGTCATTGAGCAATAGGGAACGTTTATTCGCTTGTGGGCTTTTTCTTTCTCTCTTTCTTGTTGCGCATTAAGTTGGTTTGCATCTCCAACAAATCATTTGTTTCTTTGTAATACGTCCCGAGGCTCGGAGTATACGGTCGCATCTCAGCGACTGTCTCTTCGGCCAGCGACTCAGATGGCTGTCGCGACATTCTCGGGCGAAAGCGGCTGCACTGTCCCGCAAACGATCGGAAAGAGCGGCCGAGCAGGAAGCGTTGTTCATGGCGTAGTCCCGCAGTATATTTTGTGCATTTCGGCGCCATGCGGTCGTTACTTCGTGCGGTGCGGCCACCCGTCCATGCGCGTCGCTGCTGCTGGCAGAAAACTTGGAACCACTCTTTTCAACCAACGTAGTGATACGCGTCAGTGCGTTTCGTATTCATAGCTTTCGTACCAGAGACTTTCTTTAGTTGCGCATTCTGCTTCTGCCTGTTCGTAATGCTTCTTCTCGCTCCACACAAGCGATTCAGGACGATGTTGTTTTCCATCTTTCTTTCTATTGTGCTGATACCAGCAGCGCCGCATCGCATTGCCGTCCCTTATATCCTTATATCCTTATTGATATAATCATATAATCAATAAACTTTAATGTGTCCTACAAGGCTGCCCTCCCCTTCTTCAGGTTCGATGAGAAGGTAATTATCTTGCCTTCGCTCGCATGCAGCTAGGCTTCACTAAACGAACAGCGGCCAACGTAGCTTAAGCGTGCAGTAGTTTGAACACTCAGACGGCAACATCGTTGACTATAAGTGTCTACAAACATAACCGCGTGCACAGAGTTAATGTATTGATTCTGTCCTTCCTCTCTCATTTTTCATCCTTCTTCCCTCTGCGCAGGGAAGCAAACGAGACGCTTATATATTTACTGAAGTTAAAAAAAAAGGAGAAGAGATTTAGTCACCTACAATAGTTACTGCAACTTCTTTTCATGTAATAGTAATAACAATTAAAGATATTGTGATACACAGAAGTATCATCACATGTGCCGAAAATCTAGAGCGGAGTTAGGAGAGTAAGTGTAGCTCACTTTCGCTGTCTTTCCTTCCTTCTTTTGCTATCTTTTTTTTTTAAGAAAGGAAGGTTGGGGCAGGGGGAGGGGGTGCGTGTTCGGGAAACTTCTGTATAGTAATAGCACTTACTCATCAGTCTGCCTTCTGACACCGCAACATTTTTCTGTTTGAGTTCCCCGAAAAAGGAAATCTGGTTGATAAGACGCGTATTTTTGAGGTTTCGACGTCTCGTTCACTTGGCGCCTTCAACTTGCTTTATTCTTTCTTCCAGATGACTGAGTAACGACGTTCCTTGTGAGGCTGAACCACACACCAAAAGCCGGACATTCATTGGTAGGTACACGGAATCTTACTAAATATCAGTTACAACGAAGTATATGGCGTACATACAGAGAGGGAATGTTTACATGAAACAGGGTTGAATTCACAGCGATGCTGACATGCGCACGAATATACTGGAGCATTGCTTGATCTATCTTAGTTATATCTAACATATGTGCCTTATGTGAATTCAGGAGTAGCATCGGCCGACACACTGTCTTGCGCAGTCCCTACATTCATGGCTTATCATATACAAGGTCACTAGTCTTATATATAAAGCTATGGACCTTATAACTCTTCTGACGCCTTTTGATAAGGCAGTTGGTAGGTACGCTTCTGTGCGTCCCGTTCTCTTTGTAGTGTCTGTTTTCGCGCGTTTCAAGAGTATCAAATGTAAACCGCAACGACTTGCCCAGCAACTTGTCCGTTTCTGACACACGAAGATTGCATGCGGGAGCAATAAGCGAGCCAAGGATTAAGACGGCCATCAAGTAAATGCCAGGGCCTGCCGGAAATTACGACAACGCGAGGTAGCCCACAGTCTGACGACCGAGCTCGCGTGACTCAGTCACCGTTCACAAGACATGGGTTTGCCCCCAAGCGCTCTACAACCTTGCCCTGTAGGGTAACGGGGCTGTCTACAGAAACGCTGCTCAGAAAAACCTCCATGGCTGCCATCTCTGATCCAGCGACCCTCTTCCCGGAGAGCTATCTTGAGTGGAACAGGCCATTTTAACCAATGTTAGAACAGGGTATACGAGATGATGTATAGACGACGTCATTGCCTCATTAAAGTAGCGATGGCAATGCAATGACTTCGACAGCCCGCAACCACCTCCGATAGGGAAATGCTTTGCATGTGCAAGGTCGGTAACCCCAAATGTTCACCACCTGGCGTGGGAATGACAAGTACTAAATATTTCCTGGAAAAGTGCTGGTCTAAGGTGGGGGACTTCGTTCGAGGACTGGGACTGGCCACGTGCTAATGTCAAAGAGACACGTAGCTCTCTATAGAGCTTCGCATGTGAAGCTTTCATAGTGCCTCAAATGTGTATCTTAGAGTGTATCATTAGTTTAGAGTGCAATTTTTTTTCCACAGTGTGTATCATTCATTTCATTTTGTTGTGTTTGTCAGTAACATGCTACGCAATCTGTAGTGAATGTGCCCGAACTGGCCCAAATACCCACCCTAGAGAAATGCCAGCGCGAATAGATTGAGCTACACCTAGCCCAATCTCTCTTTCCCTTGCCAACTATCCCGAATTGACCTCAATCACTCATTTAATTATATTATGCTCTTTCTCTAACACTTATTTGCCTAAAATTCCGCGTAACTACTTACACAAGGTTAGACTTACATGAGAGACATATCATAGCAGCATTGCGACGTCTGTATGAGAATTGTCAGGTCTGCGCCGCAGCCCAGATGAACAATTGGTAGCAGAGACGCGAATGCGCTATCATCAAGCGGTGGACAGAGGCCACGGTGGACAATGGCTACCTGGGCACTGCAACACCACTGACAATGAATGTGCCGACAAAGCTGCCCGTAAGACACATGGTGAATGTGAAAGCGCCTCGATACTATTGTCGAGAATGGATACAGCGCGGCACGTTAGCGGTCTTGCCCATATTATTACTGTAGAAAAAATGGAACACACCGTATTTCACCAACCTGCACCTATATGCCATGGACCCGCATATGAGATTACAAGTTTTTCCTGGTTATACCTCCCTCTCTCTCTCTGTATGAGAAGGTACGCGGATAATATATAAATCTAAGATATTGGTACTTTCCAAGATAAACTTTAATGCGACATGCGCTTTCCTCTGTAACCCTGGTGTTGGCCACGCGCCAAGTATTTTTTCCGCGGTTAATGACCGTTGATCTAATAACATTGAATCTGACCTCAGTGTTAGCCTTGCAGTTTCGTCTCTTGAGCACTGGAGACGAAAGTAATACATATATATATATATATATATATATATATATATATATATATATATATATATATATATATATATATATATATATATAATCGTCAGCTTGGACGGAAGGGCGCTGTGGACTTGAGACGCATTTTATGGCGGTCACAAAGTGCTGCGTGTATGCGGTAGCAAGCCGGAGGCAGTGCAAATCAGTCTCGAAATTTCTCTCATAGCGAGGATTTGGCAGAATTTACAGCTTTATACACGAATTTATGAAGTCCTCAGAACGCTTAGAGTGCTGATGAAAGCAGGTGTTTTTGCTCAGACGGTCGGATATCAGTATCAGGAGTAGGCGGACTTTATTGCAATAAATAGGGAGATTATGTGTCTTCGTTATTGTGCGCCCGCATTGGAGCTGCATCCACTGAAGCGCTACCAGAAATATTACAGTGTTTTGGTGCCTACTAAAGTGCTATAACGTGATGTCTCGCTTTACATTTTTGTGACTTGCTTTCCATAAAATAAATGTTTACGCAATAAATTTTGTCAATGTTCTTTAATGAGATGAGTACCGCTTGAAAGTCAATAGAGATAATACATTTCTGAGTTTTTTTATACTAATGCTCTGAATCACTCTCAGCAAAATATTTCTTGTACTTATTATTTCATCGACCAATAAATGTATTTTCGGAGTTGTCAGCATCCAAGGATAGGAACTAATATCCACTTTGAGGTATTCAAACTTCTCTAACAATGTCAGACGGTGGTGAACAAGCTTGTGAACTTAGTTCTTGTATCTTTCCCTAAGGACATGGTTTAGTGGATGACTTTCATATTGCCTTAAAACGCGGTAAGTGTGTTCCAACAAGTTCCAACCATTGCTATTATTGGAAGAGGCGGGTGTCGAGCTTCAGCGATAATTGAAGTTCTCGAGTATACTTATGTGCTCTTTACACCTTAAGTACACAATACTCCGAGATGCTAAGTCAGCATATGAAATAATAATAATGAGAGTGTAAAGCGTGATACTGATACTGTAAATTCAATGCTTGCATGAGAGAATCTATCCATAACACAGCTAGTGGTTTTATTCTTTCATTTTTTTTTACTTCTTTCCTGAAATACACTTTCGGCACCGAGTCAATGCATGAACTTGGAGGGAACATTTATTCCGCTATAATGCATGCAAGTGAAAATTTATTAGCCGCGAAAATGATAAATTGTCATCCTAGGGATGTTAGCACATTCCTCCATCTTTCAGCTTAGCGCATAACAGTGATTTACCATATTAAATTTATTATCGTTGCTCATCTAACACAAAACCTTCAATGAAGCTAGCTCCTTGGACAGCAGGTTCTAGTCCGTTGCGTGGAAGCTACCTGGAAAGAAGAAGAAAATGACATAGGTCATTCAAGGGTACCCTGCTAGCACAAAAATCGTACCTTTAAAGGAAAGCAGTTTGTAAGAAAAACAAGACACCAACGGGTTTCTCTGCTCAAATGCGCTTTCTTTAGCTAGCTGCGCGACTGGTGCCAAGTTAAAACAACACACTGCAGCGACTCTTTTGACAAATGACAACGAATTACGGTTTGACGCATGGCACGCCCCGTCAACCAGCTAAGTGTTCCGTCTCATGACGTGTGCGAGAAAGGCTGCGCGACTGGCATTTCCGCGGTCCAGTGCTCGTGCGCGTTTCGGATTGTTTCGGGGGAGCTTCTCTGCCACTTGCGGGGACGGCGGGAATAAGGGGGGGGGGGGGGTGAACTGCGCGCTACGGAGCTGTTCGACAGGCGTGAAAACCTCGATGCCGTTTCCGCACGAGCGTGAAATTTTAGCCTCGGAGTGCGCGCTCGTGACCCGGCCTCACTCGCGGAGACAGTGACGCGTCCAGGGCCGTCGTTGTCGGCACTGGCAGGCCTCGCGCCCCTTTTTGCCTGACGGGTGCGATGCGACGGCCTCGTAGCACTGTCGGCCTGCAAGTCGCAAACACGGTCGCTATGGCATGCGAGCACAGGTGTCGGTCACTGCTAGCACGGCTGCGCGATGGAAAAGCACTGTGTGGAGTTGCATCGAGCGATCGTGCTACTAGCATGGATATTAGTGGAGAGTGGTGGACAAGTTGTGGCCTTCTAAGCTATCTTTGGCGCAGCACCTAACGAACGACGCTTCAAGGCCATAGTCGTTTATCCTCGTCACTTGGCAACAGGCATAGAACGGGTCGTATTGAACGTATTCATCGTCCCTTCTAAAAGTCTACTTGTACTTCCCACTTCTAAACTCCTTTACAGCACTAATTTTTCACAAATACGCTCCTGTGAGAAGCAGCGCTTTTGTGTTTCATGCAGCTCACAAAGAGAATTCGCGCAGCTGCCATCCTGCCTCGCGATCAATTAGCGGTGATGGCGGTTAAACTGGGCATGCAGTACTTATTTGACCCACATGCAGACGACAGTTTCTTCGTTAGTTTCCTCCCAGCCTCCACACACGCTCACTCACTGAAGCACGCTTGTGCATGAAAAGAAAAAGCGCACGCAGAAGAATGATTGCGAGATAAAAGGAGAGCCGGCTGAACGCGACGGCTGACCACAGTGACCTGTTGACGTTCGTGCCACACAACAGTGAAGCGGAGAATCTCTCGCCTGAGAGGCGTGAACAGATGCTGATTAGCCTTAGCCGCCTGCGAAGTGGCCATCTTGGAGGTCATGACTTCGCAGTGACAGCTGCTTAGCAACAAGGGGCGCGTTGTGATTTTCTGCGCATTTGCAGCAGTGCGAAGCCGCCTTAGTTCTGGCTTCACTTCTTGCTTTTCGATAACTGGAGAGGTGACGGGAAGCTTCTTCTGTGCTCTCGCGCACCTGCGTGTATGATTTGCATGCCTATAAGTGCCATTTTGTGCATGTTATATAAAGTTGACAAAATGAAACTTAAATATAGGACAATACCAACATTTCCTTGCTCACGTCTTGATGAAAAAAAATAATAATGAATTCTTTCGTTGATTCATTTATTCATCCATGCAACGTGAGTGTTCAAGGGTGCTGAATTAGGAAGAGCGACATCTAGACACGCGCATGTGAATGGAACATACGCGAGTAAAATATTCATGCACAATGTGAAAAGGAAAGACACGTAAAATAAGAACTAGAAAACCATTGCTGTTAGGTTCTACGATATTAGAAGGCAGTTGATGTTACGTGAAACGAAGTACATAATCAAAGATTATACAACAGATACATAAACGCTATGACGACTTCGTGTTATGTGCAGGGCATGGAACTTCTTAAAATTTGCCAGCAACAATTCGGGTGATATTACAGTATAAAAAAAACAGAAGACACCTAACCACTTCTTATGAGTTGTGAATGCGAAAGCAATAATGTCCAATTGAACACCGCTGAACAGTCCCTCATGTTTTGTGCTGCGAGTAATGTTTTCAAGTTTTGCTGCGGGGTATGTTATAGAGGTTTGTTATTAATTGGTGCGGTTTTTTGTACAGTTTCTCCATTAGCATGTTTGCTGCAGACCGGAATCATTTGAACGATATTGCTGAGAAATCAAGGCACCCGCATGCCACCGTCGTCCTGCGCTACGAGAGACGGAGGAAGCAGCAGCCAACGAGGCATCGACGCGACGCCGGGAAGCGCCGTCTCGCGGTATCGTTTCCGTCGAGGTGCGCTGGTGACGTGGCGTCGCGGTGATTCCCTCTCTCCTCACGCAATACCTGGTGCGCTGCCGAAGCAGCAGGTGTTTCGTTTCGCCCGCCATACTTCGTCGAGGCCCGAGCCAGCGAGCGCGAGCCAGTGTCAGGAGCGCGCGAGGCGCGCTCATGACGTTGCGTCGCAGCCAATGGGAATTTAGGTGCCGTCTCGCTGCTACAGGCGCCGCCGGCTTTATCGCTCAATGTGCAATTTGACGCTTTCGCATCGAAGCTGGCTGCCTAGTGCTTTTTGTGGATAGCAAGATTACCGTGTTAAAATAGATTGGTCGCACCTAACGCGTTTTATTTCAATACTACAGTCTTGTGTTGGCTATGCCTTTGCGTAAAGCAATGTTGATGACCGGATGTATTTAGTACAAGAAATATATGAAAGATAAGAAGCTAAAGATATGTTTTCTCTTTGCTACCCTGAGCAGGAGTTGAGGAATAGGCTGGCATCTTTACGAATGTGTGACCATTTAACACAGGCCAAATTACTGCATGCCAAACTCACTGTTTAACGTGAGTGATATGGCTATTAGGACACTATAACGCCAACAGTAAGGTTTGGTTGACGCTCGATTTCATCAGTTGAGGAAGCTTTGTCAGAAGCCTACAGACTAGAAGCCTGTTCAGCCATGAGACTGACTTCAGCAAATTTGTGCATGTGGCTGGTTACGTGCAGAGTTCTAACTGAAAGGCGCATACTTAAACGGCAGTGTGAGTAATGGGGACAGTGCACGTCCGGCAATAATTTAAAGAGTAGCCTAAACTGCTGTACACAGAAATAGAGTTCCTGAAGATTTCAGTGGATCTGGAAGGGCTGTTAGTAAAAGGCGTGACATTTATTTTCAATAAGGACACTAGGGTTTCCCAGCACTACTAAATGTTAACAAGGATGTGCAGCATACACTAGCGCTTCTTGAATGGTTAGACGAATTCTGAAGTTCTACAAGGCTATGGTGCAACAGCAGGTTACTCAGGAAGCAGACGGATGTCAGAAGAAACGTAGTTTGGCGATTTATCACCATACACTGAGCAGAACAAAAGACCGAATTTCTGGTACTAAAGATGTCACAGTGGCACTACATGAGTCATTAGTATCGAAAAAGGCATATGCTCAAGGACATCACTTCACATCAACTTCTTTCATTATGAGCTCGCCATCCGTTCTTGAGTACTCTAATTATATTGTAGCTTAATTTCTAAAAGTTAGTGTTCACATGTCATTTACTGGACAGGAAAAGAAACTGGGGTGTTTGCCTGTGAGAAGCTAGATTCTTGGTAAAGAAAACGCAAGGGCTGCTGAACGCGATTAGGCGAGAAAAGTGTCTGCCGTCGTTAAAAACTTGCTACAAATGGCTCTTTAATGACACGAATTTATCCAACCTGCAGTCAGTGGGGACGCAGGAACATATGTGGCAAGTTTTTACCATTATACAAGTAGCAAGCTTGTTTTTTTTTTATTGATATGATATAAGGAGATGTTGGCGCGCAATTTAAGGCGCCGGCTCCCATTGCTGACAACTTCACTATCCCAGAGTGACATTATTAGGCGTATGTGGGAGCTATCCTTTTTTTTACTGACCTGACAGTGCGAAACTAAAATACACAGCAACCGTCGCGCGAGGTACATCTGAATATTATTCTGTGCTTAGTGTCGTCCGACGTTAATAGGCTTGTTTAAGCAATAACTCATTTTCGTGAACAAACGTTGATAAACGTTATTGTTAAAGTAAAAGTTTCAATTTAAACTGCACTGACTAGAAGTATGCATGTGAACCATCAATAACAAAAAACATCAGCTAAGTCGTACCTTTTAATGCACATACCCAGTGAAAGCCAGGCAGTGCTCACTTCTTCGTTGCAAAAGACCAAAATGGGGTCCATCTTCACACGCCCGCGAGGTGCCATTAGCTTAATGGACGTGCGTCGCACGAATTCTAGCCAGCGATTAGCCACCAGCGGTCCTCGGCAGACCTCAAATGACCTCTCTTGCCAAACACGGACGCATAGAGACATTCCTACAAAACCCTGCGCGGTCGTCATCACCAAAGCTGCAATTGCGCATGGATCCAGTGGAATGATGCAGCGTTCGCCGAGTTATAAGCCTTATATCAGTCACCGAGGGGCTGGGCTTTCTGAACGTTTGAAGTCACGACAGCTGACCTCTGTCAGCTGTCGTCTCACTCAGTTTCATGATTTCCCGGTACCTGTTCCTCCATTAATTGAGAGTGAGACGAGTATTTAAGTGAACGAGCACATTAAACAGGCACCGCGCCTGGCTATTCACCTGACATGCTAGTCCAGGTGCTGGGTGCTGACACACACACACACACACACACACACACACACACACACACACACACACACACACACACACACACACACACACACACACACACACACACACACACACACACACACACACACACACACACACACACACACACACACACACACACACACACACACACACACACACACACACACACACACACACACACACACACACACACACACACACACACACACACACACACACACACACACACACACACACACACACACACACACACACACACACACACACACACACACACACACACACACACACACACACACACACACACACACACACACACACACACACACACACACACACACACACACACACACACACACACACACACACACACACACACACACACACACACACACACACACACACACACACACGTGCGCGCTTTCCGGGCGCTTAACGCGCACGCGTTGCTTTGCCATGAGCCGAGAATGTGCCGCAGCTCCAAGCTCGAGTACCGTTGCAGATGTAGTGCCACCTTCAAAGACTGTCTCTCTGACGCGGAGTGTATAGCAGTCGCACAGAACGTTTTGCAGGTCTTCAGGGGCGTTGCATTAAAAGCACATTGGAGATTCCATCAGTTTAATATTGTACTTGAAGTAAGGCGTGTAGGCATTTTTGGTTTTGCCTATTGAGGCCTCGCTGCATGTAGAAGGGAAACGATGCATCAATTTTGTATGGAGGCCTGTACTGATGACTTGCATCTGACCAGAGGGATCGCTGGAAACGTCAAGCGCGTGCAGATAGCAGTGTCACCGCGTCTAGCTTTGGAAATATGGTCAGCCTGGACGTTGCCATGTATTCCACAGTGGGCTGATAACCACTGTATCACAACGCTGTGATGTAGCCCGCAAGCTTTATTGCGTAGGCGTCTAATGTCCATCACGGGTTGTTCCTGCGTGTGTGGCGACTTCAAGGGCTAGAGGTCGCTCTTGAGTGAGTAAAGATGACACAGTAATGGTGCAGGCACGAAGAAAAAATTAAATTATATTATGGGGTTTTACGTGCCAAAACCACTTTCTGATTATGAGGCACGCCGTAGTGAGAGACTCCGGAAATTTTGACCACCTGGGGTTCTTTAACGTGCACCTGAATCTAGGTACACGGGTGTTTTCGCATTTCGCCGCATCGAAATGCGGCCGCCGTGGCCGGGATTCGATCCCGCGACGTTGTGCTCAGCAGCCCAAAGCAGGCGCGAAGAACATGGCATGATGTTCAGTTAGAAAATTTAGCATGTTTTGCTAAGACTTGACTGACAAAGTCAAGTCCCCTTGTAGAAACGTTGTTCTTGGATTGAGGCTTCATTTTTTATTTTTGTATTTTTGTATTTATTATTACCGCAAGGGCTGAAATAGGATATTATATGAGGGGTGGGAACGTAAAAGGTGAGAATGATGATCATGAAATTTTAAAGATGAGTCGGAACACTCGATGGCAGATCTAAAGCGCTCTGTATCGCGCATGAGCGCAGTTTGTCTGGGAAGGCCATTCCAGTCTCGGGCAGATCGGACGAAGAATGACTACAGGAACGTAGTGGTGCGGGCTTGTGGTGGGATTACCGAGTTCGGATGGCGTGTTCGAGGAACACGGTGAGCCAGCTGAACCAGCTGGCTGTCACGAGGTGTGGAATAAAAAAACCTGTTATAGAGGAATAGGCGAGAGATGCGACGACGGGAGTCAAGAGGCGATAGGTTTAAATTTTAGTGATAAAACACTAGTGTGATATGAGTTACCTGAAAGAATAAATCTAGCAGCATGGTTCTGAACAGATTCAAGGGCTTTAGTGAAATTAGTTTAGTAACGATCAAAGATAGCACATGCATATTCAAGTTTTGGTCGCACGAGCGTTTTATCGGCAACTGATTTCACGCGTGGTTGTGCCATGAAGAGATTACGGCGAAGGTAACTAAGAATTTTGTTAGCTGAGTTAATTATGTGGCTTACATGATTTGTCCAAAATGAATCTTTGGAGAGTTGAATTCCTAAGTACTTGAAGAAGTTGGTGGTAGATATAGTACAGTTGTTAATCTTGTAGGCACGGGGGATGCAGTTAAGTCGCCGATGGAATGAAATGTGTACAGTCTTACTAATGTTCAGGGACATCAGCCATGTAGCACACCAGTCTTGAATATGAAAGAGATCCTCCTGAAGGGAAGAGACGCCAGCGACATTATTAATAGGGTGGTATAGGACACAATGATCAGTGAAAAGACGTATTACAGAGGTTACAATGAATGGCAGGTCATTAATGTAGATTAAAGATAGGAGTGGCCCAAGAACAGTGCCTTGAGGTACACTGGTTAGTGCGGAGGAAACGGTAGATGTAAGGTTGTTAGCATATACAAAATGTTGTGGGTTAGTTAAAAAACACTGGCTCCGGTTAAGAACAAGTGGGTGGATGTGTAGGCGTGATAATTTTAGCAAAAGACGAGAATGTGGAACCTTAGCGAAAGCCTTTTCGAAATCTAAAAACAGGGTGTCAGTTGGAATGTTACAGTCGAGGTTTAAATGAATATCATGAATAAATAAAGCTAACTGCGTTTCGCATGAGGCATCTTTCCTGAAGCCATGTTGATTAGGGTGAAACAACTTCACTGAAATTAGGGAGTTAGCAACATGAGAGTAGATGATATGTTCCATGATTTCGGAGCATACGCTGGGGAGTGAAATGGGATGGTAGTTACCTGGGGAAGATTGATCTCCTTTCTTGAAGACTGGAATGAACTTCCCTATTTTCCAGTCTCTTGGAACAGTGCCTGTGTCAAGTGACTGCTGAAAAATGATACAAATGATCGAACTACAGACATACTTCGTATTTTTTAACACTTTGGCATTAATTGTGAAGCTTATAGCGCGTGAAAAAGACAAGGACGAAAGGAAGACGTGACACACACAGGTGCTATAAGCGCCTGTGCGTGTCACGTCTTCCTTTCGTCCTTGTCTTTTTGACGCGCTATAAGCCTCACGATGTCTTACCAACAAGCCCAAATCACTGCGTTGGAATTAATACCATCGATCATACAGGATGATGAGCACTTCAGGCCATCTATAACCTTAACGCTGCCTTTTGGTCTAAAATTAATACCTTCCATTGGTGAAAAATTGAAAAATGGTAAATGTGAAAGTTAATTGGGCAGGTTCTTTTGTAAACTTTGAGCAAAATGCAAGGTTCGAAGCATCAGGAACATTTGAGTCAGGTATGGGTGAGCCAGAATTATCACATAGAGAAACAGAGCTATTATGTTCAGGTTTTATCGTTTTCCAAAAACGCCGCGGGCTAGAGTGCAACATGCTCAGGATGGTAGTAGAAAAGAAATTACTTTTTGTGTGTGCTTTTAATGAGTTATACTCTTTAGTGGCTTCGTTATATTTCTCCCGGGCAGAAGGAGAACCTAGCTGTACATTTGGCTACACGGAATAATCGTTTTTTTTTATTATTTAAGCGCTTTAATGTAGTGGTGTACCAGGGGGAACGTGCTCTTTCATTTATCGTGATAGTCGGAATGCAAAGACTTATTAAACGCAGCATTTCTGTTTTGAAAAGTGCCCAGCTACTCTCGGTCGACCGCTGCTGATACGTAAGGGCAAGTTCCTCATGAAAGACAAAAAGTTTACGATTGATACTTGAATAATCGGCTTTATCATATAGTGTTAGTACTTTCTTTGTTATCTTACTTTTGAGTATGGTCATCTGTTCATGAGTTTCATGTTTACATCTAAGTGTAAAGCATTTGTCTTTTTTTGTGCTCCAGTAACACACGTGCTAAAATAATCGCTTAACACACTGTGATGTAAAAAGGAAGGGACCTACAGAAGAAAGGGGAAAGGCAGAGAGGTTAACCAGACGGGTACATCCGGTTTGTTATTGTACGTTGGGGAGAGAGGGGAGCGATAAGTAAAGAGACAGGAAAGTAAACAGTGAGAAAGAAAGGTAGCAACAGGTACACAATCACAGTCGCTCCCTGTCACCGCATACTATCACCGCACAACACATTAGCACTTGTAGCACATAAACATCAGTTCAGGTTACAGCCGCTTGTCCAAGTCTGTTGTTCTTAAAAGCTGCAACAGCGCGCTCGTGGCCCCCCGATGCAATGGCTTGTGATGTAGGAATTCTAAAATTATTTCCTCAGTTAAATGTCGTTAGTCAAAGCGCACTATCGCGAATGCGAGCGATCGTCTCTGTAAATTGTAGCGAGGACAATCAGAGAGAAGGTGTTGAGCAGTCTCCTTGCTACCACAGTCATCACAGAAGGCGTCGCCTGCCGATCCCATTCGGAATGCAAAAGACTTCGCAAAGGCCACTCCTAGCCACATTCGACAAAACAGGCTTGCTTCGCGTCGGCAGTGTCTAGATGGGATTCGAAGGTGGAGAGAAGATTCTATGTGGGGCAGCCGGTTACTTCATCTGTTTTACATCGAGAATGTGATATCCCGGGTGAGCATCCGAAGTTTTCTAGCGGTATCGGTCCTTGATAACGATATCGACTCCTCTTCGTCAGCTTGAAGAGTCGACCGAGCAGCGTTATGGGTGTGGTCGTTACCTATCACGCCGCAGTGACTTGGAAGCCACTTAAACGTCACTTGGTGTCCTTTCTCAGCCAAGGTACGGATTATTTTTCTAATCTCGAATACCAGTCATTCGTGTGGTGCACGCCGCAAGGCTGATAGCAAGACTCGAGTGCTGCCTTCGAGTCAGTGAATATCGACCATCATCGATGTTATTCTTGGCTGACGAAACGAAGTGTAGCGTGAAGAACTGCAGTACCGCATCCGTCGATGTCGTTGGGTGACACATATTGAAATTGATGGTGGTGGCCCCCGATGGCAAAACCACGGTTCCAGAGGGACACTGGTGGGAGTTGTTGACCCATCAGTATAAATGTGTACGTGGTTGGCGTACCTCTCGTGCAAAAGGAGTAGAGTTAGTTGTTGAAGGGCAGCTAATGACAGCTCAGATATTTCATTTCTGATTCCCGGTACGGTGGCGTGCGCTGCAGGTTGAGCCAAACACCATGGAGGAATCGATGACTTAGTTGCGAGGGTGAAGCCTGATGGAAGGCGGGTGTAATGATCTGAAATGTTAACACAAAATGAAGCCTGCGGTCTTTCTTACGGTAGTGTTGCAAGATGATGGGAACGGGCTCGGACAAAGTGCTTCCGGACAGCACTTCCACCGCAATGTGTGTTTGTATTGGATTATGCCGGGCGAGTGCAATAGGCGCCACTGTTGATGCGCATTTTGGCAAACCAAGAGGAACTCTGTGAGCCCGAGCGTGAGTCGCCTGTAGAACCCGAATATTTGTCCTGCAAGTGTTGGTCAGTACGGGCAAACTGTATCTCATAAAGCCGAGAAAAGGAGCCCTGTACAATTCCATTATGGCGTGCACTGACAATCACCAAATCTTTTCACCCAGAAACTTGGAACTGGGATATAAAAGTACAACATGTAGAAGTACAACATCGAGGTAGTAGGTGCATAGCTGTCAACGTGTTTGGCGCAAAATATTAATAGAAGAACGAGGGGACGTGCAAGGGTGTTTTGACGGTGCTCTTTCTCTCCGGCTCCCGTTTCTTCCGTAACCGATTGCGCCACACGTACACAATGAGAGCGCGATATTCCTTCTCTATGACTGAAGCGCCAAGCCTCGCACCACCCCAAAAATCATGCCTTGCCATCAGTCATGCTATGAACGCCACGCTCAAGTCACTTCCATTTTTAATGTTCCGTCTCGTCAGACTCCAAGAAAGCTTATGTTCAGTGTCTTATGTCACCATTTTATCACGAACCTAATCAACAATTCGTCGCAGGCATTACAATGCGTCATCACCGCGCAGTTGACAAAGAACACAACGAAGCATACCAGTGAATACCGGACCATTGCTGCATCCATGGCACCGACCGTGCCATGCGATCGTCCCTAATGATATTCATTGCAGAGCACTACCACTGTCGAGAGCCGATGCAAGCCTCGCAGGCTACAGCAACAGGCGTCGCAGAACCAACACAACCAACAAGGCATCGCAGGCTAGCACGCGAGCTTACGCTGGCGTTATGCAACTTGACGGAATTTGCAAGCACTTTCCGTAGCTTGGATCCACCTGGGATATCAGCAGCTGAAAAAGCGCTTCCATTCCACCCTGTTGCTTAGCGGGGCCTTCGCAAACGTCTATTCATTTCGCATCATATAATCGCCGACAGCCTTACACGTGACAACTGATACCGCAAGCAGACGATTATTTTTATTTTATTTTTGTTTAGAAAGACCTCACAGGCCTACGAAGAGGCATAGGGCGAGGGAGGCACATGGCACAATTAATAACAAAATATAATTGGTAAAAAGACGTCGATGCATAGAAGGATTCAAATATTGGCACAAAGCGATGAAATTTGCATATTTACATAAAGATGTCAAAGAAAAACAAGGAAAAAGGAGTGAACTGATAAGCATTGCATAAAAACTGCAAGAACCGCAAGAAGTATTACATAGAAGTAGCAAGCTACTTTGTGTTGGAACGTTATACAGGGCGTAATGTAAAAAAAACTGAAAAAAAAGAAGCACATGTCATAATGCGTGACAATGCACTGAAAACGTAAACGTAGTGGGATTGATAAGTACGTGTGTAAACTCAACCGTACGCACAGCGTTGAGAGAAATGTTTGACCAAATTACTGCAAAAGGCATCATGATTTCTGAGCGAAGCAATGCTACCCGGAAGGCTGTTCCAGAGACGGACAGCGTGAAGCAGTTGTGAAAAGTTAAATGCTTGCGTCGCGCCATATGCGCGGGCACGGCTGAAATTATTGTGCAATCTGTGTGATGTGAAGACGTCTTATTTCAAGCATGGTAGGTTGATAATCCGTCAGAGAGAATGAATTTTTGGAATAATGACAGCAATGCAACATCACGGCGAGTACTCAACGACTGCAATGATAGTTCGGTTTTGATCTGCGCTATGCCAGCCTGGGCTCTGTAATTGTGAGTAATTAAACGACTTGCCTTATTCTGAATGATTTCCAACGCTTCCATTAGGTATTGCTGGTGTGAAGACCAAATGGGAGACGCGTACTCAAGCTGGGTTCGCACGAACGTTAAGCAAGCCAGTTTATGCAAGGCAGATGGAACACCGCGCAAGTTCCGGCGTAAAAACCCTAATGAGTTGGATACATTAGCAGATACAAATGTACTGTGCTCAGACCACGATAGGTTACGTGTAAGGTGCGCACCGAGATACTTATATTGTGCAGTCAAGGATATAATATTGTTAATGTGGTAGATAAACTGCGAATTAACAGATTTGCGGGGAAAAGACATTGTTTTACATTTTGAGACGTTTAGTGCCATGAGCCATGTAGTACACTAGTTCACTATCTGCAGGTCTCGTTGGAGCGCTATATGATCGGAACTACTGGTTATTGGACGGTAGATTATGGAGTCATAGGCGAATATTTGTATGCAAGACGATATGTTGTTAGGCAGATTATTTGTATAGATTAGAAACAACAGAGGCCCAAAGACGCTCCCTTGTGGCACACAAGAAGTAACGTTAGATTTGGGGGAATGGAAGTCATTAACAGAGGTGAATTGCTCTCGATTAGATGGAAAGTTACGTAGCCATGACAATGTACAGGAGTCTAATTTTAACGCAGAATATATCGATATGAGGTGGCAATGTGCAACACGATCAAGCGCTTTGGAAAAGTCAAGGAATAAGCAGTTTGTCGGTATGTAGGGATTCATATTAAACTGGATGTCTGCTGTAACTTTGAGTAACTGTGTCTCGAACGAAAAGCCTATTCTGAAACCGTGTTGATTGCGGAAAAAGAAACGCATCTACTTACGCATCTACTTTGTGAATGTCCTCGCTACACTGCATCTGGAAAAGGACTGTCAACCGCATTATATGCACTGGACAATCGGCTTTGTGGCAAGAGATAATCCTTGGACAAGGGTTCAGACCGTCCTTAGCACAGGGGGCATTGAATAAGATGTTGCGCTTCTTGAGGCCTTGAGGGCTAAGTGACAGACTTTGAGAATTTTCGTGCGTTACATTGCATTCATGTGCAGTTTCTTCTTTTACTTTGCTGAATGTTAGCTCGTGCTTATTTCCATCATTCATAATGCCGTCTACCATCTTACCCCAGCAAACGCTATGCCCAGTCGGTCTATGCAATGGCTAACCTTCCTTGTATTTCCTCCTCCTCCTCCTCCTCCTCCTCCTCCTCCTCCTCTATTTTCGTGCACGTGGCGTGCCTCTAATATTTACCGCCAGCCTTCGTATTCCTGACCGAGTACATGACTGCACTAAATATCTCACATGCAAGGACAGTTTTTATCGACTGGCGAATGTGAACTAGTGAGACAAGATGGTTACAGCTCAAGCCCATCAAGTGAGTGTAGGAACTGCTTTAGATATCCGGCGAACAAGGCAGAACTCCCCTTCACAAGACTATGGGATATCTTACTGAGGGTGCACTTACACTGCGGTCCTCAGGTATGTGTAGCCACTTTCGTGAGTGACTACGCGAAAAAAGAATAAATAATAATACAGAAAAAATGCGCGAACAAAACAGCGCATCGAATGAAATGATTAATGATTTTTTTTTATTTCTGCTTTCTCAGTCGAGGGCCGCTTTTAGATACGTCGAGTTCGCAGAAAATACCGCTCACAATTCAGTCGGCGGCGGCGCCGGCGCAAGTGAGCGAAAGACCAAGGGGAGGCTCCGCGATCACCGCGATCATCACTTTTCCTCCGAGTAATTTATAGCCACCGAACCTGGCCGACGCGGAGACGGCTCCCGCCGGCGGGCGCAGCTTTTCTTTGTCGACCTCGGAGATAGGGCACCAAGGGCCATCAGGGGGGTAACACCGAGCAATGCTCGCTCAAAAAGGAGGCGCCGACACAAAGGGAGTGAACCTCCCGCGCACTGCTCGCAGGAAAGCCCTCCGGGGCTTGGCCTCACGTAAAATTCAGCAATGCCATAGAGCGCCGAGTGTATAAGTAACGGGCGTCCGACGCTTATTTTGGGACAGCAATGGCGGCTGTAAAACCTGAGCGAATAGTTCTGTTCTCAAACGCGCAAATGACGAACGCTTTTTCTACGCCGCAGCGAAGCTTGCCTCTTCAATGAAGATGTAAGACCTGCCTTTGTTGTACTTTCAATTACCTCAGCCAAGACAGGACGTTCGACACCAAGTTTATCTACATATATCACAGACAAAAACACAAAATGGGAGATTGGTTTTGCAGGTAACATGTGGTTCGGAGATATTAGTGGTTCGGAAGCCGTTCCTGAGACAGCGATGTATATTGGCGTTCGAGGACGGCTTTCTGGGGTATATTACCATTCGCTGAAAGACATGGATCATGACAGTGTCCTAGGTTACCCAGCCCTACGGCCATACACCTCCTGATGGCCTATTTTGGGTGCTCACGTATCACCGTTGCTCATCATATAAAATTCGCACGTAGTACTACACCACACCTTACTAATGAATCTGCTACAATTCCGTCTGCGCGCTTACAATGTCTGTATTCAGTTTGTGCGACGTTCAAAGGCTGTCGAGATTGCCGTTCCCGCCGCTCGCCGCACGGGCGAGAACTGCGGTCTCGTAGACAGTAAATTCAATTACATCCCTTTAAATGTAGCCTGCTGTTTACGTATCGATTCATCAGCGCTCATCTGTACAATGCCCAGTCTTGTAGTTACGAGGGCAGTGCATTTTTATTTAAAGGTCAGACATGCTTCTACTAACAATGGACAGAGATGGCAGCGTGCAGAGGATACTTTTGGTCAGTTTGCACCTCGTCGATGTCTGGTCGCACGCTCCTATGGCTGCCATAGAATAGTGGCGGCGAATCGCGAGCACACGAGGTTTCTGGATGCGTGACGAGGTCGAGAAATTATACTAGTTGGTTAGTTGACGGCGGCTATAACTTCTGCGCGTATGCATAACGAACATTCTTTTTTATTCTAATATATTCAAGAAACGCTAGCTTGCTTACTTATGACTTATTACGGCTCAACTTTCCGCAAGCAGATGACATTTGTGATTCCTAGTGTCCCATAAATCAATTTGCATCTTCACTTGCCTGGTCCGCCCTGAAAGCAGGAGAAACAGTCGTCGCACGGGCACGTCGACATCGGAGAAGGGCTCGAGTACTAGCTTTCTGCCGGCAGCTGAAGTGAGCCTGGCATTGTTCTGGCAAGTGAACTAAAAGAACAAACGAACAAAAACAAAACAAATGAACTTCATGCATCTAAATTTGAGTAAACACAAAGCAGCGGCAAACGCTGCAACTTCGTTCAATGCTTTCGAAGTGAAAGCGCGGGTCACTGTGCACGTGCAGCACAGGGCGCGATGTAGATCTGGCTATGATCCTCTGCTTGCACGCCACTGCATGGTTTTAGCGAGAGCAAGTGCATTTGCGCGTGTTTGCGTGAGCACGTCTGCCAGCGTGTGCGAAGCGCATTAATGGCCCCGCCGCTCTTTCTGCTTCGCGGCGCCAGGCATGGCCACTTCGCCAGCGCACGATGACGGTGCAACGCGGTGGCGTATTTGGCCAAGCGACCGTATTTGTAGGCCCGAGCGGCGGGCGCTCCTTTCGGATGTGGTGGCAGCGGCGCTGTTTGGACAGGGCTTCCCTCGACTGCGCTGCTTTGGCGCGTTCAGTGCGCGCCACCGCGCATCGCAGGGCCGCCTCCCTAATCCTAGAGCTCACATGGTGCGACGCTGCTTTGAGCGTTGCAGCTCCTCAGCGCACCCTGTCCTGATTATTCGGCGCTGCAAGTGTGGAGCTTGATGAAAGAGCGACTGACCGATAACACAACGCGCAAAGCCTATCCAGTTCGTCTTGCGCGGCACGAAATATGTTTCGTGGGGTTTCAGTGCCGTTTCGTAGTTAGAGCTCATCATCTCCAGCCCCACTGCATGAAACAAGAGCTATACGTATACTCAAGCGTTCGACGAAATTTCTGCAGGTCAAAAAACATCTTACAAGAATTTTAAGTCGTTTACGATGACGTCTCCGAAGGCTTACCGGTTTATTGATCACTCTTAACAGTGGCATTGAGGAACCGGTAACGGTTTTGGGATATTAATGTTTATTTTGACATGCTCCGTGATCTCAATTTTTTCTTCGCGAGAGCCACACGTAGAAAACTGATAGAGCGCTGCCACAACCCTTACAACGAGCTATTACTCGCCAGTGACTGTCTGCTCGCACAATAGTCGTTATAAACATATATATTTAAATTTTAAATTTTTTTGCTTGGTTAGGCTTTCTGTTGACATAAACTGGTATAGAATATGTCATTCTTGCGTGAAATTTACTGCTTCCCTTTTGCTGTTTCTGCTGTTTCTTTTGAGACCCATTTCCTCCCTCGTTCTGAGTAAAGTAGCCAACAGGAAACCTTTCGGTTAACTTCCTCATCATTTACAGGCCTTTTTCTTTGCACACCCGAATGCCCACTGATTGTCTTGAGCTCGCTCGTCGCTTCGTCTGTACTCACCCGAAGCGAATGAAATTGTAAGTAGAGAAAGCAATAGCGAACTGTAGCACCCAGATAATGGTTTCATGAGATGACGCAGTCTGAACATTGCAATTAATTGAGAGGGTATCGGCGCGTGCTCCAGCGAATCTGGTTGTCTAAAGCTAAAGGCAGCAAATGAATAGCGTAACTGCGAGAGCCTCTTATAGCTACGTGTGCAAAGCTCCTTGATTTTGGTCCGTGACGTGATCACACCGGCTCTGGTTCCTGAACCAGTGTCCTGCTTTACGAAGCAGCCACGTCACGCATGTCACGCATAGTGTGCATATAGCATTTCTAGAAAAAGGTAGACTTCCTGCTTTTTTTGTTATTAGCGACAGGTGCAAATGTCATGAAGGGAAAAAAAAGTTATGGACAATAAGGTGTTTGTATCTGGTCAGCCTGCATATCTAAACGCCAGAAGGATATACCCACCGCCGAGTCCGAAATTGAACAGGAGGCAGGCCCTCGCCTGGAGACAACTCCAGACGAAGACCTTCCCTAATCCATTCCGTCTGAAAAGTATGTTCCGAGATAAGCATCAGGACGACACGTGTAAATTGTGCCAGAAAGGACCAGCAACACTCAAACACATGCTGTGAGAGTGCAATGTAGTTATAGGAAGGATGGCAGTTGCTCCGGAGACCCTGTCATCGAGGTGGGCCGCCGCTCTGCGCAGCTGAGACCTCGGAATCCAGAAGTGGGCAGTCCAGCAAGCCCGTGAGGCGGCGTTGAGGCAGGGCCTTGACGTTCCCCCGTGGGAGACCTGAGCCCGGGTGACGTTAAACCTTGCCGGACGTACAAGTTGTATCCATCCATCCGTAAGGTGTTTCGCCTTATGGTTTTTTTTCCCTAAAATACGCACATTGCTCTGAATATTCGCCTCTTATGGTAAATTAGTTGAAGAGGTGGACATCGCTTGCACAAATCGAGGTATAATTAAGTTTCACGTTATCCACTTTCAGCTGAGCAGCTTAGCCGTAATGAACTTAGCGTCAATTATTAGACTAGCGTCGGTTTCGATATGACTGCTGTCAATATGACTAGCGAGATACGCTAAGTTTCCCCTTAATTTTTTCCCCGCGGAATGCAATAGAGGCCTCCTCAAAAATTCTAACTGGAACGCTAATGTACACCTTAGCAAATTCTGGAATATGTGGATGAATATCTAGAAACTCGTGCTAGGCTCGGTATTTCTGACAATGAACGTAGCCTCAGTACACAACGACTTTAATTCTAAAACAGCCATATTTCCTTACGGTCAATAATATTTATGAATTTTCTGAATTTGGTAATTATTCTTTTGTTTCGGAGCAAATCCTTTCCCCATCGCGTAACAATCCCAAATACATATAGTGTAAATACGCAATTTTCCAGAAGCAATTATTGAAGCCTGTTAGAGCGGACACCCTGATGGATTAAAGTGAGAAAAAAAGAACACTTCGTGTTCGCCTTTTCGCCGTTCTCGCATCCACTCAGGTATTCTGCCGCGGATTTTTGCCCATCCTGGCAAGAGGTCACGTCAGCGGGGAGATTCGCGAATGCAGGACTCAGTAAAAAGCTGTGTTGGCGTGAGAGGACGCGTAACAGAGTACGGCGCTTTTTTTTTCTGACACCTCGTGCAGGTTTTACATACTTTCCCATAAGGTAGCGCACGCTAAGCTAACGAAAGGCTGTTCGGTGCTTTGAGTCGCTACATCCGGTACAAGTCGGCATGCGTTGCGTTGTTCGGCTCACCCGTGGTCAAGAGTTCACGACATTTGACCTCGCTCAGAAACAAATATGCGCGAAGGCGACGGCTGTTTTCAGACGCTCGCGCTTGCTCGGGAAAGGCTGCTTGAGTCTCTCCTATATGTTTCTCTCGACATTATGCCTGTCTTTTCGTCTTTTATTGTCTCCTGGAAATGAATGCGCGGGGCTTGCCGCTCTCTCCTCGCTGCCACATGCCACCAGCTCCGAACTACACACTAAAGCACGCAAGGTGTTCCAATACCAGCGCTTGATAATGAGACTTTCTTCTCGTCCCCATCGACATAGAAGCGGAGTGCCATATATGGTCTGTATACATCTGTGAAGCATCATACACAGTAGACTATTATCATTCATATCTGAGCACAACATACTAAGAGTCAGTATAGCTTTCAGAAAAACCAATCAACAGAGTAAGCTTTGATGTTCATTAAAGATAAAATAAGAACAACTATTGAAAACATAAAATATATGCTTGGTTTGTTCCTAGGCTTTAAAAATGGCTTTTGACTGCATTCATCATGAAATATTACTTAATAAATTCTCAAGGTATAGTAGAAGAGGTACGGCGTTAAAACTAGTAGTGAATCACTTAAAAGATCGTTTTCAAGTATTTAAGGTAAATAATTTATTGTCTTCCAAACAAACGTTAGCACAAGGTGTACCGCAGGGATCGATTAGAGGGCCACTTTTGTTTCTGATTTATGTAAATGATCTAGTGAATATTCCTGATTCCCCTGAAATAATCATCTGTGCAGACGACACAAACGTGTTCTTCGCATCAAAAGGCCTACAGACACTTGAAACAAATATAAACCATTATCTGTCAGTTCTCTCATGCTGGCTAAGGTCCATCGAATGCAATTAAATGCAAAAAAGACGACATACGTCATATTTCATGCAGCTCATAAATAATAAACAAAGAGTTGAAAATTACTTTTGACGGAGAGTCTGTTAATAGAGTCAATACACAAAACTTTCTTGGTATGATATTTGAGGAGCACCTATCCTGGAATGCTCATATCAATAGCCTAGCAGTAGAGCTTGCAAACTGTGTGGGGTCTTTATACAAAGCAGCCGGTTTCATTCCTGTGCGGCTAATGAAATCTATGTTTTACGCATTGTTTTACTCCAAAATATGTTATGAAAATATAGTATGGGGAACAACAACACCTGGTAATTACGATAGCCTATTGGTATTACAAAAACGAGTACTACGCGGCTACGAACGTTATAAAGGGAACCCACGGGGTCTCAGAACACCACCTTTACTTTTAAAACATGATATGTTAAGAGCTGACCAAATATTTTATTACAAGCTACTACAATTTGTGCATCATGAAAAATTATACATAAATAGCAGCATTGACAAATCATCTTACTACTTTAGAGAACAAGAACGACGCATGCCAATTACACGGACTAACTATGGAAAACAATCCATGATATATCAAATAACATCGCTTCTTAATAAACTAGAAAGAGATTTGGACTTTCAAGTTAGTCGAAACCTCTTTAAGAAGCAGCTAAAGAAAGTATTATTAACCAATGCATACAGTTTTACTTTATCCAATTAAAAAAAAATCTCCTTGTACTCAAGGAATTTTTCTTCATATTGTCTGCAACACATACTGTTAAGTTGATTATAACACTGTGCATACAAAGCTCTCGTAGTTATATTGTTAGGTAGCGTACACATTTTTAAGAGTGAATTGTGAATATACCATTTTTTTTTGTTATATAAAAGAGAATAGTCACATGCTCTGAACTTTTTCATAATGTATGTATTATATTTATGCACAACCGGTACAGAGGCCCACTGTCAGGTATTGCTATACCTTTAGCTTCCGTACCTTTCTGGAAGAAAAAATTCAAGAAAAATAACGCATCTGACTCTGACTCTGAAAAAGTAGCATATTTTAACCTGGTTGAATGACGTGACGATTAGTCGCATATCAAATTAATTTTTGCGTTCGCGCACGCGAAATACGATTGTCGCTTTGTGTACATGATGGCTGATGACGGTGTATTGCCGGTTCTAAAGCGCTGCATGTATGTGATGATGGACGCTGTGGAAGGCGATTCAACCGTCGCGATGCATGTTTTGAGACAGTCTAAAAAGGGCTCCTAAGTACTCCGTGAACGACAAACACTATGCGTTTATAAACCTAACGGACTTCACCAGAGCGCGTGAAAAACAAGAAGTGAAGGAATCCGTAATAAAAATGAACGACTGACGGACATTCTTGGTGGAAACCTATGTTGTCACATGCTTTCTCTTGGCTGTATTCTTCTTAAGCTGAAAAGAGGCTGCTTAAGACGACATACCTGTTTAGAAGTGAATGAAAAGACTCATTTTTGAGCTCTAATCCGGTTTACAACGACCCCAGCCCACCCTCTGTCAGGATATCTTGTGCCATTCAGGCTTATCTTGCTTCCAAAGCTTACACTTATAAGCTGGGTTATCGCTTTTTATATTTTATAGGTGCTATACAGGACATGCTTGTTGTTATGTCGAAAATGTGAGATTATTACATTTCTATTGTTCACGAGGAGACTAACATTAAATCGACACCTTAACATACGGATTTTTATCGAGCATTAAATATATTCGATAGGACGCTGCGAATTTCTATTGCGACATCACAACTGAGAATAGAACACGTCTTCTCGTTCGATCACTTTCGCGAATGCTCTCCTCTTCGATTGACATAAGCAGCAGCGCAGCGCTTCATCATGGCGGCCGGCATCCCGCCAATGCAGTCCAGAGCTATAAGACTGAAAATAATGGTGGTGGCAGGTAAACCGTCACTTTCGTCAGATCAACGTTCGTTGCATTCATGCCTTAGCCAATCGACGTGCATTGAGAATGCTATATCTTAAAGTGATTAGTCAAGAACATAGCCCCGATTGGCCAAACGATTGTCCGTGAATTTCTTCTGGCACATTTGTGCTTCTCACCAAACAAGGCTTAGAGGGTGACAAACGAGAGTAAAATACTTGTTAACGTTTTGTTGTTTAATGATCCTTGCAGGAATTATGGAAGTATAATATCGCGGCAGAACACTGCTCCCGGTATTACCTGCTTCGTGTCTTCGTTTGTTGCGCTTTTCTCGAAATGAAAATGAACAATAATGACAGTTTTCATAAAAACGTGCTAGAAACGAGGTCGAAAGGAACACGAAGGACAAGACTGGCGCCACTTCAAACTGGCGTTTATTTCAAACGATCATCTATTTATGCAGTGCACATCAGGTGCATGGATGCACCTGATGTGCACTGCGAGGCGTAGATGTACCTGATATGCAAGCGAGGTATAGCTAGTGCAATAATGTGGGCGTATTGGTAGCAATTCCTAGTAATGACCTTCAGGTATAGCGCCAGCGAGAACGAGGTCAAAAGGAGACACAAACGGACACACGCGGTACTCAAAAAGCACACGCGGCTGAGTCACACGTGCACGCAGCCGCGGCCAGTTCTCTAGAAGCGCAACCTAACATCCGCAGTAAAAAATTTGGAAGACACATCTTTGGTCTTGCTGGTTATCGCACAGCGGGCTACCGTTTATTAAGTAAGAAAGGCTGCTTGCCATCAGCTCGGAACTTACAGTAGGAAATATAATAATAATAATAATAATAATAATAATAATAATAATAATAATAATAATAATAATAATAATAATAATAATAATAATAATAATAATAATAATAATAGTCGTCGTCATCATAATCATCATCATTTTCAATGAAATTGTTGTCATCATTCGACTTGTTTGCTTTGTGTGTGTATCTTTTTCTACTGTCTTATATTTTATTAAACTGTAGCATTCAGGTAAAAATCATTTATATTTTGCTTTCATTCGTGTGGCGCCAGTATGCAGACAATGTGGGTGCTTCTCGACACGTAAAGTAAAACTTGATTGATTGAACGCTGCATAGATTACGAAATGTCAAATATTGAGTATGCATTACCTATTTGGGACATTCAACAAACGTACATTATTAACGACATAGAATACTTGCAGAACCATAATTTCTCGGCGGAATGTCATGGGGCACATCGGTGCAGTCAATGCTGCAGCTTTAAAATACCTTGCTCCTCGGTTTTGCAAGATACATCCTCCCTGTGCTTGGTAACACCTGCAAAACAAACCTGCGTGTACTCCAGGGACTACAAGTTCAAGCCCTAAGGACGTGTCTCGGTCGTCCGAGGTGTGCGCCTACAGCGGCAACGATTGTCATAGCTCGAGATCACCCAATATGACCGTACTTGGCGACCGACGCTCTCAAGGCGCATATTCGGCACGTTGCCCGATTACCTTCTCACCATCTTGCCACTCTACCCGCACAAACTGTGCGGGTAGAGTGGCAAGTGGCAACTGTCCGCACAAACTGTGAAGTTGCCAAAAGAGGCTGCACCAGTGATTTCACGAACGCACGTCTCCACAAATTGGATCCACGTCTGCAACTCCGCCTACCACCAGGGTTGCCACGAGCGGAAGCAACACTTCTGTGCCGCCTGTGGCTCGGCGTGGCATCACGAACTCCTATTCATTCCGCATTGGAATGGCCGACAGCCCTACTTGTGACACCTGCGGCTGCGAGGAGACGATTCAACACCTCCTATGTGACTGTCCCCGTTACGCAGTGCGAAGAAAAGTGCTCGTGACCGCTCTCGCAAAACTGGACAATCGCCCTTTTACAGAGGAAAAAGCTCTCGGACATTGGTCCAGACGGGCTTCGGCACTCAAGGCCTTAAGGGCTTTGTTGAAGTTTTTAAGGACGTGCGAATTGTGCGACCGCCTTTGAACGTTGTAGCGTGTAGTTTCGCGTTACTGTGTGAATTTTCTTTCTTTTTCCATTTTTCCCGTCTTCTTCTTTCTCCTTTTATTCCCTTTCCCCCTTTCCCCAGCACAGGGTAGCCATCCGGTACTTCCTCTGGCTAACCTCCCTGTCTTTTCTCTCCTTTTTCTCCTCCAGCCGTCTTCAAACAAAATAAGGCGTGCGGTGTATCGCGCATAGTTTATTTATGGTAGTTATTGTATAATAGGTATAGTATTTATGGTATAATAATTTATACCACGTACCGTAATATATTGGAATAATCTTCCATCAAACACCGCCATCGAAACAGACATATCGAAATTTAAAGAACTTATATAAGACGCTAAGACGCATTCATAACACCGGATCTTTTCTTTGACATGACTTCTGTGTAAATCCTCTTTTGTATTTGCACTGTTTTATTCCTGTTTGTACTCGGCGTTAATATTCCTGATACCTTACCTTTTATTCCCCTTTGGTGTTACTTTGGTGTTACGATTTCATTCGTTCTTTACCTTGTTTGTACAAAAGTAGACTTGTTCCTCGTTAGCTTTATGTCACTGCATGCGATGTGCCACCATCAGGCTTATGGCCATTAGAGAGGCTTTGAATAAAAAAAAATGACTTCGACGCGTCGTTTTCGAAGCAAATTAGCTTAAGAACGCTCGGCGTGCTAGTACCGACAGCTTATTGCCCGTCACGTTCACATCGCTTCGCTTAAAAGAGAAAATTATCATCCCCCGACTGTGGATTTTCCTTGTAGGTTCGTGACGCACTCGTATGGATGACAATTTGCCCTTTGATAAGCTTTCATCCACTTTGCGGGCTCCCGCGGAACTGATCTGCAATCGTCTAACACATCTCAGTTATGATCGCAGCAGCGTCCGCTACGCGTGATGCACTATACATGCCTTCCATCATTGCAACAGATCTGAAACACCGGGACTAGTCGAAACGTCAAGCCTACGGCAAGGGAGGGCCGCGACTTCCCTGCGGTAACTTGCTGCGACGCTCCAGGCACGCGTATCTCCCCGGCATCGCGAGCGTGTCTTTCTCGCCGAAGCAACCGGGCCTCGAAGATTGCATGTGGTCGCGGTGCCCTTCCCTGCTTCACGCAACCTCTGGCGGCAAGCACCACCGCGGGTGGCCGCACGCTTCTCGTCTTGCTCCGGTCTCCTCGGCTAGCTTGCACGTCGGAGGCCGATGATGGCACTCTTCGATAGGGCTGTCAAGTGGTTCATTCGTGTCAGTCTCCATTCATTTGGCCAAAAGGCGCAGACGGAAGTGTCTTCGGCGTGGGAAGCAAGCAGCACGCCGCGGCCCGTCATCGCGTGTCGTGTGCCGGCCGATGATTGAACCGAGCGTACGGGCAAACTCTTACAAGCTCCCCTGCCGTGACCGAGCGGGACCCCCCTCGTTGCACGCACGAAACAAAAGAGCGCCGCGCGTGTCCGCGCGTAGTGCGTTTCTGCGGCAGTGGCTCGCTGAGCGAGCGCGAGAATCTGGTCAAGCCACTGATGCTCCGCACGCCGCACAAATCTACTGAATGGACGTTTCGCTAGCTGCCGCGGCAACACGAGCCGGCTGACCGGCGGCCCGGTCTGTGCAAAGGCTGTCGTGGGAGAGGACTCGCGGACAGAATCTGCAGCGGCGGGCTGCGCGCTACTCTGCGACGGGTGTGTATTTATGGACACACATACACACACTCATGGATGCCAGCAGAAGCACGCGTAATTTCATTCTTGGGTTAATTGTAGACGAGGATTCAATTTTCTCTTTACTTCCATATACTTGAGGAAAGAAAATAAATTGAGAGCGGGAGAAAAGGAAACCTTTTAGTCATCAATGGGAGCCGAATCTGCAGATTCTCCGTAACTCATGCGGTGGTATGCCGATTGAGCTATGATGATGACTATGTCACCGTACACTCTCGTACACATGTATGTGTAGCCTACCCGTGAGTGTTTTAACCAGTGCCCCTCAGCGATATATCGGTGGTCTTGGAAAAGCCTATAAACACGCAGGCGTATACGGGGTCGTAGCAGCAGGCCACCATTGAGCAAACCCTGATTCAAGGCATTATTTATATAGCTGGGAGTAGAGCGAACAAGACTACAAGTCCACAGAAGGTGGGAACAAAAGTAGGCATTTATGTTCGATCCTTCATTCGTGTTTGCCCTGGTATTAGTGTTCGCAGTCACGGCCTATAGCTACGGATACATGCCAACTCACTCGCTCGAATTTTTTGCGTCTGAATTACACCTCACCCCACCCCCGCTCTGGTTGGGCTGTTCGTGGCCATGGTGTTGGGCTGCAAAGCACGAGGTCGCGGGATTGAATCCCGGCCCCGGCGGCTGCATTTCGATGGGAGCGAAATGCGAAAACACCCGTGTACTTAGATTCAGGTGCACGTTAAAGAACGCCAGGTGGCCCAAATTTTCAGAGTCCCCCAGTACGGCGTGCCTCATAATCAGATCGTGGTTTTGGCACGTAAAGCCTTATAGTTTTATTTTTAAAATTGCCTTGCTGTCATCAAATATCCTTATGTGCTTCGCATAGCCAAACCGTGCTTGGAGCCACGCATACTCTGACGCACGGCTTTTGAGGGATGCCAAATATCTCGTCTAGGTACTACACCTTGCGTTAAGTGCATGTTGGTTCGAAATGCGCAGACAGTTAAAGACAAGGCTTTTTGTACATAGTCATTGACACAGACACATACGAACTTTTACATCCACCTCGTATCCTTTCCAGTCTATGGGAAAATAGAAGGAAGAGAAGAAGCACCTCTGAGTAGGATTATACTGCATTCTTTATTTTCAAGGGCTACACCTTAAAACGTTTACGGAGACGCTGAAGCTGAGTGCCCGAATTTTCTCTTCGTACACAAAGACGCATCTAAGGTTCCAAGCTTGGAGTAATTATATAGTTCATCGGACCAACGTACAGCCTTGCAAAATACGGAGGATTATCAGGGGCAACAGTTCGCTTCAAGAATGCATGGCGCGAACAGAGAAATAGAACGTTCAAATTATTCTCCTTCTGCACTCGTCGATGTCGTCCCGCATGAACGCACATTTCCGTTTAGGAAGAAATTGAGAAGCTCTACGCGTGCCCGAGATCCACGCGCACTTCGCGCTATAAACAGTAAGATCATTTCAATGCATTCTATGGCGTATGCTTGTTGTTGTTTAGTTTTCGCTTCTTTTTTCCAACTTCAGCAAAGTTTCCTTTTGCTGGCTCACGGGCTCGACTCCTTTGGCGCTCAGGAGACACATTTCGAAGAGACCTAAGAACCGTGGCAGGAGCGCTTGCGATCTTGCTCATGTTCTTTTATTTTTGCTGCTCGCATTCCAAGCGGCATGCTTCTCCGGTCGTTTTTTCCTCGCTACCCAAGGCTTCGCGGGGCTACGAGCTGCCGTGCAGCGAAACGATGCGCCGCACACGAGACCCACCCGCATGCCTCTTAAGCCTTGAAGCTTTGCGTCGTTCTAGCGGCCATGAGCGATGCTTGCGCTACGTGCGCTTGGCTTTTGTATACAGTTGACTATCAGCAGCGAGGCGGAGGCAACGCATCGTGCATTGCAAACTAGTGTTGCCAGCCGGACCGTGTGATTGGGTTCAGCCGCAACTCGCTTCGTTTTCTTGCGTTGCGCGGTGTTTTCAGCTACCGACTCTGAGTAAGAAAATTTAGAAAGTAGTAGGATCCGATTATTGATCCCTGATAACCGTTGGTTGTGCGAAAAAGGGTTTTTGCTTGCACGGTACCGCCTCTTGTATGTGGTCACGTATAATTAATGTGCAGAGAAAAAAGAAACATACCGAAATCAACCTGGTTTTCGGCAATTCCTCGATATTTATTGGCACTTTCAGCGAAAATATTTACTTTTTAGAGTAATAGGGCCACTGCTTGGCAGTATGGGTACAGTTTCTCCTCTCTTTGCAAAAATTCTGGATATCAGCACAATTACGGCTGCGCAAAGAACTTAAATCTAGAATGACATAGGGCCTGAAGCGGGCACCGCTACTGACTTAAAGCCTGTAACTGGACCACACACACACACACACACACACACACACACACACACACACACACACACACACACACACACACACACACACACACACGCGCGCGCGCGCACGCGCACGCGCACGCGCGCACACACACACACACACACACACACACACACACACACACACACACACACACACACACACACACACACACACACACACACACACACAAGCACACACGCACACACACACACGCACACACACACACGCACACGCACACACGCACACGCACACACACACACACACACACACACACACACACACACACACACACACACACACACACACACACGTGCGCATGCTTGTTGGTATATCATGATTGAGGCAAAAGGCGCAGCGCCAAAGGCGTCTTTCGTCTGTGTTCTTCTTTTGCCCTGGTTCTGGTGCGCTACGAATTCTGCCTCCATCAAAAAATTTGGCGCTCATATTTTCTCGTAAAACTTTTGCCACCGAGGAAACGCGGAGTTACGTAAGTAAAGCTAATCGCATCCCACCAGGCTTACTTACTACTTCCGTACTAGTGCGCTTTTCTTGACAGTTGCGACGTTCTATTCGATCAAAGGAATGTTTAAAAATTCACAAGGCATTTATTGGATGTGTTATACGAGTGCTTCCGGTGGATTTCTGCACCTTTATTTTTGTGTCCCGGTCCTTGATTTAGTCGTTCAGCATATCCAAGCAATTTCGTGAGTCCAAAATACCGCATGACGTGCGATAAGCGATACCTGGTCGAACAATAAAAATGGCATTTATCCTTCTTACAAACGCACATTAAGGACTATAGGCTTCAACACAGCAAGATCACCTACATGTGCACCCATCCACATGCCTGGACATATTGCAAAGGTTGCCCATCTATTGTGACATCTTGCCCACTCGAGTTATGTGGCAGTGTAGAACTTTGAGAATAATAAATAATGCGCCGCACAATTGAGAAATAATGTGTGGAGATGACCCGCGCGTCACAGCTGTCTGCGCTGTGGTATATGCGGACTTAAACCCCGTAGTCGATTAACCGTTGCGCAAACCACAGGTAATAAATATACAAAATTGTCAGTGTGGAGATAATTTACACTATACATGTCCCTACTGTTAGCTGGATACAACAAATACAGTGATTGTAGCGTGATACCATTATTGAACACACCATTAAACGGCACATTAACTGTTGTCACACCTGAAAGTGTCTCTTGTATAAGAGTCCCAACGACTTGTTGCAAAAAATTTCAAGTTCTTAGATATCGCACTTTACATTTCGATTCTCCCTCTTCCCCAATATGTCTTTTACAACTGTCAGGTTGTGCTTGCGTTGACTTACATGTATGCTCACTGGAGCTTCGCTTTCTTCTTTTCTTCCTTTCTTTCGCGGAATTAGGACATTTCTGAGTTAGCCTTTTTCTGGTATTTGTTTTATTCATGCCGTTGTTCGCATTGCCATCTGAGAAAACACAACAGTCAGGGCAATAAAATTTAGTGTTTCGGTGTTTCTTACCTAGTAAGTGCGAAAAGCGAGCGCCGTGTCGACACCACATTCCGACGTGGATTTAAATATGTAGGAGTCATTAAGCATGCAGTGGCAATCAGTCTTCATTTATGATGAACTGCGGTATAAGCACTTTGTGACGTGAGAAAAAGTGAGGTCGTAGTAGTATTTTTCGATATAGAAGACATTGGCAGTCTCGAGCATGAAGTCGAAGCCATGGTATAGAAATTGGTCCTACAACTGTAGAGAAATGGAGATAAATGTGCCATACTGGTATACATGCTTTCAGTTGACTATGAAGCACAACAGTGATAAGAAAGTACTTGTTTTCTGTTCATTACATTATTAAGCAAGGCACTTACATTGGCAACGAAGTAGTGACAGTGACAGTGACAGTGGGTATTGTGCAGTGACGTGTCAAGGCTATTTAGCTTAAATACTCAAGAATGGGCTCTAAAATTAATTGGGTGTAGCATATACGAGATCTAGGGGATTACTTCCATCACCATGTATATTTATAGAAGACCTATTTGTACCCTTATATGACGTTTTAAGACCATACTTGCAGCCATATATGCTAGTATAAGGCTTTACCTGGACCCTTACGTGGCAGCATAAGGCCTTATCCCGACCATATACGGTAGACCTGGATCCTTATTGGCAGTACAAGGCTATATCTGGACCGTTATATGACAATATCACTCCTTATCTGGATCCTTATATAACATTATATGGCCTTATATGTGAACTTATATGTCCAAATATAAACCGTATAAGGGCCATGTCTGACCTTTCGTCAGGGAAGGTACTGCACATTGGTAATTCTGGATCGTGGTTAACATCCAGCCGCTGCAACGGCCAAAGGACACGACAAAAGGGTGACACTACGGCACCCGTGTGTGTCGTCTTCTCGGCTTGATCCTTCGTTCGTGTGTGCTGAACATTTACAATGATTAGACAAAGGCAACCCACACTGAACCTGCGCCCATATTCACACAGCTTTTCCTTCGTAAGTGTCCTTTGCCATTGGCCAGTGGCATTTGCTAACGATATCTCCAGCTTCAGGATTCACTAGAATTTTTCTCTTACGCATAGTATAGCGTAAGAGCGTTTTGAGAATATGAGCCCGATTGCTAATGTGACGTACTGTATGCATTGTTGATAATTGGTTAGCAACCGAGTATAAAATACACCTCAGACTATACGCTACAGAAACCCTTGTTTGCCATCTCCTCCTTGTTTTGTTCCCTGTACAATACCGAAGAATAGCCTTCTATATGATCAGGGCTTGCAATCGGCAATGAGCGGAAACGCGTTGGAGGGAATTATCCCCTTTGTATAGAAAGTATTAAAAAAGAGAATAAAAAAAAGGCGAGGATGCTAACCAAGGCATTACACGAACGGCACGTCGTCGCAGGACACACGATCGCGACCATCAGTGCGGGAGAACAGGCGTTGGGAGTCCTCCGGGCAGCGCGATTGAAGGAAACGATGTCCTCCTCCGGCCGACGAATCCGTGGTACCCCCGGTGCCTCGCGTCACAAACGCGTTTTCGTTCCAGCCAGCAGCAGTGATGACGAGGATGATATCTCTCCGCATCGGCGACGCTTCCCCCACAGGGCCTGATTGCCGCCGGCGTATCGACCCGACCGACACCCGGCACTCGCTAATTGAATTGCGCCCCTGCTGACTAAACCGGCCTGCCGCGCATCCGACACAGGAAAAGCGCCGCTGCCGCTTGAGCCCGACCAGTCCGCGTCGTCATCTCGTTTGCCCCCGCTTCTATAACCTCAGTTCGCATCCCATTCCGTTCATCCGTTGAAATCCAGGATTCGTGTGCCGTGTAAAACAGTAGACATTGTGAAGTTCTTTTTCTGATTTATTGGCTCATATGTCCTAAAATGTACCACCGGTCTTTTCGAAAAGCCCTGGCGGAGATTTTCTCATTAATTTATGCGTTCCATGGCTCGCTTAAGTTTGCCGAAATCAAAGCTAACGGACGTTTTTCGATCAGGTTGGCTTCGAGAGAGGGCCAGAGATTGACTAGGCTGTCCTCGTGCTCAGTAGTGAGACTACGCTGAACCACTACAGCTGCTTTGACGAAGACCTTATGGGGCACTGGAAAAATAAATTTGGTGTGGCGGTCGTAAGAAATTCTTGGTATAACCCGTGAATGTCAGTAAGCATGAAACACCAACGTTGGCGCGTATAAGAAAACTCAAATATGCAAAGACTGATATTTCGGCATTGCTGTAGCAACGTATCTATAGGCTACGGTTACCGTTCGGTAGGAGTGATAAATGTAGAGGACCACTTCGGTATTCCGAACAACTGAAAAAAAAAAATTCTCGCACCATGTATGAGTCTCCTCCACACTATGGCAGGTCTCCTAAGGAGTGTTATTATGGGTAACAGAAACGATTACACGTACTACGTCGAGGCCACACAATATACCCCTGTGACTTCGAAAGGTTTGGGTGCGAGCTAGCTGGTGAGGGTCATTCATTTTAAACAGTGCAAGAAAAAAGAAAAGACGGACAGGCATCTGCGCTGGTCTCGTGGTCTCTTCTTTGTCCGTGTGTGTGTGTGTGTGTTTTGGCGATGTTTAAAATGAATACTTCTGAGGTTGACATCTATTTAAAAGCTGTGCACTAACTATGCCAACGTTGCACAGTATACTTCAAGGCGGTATTGTAGTTCTCGTGCATAACTCCATTACCAAAGCTTGACGCATGGTGAGCTGGCATCCAGATTAAAACATTATCTTTATTTGACGTAGTAGTTCTGCGGAAGCCCGCAAGGTGGAGAGAAGTAATTATAAAGGGAAAATCAGACATCCATCCGTTCGTAGCAATTGCTACAAGCGCACTTTCCCTTTATAATTACTTCTCTCCACCTTGCGGGCTTCCGCAGAACTACTAAGTCAAGCACTTGCCTTTGCTTCGTGTGTTGTCGACAAGTTCGACT
Organism: Dermacentor variabilis; assembly: GCF_050947875.1. Lineage (NCBI taxonomy): Eukaryota > Metazoa > Arthropoda > Arachnida > Ixodida > Ixodidae > Dermacentor > Dermacentor variabilis. The sequence continues at coordinate 20,316,830 of NC_134572.1, read as the reverse complement.
TCGCCCTGCCATCTGTTAGCCGCCTGGTTAGCTCAGATGATAGAGCGGCTGCCCCGGAAAGGCGGTGGTCCCGGGTTCGAGTCCCGGACCAGGACGAATTTTTCTTCAACTCTGAGGCTTTTCTTTCGAGGAACCCGTATTGGTTTCCTTTGTAGCAATTAACAATTGCTACGAACGGGTGGATGTCTGATTTTCCCTTTATAATTATCTCTAATTGTTCGTGTATCTTCTCTATTTATGATTATTAGGGTGCTTCACGCGCTTTCCGGGGGCTATCTAAGCATGTATATATCTAGAGAGGAAGAGCAAATGATAAATGAGAGGCAAGGAGTGTATATATGTATGTTCCTATCTATCTATGTGAGTTTGTATCTAACCGTCTTCCCACCTGCCTGGATTACTGGGTATTCAGTGGTGGAATGAATAGCACATCGGTCAGCTGCGCTGTGGTAAGAGGGATTGAAACCGACTTGGGTAACTGAGTATGCGACAATGTGTCCACACGTGCCGTTCTTAAAAGTTCTTCCATAATTCACATTGTAGATACATCTTCATTCAAAGCAGCAGTCTACCGCGCTATCGCTCAACATTTTTTTTCCATTTATATAATTGTCTGCATATTATTTTGCTTTGTTACCACGCCTTTCTGTAGTTCTTTCGGGCCTTGAAGATGTGTATAATAAGTAAATAAATGAATAAATAAAAACCTCTGCCACGCCAGCATGGGTCACTGTAGACGCGGGACTAGGCAGATGCCGCTGCTCGAAGAAAAGCTTCGACGCCAACTTGGGATACTGGGTATGTGCTAGGAGGCGATTGTCACTTTTCCATGAACGTCTTTGATGCCAGCTGGAGTAACTAACTATGTTCCGCGGGGATTGTGCTGCCCTACACTAACGAATAAGATCATTTAGGTTTATCCGATGCTGAGAAGAATCGAACGAACGCCACAAAGGTTCCTCAAAGACCGCAAGCCGACGCATTGGCACTCTGCAGCACCAATGCACTGGGTATGGGCCGCTTTTCAATGAACGCATTTTACCTCAACGCTTAAGCGAGCTGCGCCACGAATGTACTGGTTATGTGTCGTTCTTCAACGAACGTCTAGCCAAGTTGGAATACTGAGTATGTGCCCCTAAGTGTGCTGCAAGCGAGGAAACAATTATCAGCGTTCGCAGGCACCGGCGGGCCATGCTTCTCGCCTCGGTTGCCAAGCGCGGACTTCGCAGCAGTGTCGCTAGATGACGCACCATGTCCAGAAATGCGCGCGAGAGAGGAGCTCGATTGCTACATTACGCGTTTCTCAGGCGCAATGCATTTCGGAGACTACTCTCAGGCTTCGCGGTGGCGGCGCTAGACGACGCCGAGTGCCGGTAGAGAAGGGCAAAAGCGGAGTGCCGCTGCACTACACGCCTCAAACATACCCCGTTCTGATGGTGGCAACACGTTGTGTCGCTATATTGAGTGAATGATAACGCATTACTTTCGACAGTCACCGTGAGATGGATTATGCCGCAATTTTTACAGCGAACCTGTATATGGCTAGCCGATTCGTCCGTTCGTCCGTCTGTCTGTCGCCTACACGCCGAAAACTCTTCCGACGCAACCCCATGTGCATCTGCGAAAAAAAAAAGGAAGAAGAAACGGCGCGTAATTAGCTACGCCAGTAGTGACGTCGTTGCTCTCCGTCGTAGCCGAGCGCGTGCGCAGCAGTTTCTCTCCGGCTGCGAAGTGGGTAGGCCACGCGTCATACTTACTCCTGAGCAGCAGGCCGCTTTCGATCAGCAACGCCGTGGGCAGAACCAGGAACCAGCTTGTCTACGTCGTGCCGATGCTGCAGCCCGGGCACAACAGGCTCGTGCAGCCGAGCATGAGCAGCAACTGCGTACCGCAGAACCGGCAGCCTACCAAGCCGTCGTTTAATGAACCTTAGAAGGGTGATGGTTTGGGCTAGTTGGTTTTCCATTTTAGACCGTTTCGCGCTGTACTACACACTTTAATGAACCGTAGGGATTAAACCAGTCCTAAACACCGGGGCCGCCCGTTTCAGCTTCGCTGGTTAGGCATCTGTACGAAGTGCATGGGCTGTGGTCTTTTGACTTTCTAACGTTCTCTTCAAACAAATAGGGCGCGTAGTCGCCGATATCTTCAGTATTTATGGCCTGATATCTAGAGTACTTGAATATCAGATATGGGACTCAGATGTTGACAAGCAACGGAGCGCCATGACTCGAGGTTGTTCTTGTGCGTCGGAAAATACCACTGTGCAGCAAATATAATCATGCGCATTCAAAACCCGATCGTTCAATACAAACAGCCATCAGCAATTAGCTGCTGAGAATTTTAAGAAATCACAACCGTTTCTGTAAATATTTTTTTAGTCTTCACGCAAAGTGTTTATGACAATGGGACCACTGCGTGGAGATCTCCTTCCTTGATGAGCAACAAGAAAGAAAGAAACAAACAAACAAACAAGAAAAGAAAGACGGCAGCGTATGCGATGGGAGGGAGAGAGCAGATTGTATGAGATAAAGGAAGAGGAGGAGGGGTACGTAATAAAAACTGGATTGCCAAAGCACCATACAGCGACCTTGATCTTGAATGAGTTTGTGTCGTGCCATTTCTGTTCTCAGATGTTTCTGTAGGGTGATCCAGCTTGAAAACAACTTCTCAAAAATACAAATAACAACAATAGGAGCGCCTAGCTTCGGTGAAAATGACGCCGGATTCACGAGTAGTGGATTCTGGAACGACATGGTTGTTGCGAAAAGGTGTAGCTGGCCCTGCATTTGCGCGTCTATATATTCTCCTATCAAGTAAATAAAACCAGCAATCTACAATGATTCCAATGATTTCTTGCCGAAGGCCGAGCTCTGCGTGCAGGGTAAGTGTGCTTGTTGGCTTGAGCTGCACGTGTCGAGATAGCAATCTTCCTTGAAAAAATGTAGAGAGCCCCTCCAACAGCCGCACTGCAAACAACCCCGTAGTGCAATCCACAACGTGGTTTCCACTCAGGTGGGTTGCAGTCACGCCATTATATGGTGGCTAAACTGAACAAGTCACTATCGCAAAGGCTTGCAAAAGAAAGGGGTCGTACCCTAACGCTGCCGAAATGTGTACGCTTCTTGTTGCAGCCCGCATCGAGCTAAAATCGAAGGCCGCACGCATTGATCACGGCCCGGTCCGCCTTGTCGTCCGGGGGCGTCGAGCAGCTCTTCCATAGCACTGACGAAGAAGCAGCAACGCTCGTTCCTGTGATTTATGACGCCCGGACGGGTCAGGTTTATATTTCCGTCAGCAGAATAAGACTTTTTTGGGTTTGCGCTTTCGACAACGTCATCATGGCAGTGATTATTATCATTCCAACCGGCATACAGCACCTATATCGCCAACCAATGACTGTATTTATGCGCATCCCAGAGCTGTAGTAGTTTTATCCTTCGAAACAGGACAAATGAGAAACAGCCAAGTTGGTGACGTAGATTACAGAGCGATTTCCTTTCCTTCTTGGCGTCGCGAAACAACAGTCTTTAGCCATGAAGATAGTTTGTTTCTTGCGCGTTATGCAGCCGATCTCTTTTCTTTCATTTCTTTTGTGCTACACCGCACAGTGTAGTAGTTCTGAAGTCGTAAAGGTTGTATTTCAATGCTCTGAAAGCTTCGCACCGTCTTTGCAGGTCTAATTATGCAGTGACCTACGTTTTTACTGAAACAATATTATGATTTTCCTGGCGGCGTCGATCAATAATGAAGTCGATATTCTCGCTTTCTCTTCGAAAAAAAAAAGAACATACACGCATACACAACGTTATGTACGCAATGTACCACGGAAACAAAAGAGCTTATGTAGTGGTGTAGACTATAGAATCAAGAACTGTAGACAAGCGGAAAAAACTATGAATTTCATCGTATTTTACTTTTATGTTTTACTGAATGAAACGCACACAAAAAGCAACGTTGTTACAAAATGTCAGCGAAAACAAATTGATGACAAGGGCAGTTTATTTTTGCATGCTTGCGTTGTGCCGATAATGCAGGTCACTAAATAGCTGACATCATAATGATGCCGTTATTTGAAATCAAGAATATTTGATGACCGATGCGTGTCAGAGGTATATGCCTTGACAAATGGATTCGAATATGAACTTTAACTGACAAACTCAGCTGCGCATTTTTACCTTTATCTGCAAGAAACCAAGGCGAAGTTTTCCAGAGAGGTCAGAAACAAATACGCCTAGTGCAAGAACTATACGCAGAAAATAGGATACAGCGCTTGTACTATCTCAACTATTGTTCGTCTATTTTGCTGCTCCGTGTGTGCTATCCTGAACGACTGTCTACAACATGGCTGGGTTGTGCACCCTGCTGCTGTTCGGCAAAAATATACACGAGGTTTTCTGCCTGTTGTTGTTGGCATTGCGGTAAGCGTATTGTTTCGCAGCAGTTAGGAAATGTGAAGACAACAGCGTCTTCATAGATGGAACAAAGGCTCACGTGAGTGCACAAAAAAAAAAGAACAAGAGAAACATGGCGATGAGCAGAACGAGAACAAGGTGAAAGCAGGAGCCAACGGAGCCGACAAGTGGACTTGTCTTCTTCAAGGCGTCATATGCTCTCCTCGGCACACAGTATATGCTGCTTTACTGCTATTATGTGCACAAACTTTATTTACCATGTGTTGTACGTTTTCCTTTTTTATCTTGTTGTGTATGTACTGTTGGGATTTTTCGCCCCCCCCTTACACAATTTCCTACGGGCCTGTAAAATACTTCAAATAAATAAATATGGATAAGGTTCTTCTGAAGACGGGAGAGGGTAAGGCGGGTGGGCGAGGAAACCACTTATGATGTGTTAGCGGCGAGGGTGTATGAATGAAAAGAAGGATGTGCTACCCAACTTCGGAGGAGGAAAGAGTGGTAGCGCCGTGTGGCAACCGCTTGACGTGTCACTGTGGGTTCCTCCTTTCGTAGAAGTGGCCTGGACGATAGACGAAGAGAGCATATGTGTCGCCTTGAAAAAAAGAAAAAACAAGTCCACTTGTCGTGATGTAGTTATATAGAAATGTATCACGTAATGTCCCGAAGGTAAAAAATCCTTTACAATATTACACATTACAAATCGCACGTACGCTGCAGCTATAGAATACGGATAAACAGACTGTTACAGGAAGACAAAGTGCATGATAATATAAGACATCGTAAATGTGACATATATATATATATATATATATATATATATATATATATATATATATATATATATATATATATATATATATATATATATATATATATATATATATATAATGTACTGAAGGCACTGGGCAGCGGGCATGGTGCTAGTGGATGAGTGGCGAACACCCCCCCGTTGCAATATATATATATATATATATATATATATATATGCACTCGCTTTGCTTGCTGTCTGTTTCGACAAAGCTTATGATTGACTTCATGCATAGCCATAGAATAACAACAACAATCTATATAAACGTTGCATGAGATTACATATTGCATAGCATGAAAGTAAACACAATTATGGGCATATTTCTTAGTTGTATATCTTCTAATTAACCGCTTCACTATTCACTAAAGCTTCACTTTGCAAAGTGCATTACAACATGTGCAGTTGAATCTTCATAACATTTTTTTTAGTAAGTGGAATAACATATGGCTACTGCAGATAGGAGAGGTTATTACTATTATAAAATAAGTGTTGCTAAGAAAATTATGCTGCTGCTGGTGCTGCACACTGGCCTACGCTACACTTCTAGCCTCGATGGGGTATATTTACATTCTATCGATGTCGTACATTTACCTTCTACAACATCATATGAAGAAGGTTAACAGAAGATTGAGATATTCAACTTGTACGCGCTCACCACCGCCTTAATTTTGTTGATTGCTTGGCTGTCGTGCATCTGTCATTATTATTTAGTTTTCTATGCGGTGTCGTACCCTGTGCGCCCTTGAAATTTTGTTCTTCCATATATTTCATTCCACTTTTATGTGTTTTTAAAGGTCTAACGCGCTTGCAAGTGACAGCAAACAAGTATGACTATGCAATGATCACTGCCTTTATCATCTATAACTGGTGTTTTTTGCTCCACCTTTCTCGGACGTCATGCTCATTGTCTTGCTGCTGCTATATATAAGTCGCTGCAATGATGCGTTCCCAATTGCAGCGGGCTCAATTTTGAGCCCGCATGCATACAAAAATTTCAGGCGGGTGGATTCACTCGCTGCGGTGCCGGCTTGGAACCTAATCAGCTGTATGTTCGATTTTCGCTCGATTAACTGCGTAGCTGGCAAACAGCAAATTATGTTCACATATCCAGTGGCATGAATTCTGCCTCAGTATGGCCAGAACTTGTTTGCTGTCACTTGCAAGCTCGTTAGACCTTTACAAAAACATAAAAGTGGAATGATATATGTGGAAGAACGAAATTTCGATGGCGCACAGAGTACGACACCGCGTTGAAAACTAAATAATACTGACAGGCGCAGGACAGCCGAGAACACAGATGGTTTATTTTCTTCTCAAGTATGCCATGGCGCTGTGTGCCAGCCAAAGTTTCACTGTAGTCTCGTTGGAATCTGTTTTCCAGTACAACCTTTCACAAACAGCCTACATACCTCTTATTTGTCATTACAACCCCTCAATCTGTAATCAATATTGCAGCTTCTAAAATGAAAGCATGTAAGAGTTCCCTGAAATAGCATAGAGTCGTTAGCGCAGCACTGAAAGCTATAGGCCTCAACGTCTAGGGGCCCTATAACGTAAAACTATTCCAGTGTGTTTTTATTCCGATCTCCTGACGGCAAAATTGCGTTACCGCCGACGTAAGCGTTGGGCGCAACCCGCAGAATTGTCTGAACAGACCAATCAAACGCTTTCCTCGTTCATAGGAGGTCACTTTTGTTTGCTTGAAGAAGGAATAACATTGCCTATACACTTAGCCGGTTGCCTTAGCTAATTGGCTGGCAAGAGGCGAGGAGCACGTTCAAGCGGAGAGAGATTCGATGGGGTCGAGCCTCTGCATCGAAGATCGATAAGCGGATGAAGAGGGTTGTGCTGGTGTCCGCGATTGTTCCGCTTTGCCGTACTTAGCTTGCGGTGGCTGGTCGAAAATCGTGGTGGCATGCAAAGGAAACGCTCGAAAAGAGGCTAGAAGCGCCTCAAAAAGTAAACACTAATATAGCCAACAAAACTTCCAAGCCAGTCGTAATCCCTTATGTTCATACAACTGCACACACTCTGAAGAACATAGCAATTAAGCACGGTGTCCCGCTCGTTTTGTCGGCTCCCTGCAAGCTGAGTCACCTTCGCGCCCGCATTGGGAGACTTCACGCCAAAAAGAAGCAAGGTGGCTGTGGCGTGAAACACAAGAACCTCCATCTAGATTGCCAAGTTGGCGTTATTTATCAGACTCCCCTGACATGTGGTAAAACCTACATAGGCCACACGGGCCGTTGTTCGAACGTTCGAATCCGTGAACACGAAAGGTCTATTAAAAACCGCAAGCAACGTCATTTACCCTTGCATTGCCTAGATCATAAGTGTAGGCCTCTGCTCAACCAGGTTAAGATTCTGCGCAAGTGCAGTAACGAAAAAGCACGGGAACTTCTAGAAGCCTATCATATAAAAAAGAAGGGATAAGCACGCATCAGTGACACATCGATCATACTTTACAATAGGGAGGCACGTTTCCTATAAAATATGATTGGCTGCGCCACGCCATTGGGTTTTTTATGATTTTGTGTTTTTTCTCCGCTTATCTGCTGTTGATACCTTGATGTGCCTGCACTGGCAAGAACTGATATTTAAGTGTTTCCCTCGAATAAACCTCAGTTGTTAGTTTGCGCCTGTCCCGTCTTCTTCCTTGTGATTGTCTACAAAGCGCAACCAATCTTTCCAAACACGAAATGGAGTGGCTGGAGGCGTACCGCTCAACTTCTGTTAGACCACATCTAGCCCTGCGTACCTAGAGAACAAAATTATACTAACGGCTTAAGAAAAGAAAATTATAACAGGCGAAGAACAATGGCGTGACTAGTGTAAGCTGAAGCCGACGGCTGAACCAACAAGACAGCGGTACCCGAAGTGACTGTAGCACATAACTACTCGCTTGCATCTTGTATTTGTACTCGCAGTATCCCTATACCTAGCACGAAATATCTATCAAACTTCCTTGAGCTGCGATGCAAACGCAATACAGTCAAGTAATCACAGATTAGCTCTCGCTGCATAGGCAGAATAAAAATGAGAACGTCGTCGGGCAATCCTAAAGTACCATACTCCGCACGCCAGTGCTCCGGAAGAATAAGATGGTGTGTTGATATTCAAACAATTCAAGTCAAGTTGCGTGTTTAGGTTACTACTAGTGAAATATCCTTATTTTCTAGCTGCCGCGTCTTTATTGGTTGAGGTGGAAGGGTCCCTGAAACAGTTCGCACAATTTTTGGACGTGTAGGGTACAGCTACAGTAAAACATTAGTACCACAACTTGTGTGAGCGTCTTATATTAGAGAGCTACGACAATTACAAGTTACCATCTTCCATAGCCATGCTTTTCTCTCCTCAACGCGTTCGCCGAGTGATCGGGGTTAAGCTCCGCCTTCACTGGCTTTGCGTCACGATGCGACGTCGTCGTGTCTTCTACTTCCGATTGTCTAGAAGCCAGCGCGCGAAGCCTCTGCTACCTCCCCACCGGCCGCCTGGTAGTCAATCCCAAGTGAGAGCTATCGAAGCAGCGTGCGTTGTAAGCATTCTGTTGCAGCGTCGAACGTGTCTGGTATTCCGGTAACCACAGGCGAGCTGGGCTTTTCGACGGATGGCTGGAGGCATAAACTCAAGCTGATGAAGGGTCTTTAGCGTAGACGTACTACGTGAGCGGCCTGATCGGACTGCACGGTCCAGCCATCTGTTGGCGCATAGCTTAACCAGCCAAAACAAAGCGCTAATGTTGCTCTAACCAAGGGTAAGACATTTTAAACATTTATAAGAACAACGTGTTCACGATTACGCTGCTGCCAAAAAAATTTACCAGCAGCAAAGTAGAATATACTTGGTCACCGCTATATTAGTTCTATATTTGGTTGAGCTCTGTCCCACCAGGTGGCGGCACCGTGCAGGCTGTTCACATTTGCGCATCCGCTCATTCCGTAAAACGCCCAGGCCCAGTAGACTTGCATTTGCGTTTACCCGACTTCCGGATACGCGAAACGCTGTTGTGGTGTAGGAAGTCGTGACGGCGGCACACGAGCCGTGCTGTCGTTCATGCATTTACTTCGACAGAAGGGCGAAAGCGGCGAGCTCAGCTGCGCGGCAGTGGCGACCAGCGTGGCAAGCTTCCAGAAAAACACTACGCGTGCCGATGTTGGGGCTGGAGCACGCGCCGTCCAACTTTCTTCCGAGCACCGGCCAAAGCGCCCCGCGTTGCCGCATCGCTGGCCGCTCCAGTGCCCCCCGTCCAGACGGAACGGCGATGAAGCAAGTTAGGGAAGCCAAGTGTCAAAAGGGTCCGTGGGCAGTCCAAGTAGGCCGAGTCCGTTGAAAGCGAAGTGGACCAGTAAATTTCTTCTGTGGACGAGGCTACGAGTGTCGCCACGGACGAATGGTACACAGCACGCTTGCACATACAATGTGAAAATAGATGCCTGTGTAGCAGTGCACGTAGGCCCTGCGAAACGAACGGGGACTCGGCGCTGTCAGTGGTGGACACGACAAGCCGCAAGCTGGATTGTAACGCACTCGCAGATGCGTGAGCCCTGGTAGATTCAGCTTGTTCACACGCTTGTCCGGTCTTGCTTGACCCACGGTCTACGTCGCAAGCTGCAGATCTCTGCGTGCAACACCGCCGTTGTCACCACAAGAGTGTCTGGTGCGCGTCAGCCGGAGCTCGGGTCTTACCACGGCTAATGGCCCCGGACGCGAGTGGCGCTCAAGACGGCGAGAAAGGCATCGGACGACCCTCGGTGATGGCACTGGCGCGGTTCAGCGAAAATTTCTGAAAGTCGGAGTGGTAGCAGCCAATTCATGCTGCTTGGTGAGCACCAATGCGGATACGACGCGAAGGACAGGATGAGGTAGTAGATGTGAGGCATCATCAGGACTCGTGTCGCGGGTGGGTGGTGTTAGTCCATCTGCCTTATCTGTGTCGCGCGACAACTCTCCATAGCCTCCGATGTTTGGGCTGCCAGGGCTGCAGGCAGAGGGGTATGACGGCAAGTTGGCCGAAGAAGAGGACCGGCAGCGTAGGGAAGGGACGGAGATCGTTGCAACTGCTGTGTCGCTCTCGCTGGCTTGTAGGTACCGTGGTGTAACTACAGCTGGCACAGTCGGAGGCAGCGGAGTCAGCAAGGAGCTGAACTCGCGCGCCGACTCGGAGGCTCGCTCAACGGACGGCGTGGAAGGATCGGGTGGAGGGTTAGTTGTGGTCCGAGTTGCAGGTGCGATGTTATTGGAGACAGACGCGAAAGCGTGCTGTTCGAGAGCCGGCGTTGGGTCGGCGATGTCACCACTCTCACGTGCCATCGTAGGAGGCGAGAAAGGCGATGAGGCCTGGGACTGCTTAGTACTGCATCTGTCGGTCGACGAGACGATATCGCGGCAGGTCGAGGGAAAAAGGCTGGCCGATGGCTTACGGGCACAGGAAGAGGCGCGCTAGGTGCTGGCGTTGAGGTTGTTGGCGAAGCTGTGTCGCGTACTGTGCCATCAACGTCGGGAAGAGGTCAGTACGTAGCGCCGTAGAAGTGCAGCACAGCCTGTCGTAGTTCATCGTAGGGGCGCGGGCCAGGCAGGCGATGGAACGCTGAGGCCGAGTTGGATATCCAGTGGCAGGACGTCTAGGAGTACCTGGTATTCGAACTTTTGGATCATAATGAAGTTCAGCTTCAAGGCCGCGTCAAACTTCGCGAACCGTGCGCCGACGTAGCTTGACCAGAACCGGGGTAGTGGAACTGAGGCTCCGGCCAGGTAGCCATGTCAGCGTGTAGCTCGGTGCAAGGCGCGTTCTCCCGGTTCACAACCGTAGGGGGTCGTGACGGTGGCCACTGAGCCGTGCCGTCGTTCCTACATTTGCATCGAACAGAATGCCGAAAGCGGTGAGCCGAGCCGAGCGGCGACGAGCGTGGCAAGCTTCCAGAACGATTTACTCTGCGCGTGCCGAGCTTGCGTCTCGAGCACGCGCCGCCCAACTTTATTTTTTTCAGAGCGCCGACAAAAGCACCCCGCGTCGCCCCATCGGTGGGCGCCACACTAGTATATGGTAATCCTCTGGCGTGAACGGACGGCCGCGAACACGCAGATGCTGGTGCCGGTCGGATACCGACAACTAGACTTGCAGCCACTCCGCTCACATGTTTGCGTTGCAGAGGGGCATGATGTCGCAGCTTGACATGGCGCCGATCGCTACGTTTGCAGCCAACAGCGTAAGGGTAAACCATGGTGCTCGCGAAAAGACAAAGCGAGACGAACACAGAGCGCACAGCGCGCGTCGACAGGGAGCACGTTGTAACACAAGCAGACGACCATAGCTCTGTGCCGGAAGTGCTCGAGTTTAGTGATAAATTGTCATCCTCATTGCGCATCCTCTTGTGCATCCTCTTTCTGTTACTTTCTTTTTATAGAAACAAATTAAATAATAATCCAACTATTACGAACAACATTTTGTTCACCACAAAGTTGGAAAAATTATTGATAACGTGCACTGGGTAGCCAATCCGACGGCTCGCCCTACTGGCGTCAGGCGTTCGCCTCGCGTCACTTGGTCAGGGGCGGCTGAGAACTCAGGGGAGTTGCGTGCTACGATCGTTAGCGATGTGCATTTTTAAAAACTTATTATCAAACACACGTTTTACACAAAGCGCTTAAATGCGTCACTTAATGATGAGAAGGGCTAACCCCATCGAAACAACACATTTGTACAAAATTTTCAAAATCGTTTCAGGACCTCTTTAAGAAGAAGCTTTAGCTCGACGCCAATTCCAACTCTGCCTATTCAAGTACATGTAATATGCAGAAATGCTTTCATGAAAGAAATGCTTGACCTATTTAAATTGGACTTGTTGAACTTCTGAGAGAAAGACAAGCTTTAGCAACTGTAGGAAGCAGAATTTTTATTTAAGGCCTCGAATATAAAGAAAATATAGCAAAAGTTTCTAAATTTGAAAAAAAAAATTTTTTTTCGAGCACGAACTTTACAAATGCATACCTGTGCAGCAAAAGCACACATCGCCGTCCCCTCAACTACACCTATGAGAGCGTCAAAAGCACAAAAATGTGTCTCGTATAATAATTTACAATGCACGTCGAATCGCTACAATGCTTACGAGGGTATTGCAAAAGTCCTGTTCAAAAAATTTTTATAACCTTCAAACTGATGTATAATACCTAAGTTTTCTGTACTTTAGATCTATCATTAAGTTAGGTTAATGAAATTCTGATGTAGTTTTTTTATTGCTGAGTTACCAAATTGTAAACTCCATACCTTAGTTTTCAAAAATTTTGGAATATTCAAAAATATTTCTAAAAATATTCATCGCATAAAAAAACTTCACTTCCTACACCTACTATAAATTTTGGCTCCCTCTAGAAAAGGGCTACGCAGTGGAGTAATACTTTGCCGACGTGATCGTCAGCGTGCATTGTACACGCTGCACTTTTTTGTTGAAAATGGCCAAACTTAGTGAGGGGTCCTTTAAGAGTGGGACTTCTCGTTTTAGTATGAAACTATGCGTTCTACAGGCAGTTTCGCGCCGCATATGTTCCCATGGTTTACGTTTAAGATGGACCCAAGCTAACCTAACCTTACCCAAACATCTTCTTGCGACAGGTTGATCGGGTGGTTGTTGGGAACAACCTATCGTGAGAATGATAAGACAGAAGGAAATTGCCTAGCCTATGAGATGCCGTCCAAGAGTGCTGAATAGGCACTTCCGGAATAAATTTACATCGGAATAAAGTTCGCCTACTAAGCAGCCATGTTAATACTAGGCCGATGCGTTGGCAGCACTAGATATGTCGCTTATTTCCTAGCTCGCACTGTCTCACACGGCCGTGCATGCAGTTATATCGCTGACGATGGACCGCATCACAAACCGCGCGGCTGACGTAGCTGCTTTTTTTTTTTTTTTGAGGCATTAGCATCGCTGCCTTAGCGAGCGTTACTTCCGCCACCGCACAAACAGCATGGAGAGCTAAGATGACGCATCTGCAGGCACCCGTTCGGGGGTGTTACAACCCTCGAAGCCCGTACCTTACCGGGTGCGTGCAGCTGCCCGTCATGGCAGCTCAGAAAAGGGTTGGCGTGTCATTCCGCAACAAACCCTCTCGACCCAGGGATGTTTATTTATTTATTTATTCATACCTCAAATACCCCTGATGCGGGGTTTTACATGAGGGGTGGGTTTCTACATCTGTCCGAGGTCTTCGATGAATGACTTTAAATGGCGCTAGAATTGGAGTGGTGAGCAGCGTCGGTGGGCAGATGATTCCAGTCGTTCGCTGTTCCAATGTAATACGAATTAAGATGCGCACTAGTGCGCATCCTGCCTAATGCTAAATCAACAGCGTCATTCACATGTTTTGTACAAAAAGATTCCCTCAATTAGATCGGCGCAAATGCTGGGCCAGTAATTTTCATTGCGATAGCAATTATATGCACAATTCAGGCGCACTTTTGCTGTCAACGTCGCCGTATTGTTCCGCAGAAAATCCACGGGCGATAACGCCGTTGCTGCGTCCCATACACTGTTAAAAAAATAAAAGTATGGGGTTTTCCGTGCCAAAACCAGTTTCTGAGGCACGCCGTAGTGGGAGACTTGGGAAATTTCGACCACCTGGGGTTCTTTAACGTGCACCTAAATTTAAGTACACGCGTCTTTTCGCATTTCGCCCCCATCGAAATGCGGCCGCCGTGACCGGGATTCGATCTTACGTGCTGAGCAGCCCAACACCATAGCCACTAAGCAACCACGGCGGGTCACTGTTCACTGTATCTGCGAGTGAAGGCACGCGAGGCAGCAGACGATCGCGGCTCAATCTGGTGCGCGCGAGGGAGGAAAGCAAGGAACAAATGCGCCATCTTCCGTCGCGCCATAGGGAGGGGGTCGGCGTTGTGCTACAGCAGTAACGGCGTATTTCGCGACCGGGCACGAGGGGAACTGACGATCGTGGCTGTCTCGCGCCGGAAACGGAGGAAAGCGGGAAGGCAACGCGGGAGTGAAGGAAGGGGGCGACTTCTACTCCGCCAGAAACGGTGTACTTGGCGCAGTTGCCTGACTCATAGCTTCGTGCGTGCTGCGTTCTCGCCGCTCAGTTTGCTTTGAAGCGATACACAGCACGAAGGTCACTTCGCTAGCTGCTGCTGCCGCGCTTGCTCACGCCAGCGCTTTGACAGCGAGTATGCGCGGTCATCGAGTGTGACGTGTTCATGTTTGCTTGCGCACGCTGACACTATGCTGGTTAATTCAGTTAATCAGCAAATGTTTCCAAGTCTATACGGGTGATAAAACTAGTATCGTTACTTCGTATAGCTGTCTACTAAATTGCTATCGGAATTGTTGCTTCGCCTTTCGGGCGGCACTGCGATATCTTTATTTTTTTTTGGCTTGACTAAATAAGTATATGTTAGCGCCAGCACATGGTGCCGCCTACACCTTTTCACGTGAGTAATATGAAAATGTATCCCAAGTCACGCGACAATTTTTTGACAGCCAAGATCTTTATGCCTCTTTCAGTGCAACGGTTTGGCGCGCTAGGGCAAAACAAACAATTGCACGCGGACGGCATATTGCTTTTGAGAAATTCACAAGACTTTTCGACAATCCTGCATATGCAAAAACCCTACAGAATAGCTAATACTATAAACAACTTTCCTAATCACACATAATATTACGGCTCTTCATCGCAATGTGCAGAATTTCATATTTCAGTAGTGCTAGCTAAGCAGAAAATTAGTGCTTGCTACTGGGCCCAACATCCTCAATCAGATCATACTTTCACATTAAGCGAGCTTCAATGCCAATTGCATCATGTCGCCAAAAGTCTGCTGCTGGGCCAGACGGCATTACGTACAATATGTTAAGAAACCTCGGACCGGCAGGTACAAATGCTCTCTTAGATATCTATAATAGTTTATAGATAGAAGAAACTGTACCCGACTCTTGGAGAGCCGCTCGAATAATACCAATGTTAAAACCGGGTAAGAGGCCCTTGTGTCTTGAATCCCTCCGCCCAGTTAGCATGACAAGTTGTTTATGCAAAGTAATGGAGAAAATGATTGACGCGCGACTTCAATGGTGGTGTAATGAAACGGATGTGTTCTCCAACTACTCAGTACGTTTTACGAAACATAGACGCACAATGGATGCAATATTAGATATAGTAACCTGTGTGGAACACGAGCGTGCACGTGGAAACATGACGATAGCAGTATTCCTAGACATCAAGAGGGCATTTGACACTGTTAGTGACGTTCATATTCTGCTAAGTATGTTGGATCTTGGACTGTCTGGTAGGTCCTTGCGATAGGTTTCTGAATTCTTATCAGGTCGCAAAATATTTGTTCAGACGGGTGAAGGAAAGAGTGCTGAATATGTTGTCAAACAGGGAGTACCACAGGGAAGCGTACTCAGCCCCTTTCTTTTTAACTGCGTCACGGCTGATTTAGCAAGAGGACTGCCATCACAGTTAAAGTTTTCATTGTATGCAGATGATGTGTGTATTTGGACATCTGGGTGTAATGCTCAACTACTTCAGATGGCATTGCAAGACGGCATAAATATCATTAACCAAATTTTGAGACAGAGAGGAATGGTTCTATCAAGCGCAAAAATAGCTGTATTGCCCTTCACTCGGAGGCAGTTAAAAAATGCCACCCTTAATCTGGAAGGACACCCTCTAATGATTCTCACACAGCATCGATTTCTTGGCATAATACTTGATAGGTAGCTATCCTGGACAGCCCACATAAAAAAAACTCGAAAGCGAGGTCAATGCCATAGTGACTGTACTTCGCAGACTCGCAGGTACATCATGGGGCGGATCAGTATGGTCCGTGCTGACTCTTCACAATGCAATAATACGACAAAAAATTGTGTATTCTGCGTCCATCTTAGATGGACTTTCCCACGCGTCAGAAGAGCGACTTCAAAGACTTTTAGCTAGAGGACTACGCATATATCTAGGAGTTCAACGAGCGACTTCTAGCCTCTGTTGTAATAGCTGAGGCTCGCCAGTCACCATTTCCAGTTATGCGAACTGCAGAAACATGCCGACATTATTTTCGTCTTCAAACACAGCATGAAAGTCATCCATTGGCTCTAGACATAATGAAATGAGATAACAGTTATGTTCATATAGATATTCGAGGGAATCTTCACATATTGCCAATAAATAAATTTTGGAACTCGGACGTCGAATATCCTCCATGGCTGCTTACACTTCCAAAAATCGAATTGTGAGTAGACAGGATATTCAGAAAAAGAGACATGTTCATTCAAGCTGCTCAACAGCTAGCACTTTGCCAGATATATATGCGGTGTTCAAGATACAGACACGTCTATACAGATGGCTCCAGTACATCAACCTCTTCAACTTCATCATTCATTATAGCACACCTCAACAAACAAGAATCATTTAAGTTATCTCGTGCGACATCGTCGACAACGGCTGAACTGTTCGCAATCCTATGTGCGGTAAAATTTATATTGTCGGTAACATATGCAAAAAAATGGGTAATTTTCAGCGATTCACAGGCGGCTCTAACATCACTCTGCAGCACAAAGGGGAAAACATTCAGCGACAGTGTAATATATGAAACACTTAAAAACCTCACAAAGGCAAGCGAAGCGAAACATGCAATAGCATTTCAGTGGATACCAGGGCATTGTAACATTCCTGGCAACACAGCAACCGATGAAGCAGCATGACAAGCACACATCAAAGATGATATGGTTTGGCTTCCAATATCAAAGAATGAGTTACGTTGCATTATATGAACATCTTTCAAAATGTGTAAAAACACTTGGTTTAACCAGAATTCCAAGAGCTCGGACTTACACCATATTGATCCGTTCATTGAATTCGAGTTCTTTATCATTAGACAGAACTATAGGCACCCTTATTCATTGTTTAAGGCTAGGCACTGCCTACACAAAGCATTTCTTACACAGAATTGGCAGTGTGGTAACCCCCGTATGCGATTGTGGATTTGTAGACGAAGATATATATCACCTCCTTCCAGATTGCCCACGTCACGACACACCAAGATGCTGACTTAAATCAACCCTAATTAAATTAGACCGTGGACCTTTCAGTTTAAAGAAACTTTTGGGTCCTTGGCCAACAACGTCTTTGGAGAAGAGCGCTTTAAGAGCACTAAAGACTTTTCTTGAAGACGGCGGCATTGTTGGACGTTAATAACGCTTTTATTGTTCTTTCCATTTCACTGTGGCTGTATATACGCATGTATTTGGGAATTATGTTATGTTGACTGTTTTGTTGTGAATATACGTGGTAATGCTTTTACACGATGAATGTACCACCCACTGACTAGAGACTGTGTCATTAGGCGACAGTATCGTTTGTATTTTTGAGACTTTTATCTACATAACTGTGGATACATTTATCTTGCATATTGTATGTACCATGTGTTTATTACCTCATAGTCTTTCTGTGAAAACGTTGCGTGATAAGCCCTGATGTTTCTGTGAAAAGATTATTTAATATGTAATCTGGAACCCTGTATGTTGTTTGATAGAACCGTTCAAGAGATAAGGAGTAGCCGGCGCCTTAAATTGTGCGTCAACATCTCCTTATATCATATCAATAAAAAAAAAAACAATTGTTCTCTTTTTCTCACGTCAGAAGTAGAGGACGCCCTTAGGTAACGTTTTCCCAAAAACCATACCACGCGTGGATTTCGTATCCGTAATGTTCACCTGCAGAAATAAATGCATGATGTTCAATTGTTTCTAATGATAAAGTCTATTCAAGACAACAAAATTTCGAATGAAAGAGAGCATAATTTGTATTAATACTTTTGTAAAGGCTTGCTTCGTGGTCAAAAAATGCTGTGAGCGAGCGGTGCTCGACGCTTGCTTAACCTTACGCCATTTTGGTGGGGCTCATTCGAAAGCGGAGAAAAAGAAAGCCGTTCTTTGCCTTTATTACATCATTCATATGTGCGATACAGCATCTAGATGGTTTAATGACGTTGCAAAATAAGTTTGCGAGCCTTCCGTTCCTGCAAATGGTGATATTCCAAAGCACTGCGCGTTTCAGGCCGATTCAATATTACACATTCCGACTTGCGCCACCACGGCATTGTCCTAGTTCTGGCATTTCTTTTCTTTATGAATGCAGTATGGCGCAGTTGTATTTATTTTTGCTGAAGCCACCCAGAACAGCCAGGATAGCCGTCACAAACTTGCGTCATGAACCTAACCAGCAAAATCAACATTTTCTAAGTTGTCCAGACGAATACACGTCTCGATGGCAATATCGTTTTATTTATCGTGGTTTCCTCAAAGGATCTGTCACGGTTGATAAAACCAACGATGGTTGAGGTTTCTTTACTCTGTTTTATTATTTTTCTTTTTCATTTTTCTTGTCGAAACCAATTGCTCTTGGGCCCCCATCTTGGTCTACGCGTCATGCCTGCACCCCTTATGTTGATTCTTTCACGAAGGCACGTTTTCGGCACCGCTTGTTTCCCGCTTCATTGCATGTCGTCGCATTTTTTGCGAGCACGAAGTTGGCACCGCCCGCGTATCCGCACTGCCGACCCTTGTTGCCCCGTGATGAATTGCCGGCCACATTTGCCCTAGCGCATCGTTTTAATGGATTCTTTTTTTCGCCGGCCCACCCGACGCTCGCGCCTATTTGCAGCCGTGCGTGGCTGCCGCAGATTGCTCGGTCTCCGTGGCCCGCTTTTGTGATTGCTTTCCAAGGGCGCCTCCAGCGTCCGCGGCCACTCTTCAAGCTGAGGAGGCGACGCCGCGGATATATATATATATATATATATATATATATATATATATATATATATATATATATATATATATATATATATATATATATATATATATATATATATATATTCTCAAGAAATGCCACGCACAACGTCGCCTAGGAAGCCCCGCACCACTCTCTGTGGCCAGTCGCGTTTGCGCGATATTGTGAGCGCCCTGCTTCTAGAAGTGTTGTTCATCTCTCACGGGGAAAAAAAAGGAAAAGTGAAAGAGGAGGTGGGGAGAGATCGAGTAGAAAGAAAACAGTGTATCCTTTCTTCCACAGCCTTTTTTAAGCATCGCACTTGCCATTTCGGCTCATCGCGCGGCTTTCCTTTGATCGCGCTCTGCCCTTCCCCCACTGCGCCCTCCCTTCCCTGTGCCCGTATTTCGCACCGTGCTCTTCTCTCTCACGCGGCCCCAAAGCCCGGCTTCTCTTCGCGTGCGTAGGTTTACACACCCGGCCACGCAATTCATCTGAGGAGTTTATTCCTCAGTCGCCAATTCTGCGGTATCGCCAGATATCTTTCTTTTTCTTTTATGCTTCTTTTTCGGGCTGGAATATGCGCAAACTGTGTTTACAACAGTAAACAATCAGCAGAACGGGACGTCGCTATCGTCTGCATGACGCATAACAGTCACAAGTCTTGAAATTTTCATGCATCCCTGCGCGAATAAAGCGCGTCACCGGAGTATTAGCCTCTTCGGACTTTGCCAGCGTCGTAATCACCTCGCATTGTGCAAAGCAAAACGAGTCGACATGTTTCTGGACCAATACTGATAAGGAAGTAGACACACGTCGTATTAAGGCAGCACGTGACGCTTCTTGCCTGCAAAATGAGAGAAAGAGAGAATGAAAAATGAAAAATAAAATACGAGAGAGATGTAGGATTTGAAGGAAAACCACCAGAGGCAGTAGAACAAGATGGGGTAAGCGTCGGGTAATCTTGCAGAGAGCCAGTTACAGCCCTCTAAACAGCGCACGAAAAATAAATAATCAAAATTCTGGGGTTTTATGTTTCAGTACCACGACCTCATTATGAGGATGTGGGAGTGTGGTAACTCCGGATTAATTTTGACAAGCTGCGTTCCTTTAACATGCACCCAAATGGTGCAAACAGAATTTGGTCGCAGCGGCCGGAATCTAACGCGCGACCTCCTGCTCTGCAGCGCAGCGTCGTAGAGCACCTTGGCGGTTGCTGCACGGAACTAGACGGCGTGCACGAAGCGACGAGCGCACAATAACGCAACTGCGGCAAAGTGAAAGCCTTGAACGGGAATTATAGCAGCCCTTTTCTCATGTTGCGTCTTAAAAAAAAAGAAACGTGGATTTCACCTGCAATTTTAAAACTGCGTCGTGTTTTCTCTTCAGCGCTTTGAAGTAGCTCTCGCGAGAAGAATAATCCGCAGGGGATCTGTTCCGTAAAGCTTATTTTGTTTTGTCGATATGCCCTAACACGAGCCGGCTTTCAGCCCGAGACGGTCCGAAACGCAGAACAAATGGGGTGCGTCACATGATCCTCGTAACCTGATCATGCCTGTGGCGATCTCGCTAATAGAATACACGTATACATCAGGTATTGGTGTTTCTTACGTCCTTGAGGCTAAAACAATGTGGCTCAATAGAAGGAGCAGCATGCCTCATATTTTCATTTGAAGGCATCACTCAAAGCTCAGCCACCGCTGTTCACGATCTGCGCGAACTTCCAACCTGGAACGCGGCAGGTGCAAGTGACTAATCCGGCAAGATTTACTTTGGGGCAAAGTTGATCAACATGGCGATATTTAAATCGCGATAATTTGTCCTCACCGTTTTATTATTCTTTTGCGTTCATTTTGGTATTGAAATTATCCTCCCGGAAGACAAGAAAGCAAGAGCTCCAAGGACGCTTTTACACTTAGGCTCTGACCAAGTCGCTTACTACACTTATTCGCAAAGTGGCGAACATACGTTGTAATAATTAATTCGGGTGTTCTTACTCATTGCTGTTTATTAAAAAGTGACTCTCATTAAAACTGGTCCTCTCGGTTAACCCTCTTTCTTCTCGCTCATTAAAATTGGATTTCCTATAGCTGTGAGTAGAAGAAAGAAATTGTTTTTTTTTCTTTAACCATAACCATAGCTCACGTTCTAGAGCAAATACTAATGCGTTTACTGAACCCAAACGACTATCCCGGTGCTTACGTTTAGGAAGTAAAGATTGAAGTTAATAGGGACCAACGTTCTATGCCAGAGAAAGGCACATGAAACAGGTCGTGCTAGAGGCGCAGTGATAGAGAATGTAATTGCGTTGCTACTTAATGAATTAAGATGAACATTTAATGCAGTTCGCAGGCTTCGGTGCTTCAAAGAGGCGAGGGCGTGCTCTAGTAGCAATCCTGGCAGGATTCAACGCACGCGTAGTCGCTATATAAAGCAGGTATGGGTTTTTAGGAATGAAATTTATGCGTGAGGCAGGGAGCAATTAAAGGCGGTAAGTGCTTTCAGTATGCTGCGTACGAATGATTGTGGCTGTCAGTGAACATTCCTCTGCAAGTGGCTTAACTCAGGCTGCCTCTTTATCATTTTTCTGATCGTTCCTTTTTTGTCTCTCTTTTCCCTTCCACATGTGTAGACTAGCCAATCAGAGACGTTCTTATAGTTTACCTCCTTGCCTTTCTATCTCTTCGTCTCTCGTTCTCATTCTCCATTTAGTTCGGTTTTCACACTAGCACTGCTTTTGGTATATCCATCCCGAAACTGAACTGTTGAGTCAGTGATCATTGCACATTTACTCGTTTTCGCTGATCCTAAGCGCGAGTTGCCGGTGAAGACGGAGAGAGAAAGCAAAGGCAGGAAAGCCAACCAGTCGAGAATCCAATTTGCTACCCTACATCGGTAATAAGAGAAAGGGGAACAGAAAGAGGGCAGAGGGAACAGGGTGATACTGCGCAACAGCACAGTATCACCCTCTCTGACGGAAGGCGCACACGAGGACGATAAGCGGTCAATCATGCCAGTGCACTCTAAGAAAAGACATTATTATCCCAATTGTTCTTCGGTATAATAAGATCTTCGTTGAGAAAGCTGTTGTTTATGCTCAAGGGACTCAATTTTCATCTCACTAGAAAATGCGCTCTCCGAATGATCTAAAGTTTGCAACACATAGCCATTTTGACGGTGTTGCGGCAAAATATGGACGAAAAGTACGAACTATCCTCATTAGTTTTACCTTCGCAAGCCCATTTTTTCTCCGGGAATAATTAAATAATACACATGCGGTAGTTTCTGTATTTACTAATGCTTTATGAATCCGCTTACATGCACGAGCTAGCCCAGACTGTGTTAAGAATCCCATGTGCGGCTGTAAGCGGTTTGTTTCAACAATGTAAGAGTAGGTTCTGTGTTAAGGAGAACACGACTTTGCTGGTTCACTTTCGGCACCGGTGAATCGTTAGTGTATGTGTTCTAGCTTGTAGGTTTCTACGGTCCACTCTCTTCGACGTTGATTTCACGTGTTGGATAAACCAATCTTTGAGATACAGCGGCTTGCATTCAACTTGGCTGTGGAATAACAAACAAGCCAAGCGCAGGCGCATAGTCACGTTCGGTTGAGCTATCTAGGTCGCCATTAACCACGAGCCTTGCGTAGCCGCGCATTAGCTTTGCCGTTTAGCAGCAGTTCGCCGTTGCATACGCGTACTTGTGTGAAACCTAATCGAAATCTTTCTATTTTCTCGTCTTGTCCCTAAGACAGCTACCTTTGTCATCGTTGTTATTGCCGACGCTCTTATTTTAAAAATCGCACTATTCCATTCGATGCAAAAAAAAAAAAAAGGCAAAATGAATCAGGCTGCCGAAATTTCTGCTGATCAGTTTGCCTACGTCGTATTCCGCCTGTAGAAGATACCGCCATCCACATTTATTGGGCGCATGTATATTCGGGAAATCGTTATTTCTGTCAAAGGCCTGTGCTAGAAAACAAAACCTTACCGAGCGCATTCTGCAGGCAACAAGGAAACAGCAAATGGTACTACAATTCTCAAATTCTTAACAAGGAAAATAAGATCAAAGGCCACATTTTTTAGGGAAATTCCTTTCCTGCAATTCTCTTTATATCTCATGATCACCCGGCCACCGAAGTGGTAGATCGCGGAGATGGGGGGGGAGGGGGGCACGGTGAGTTAAATATAAAAAACAAAAATAATGCAAAATTAAAAAATAATCGTTACAAAATACAACCCTAGATATTCACAAGTTATTTCAAATGCGTGCATCGTGGAGATCACCTCAGATGACCAACCCTATATACAGAAGAGTGGACAAAACGAAGTGGGAAGATGTACTTTTGAATGAAATCGCACCAAGTGCTTAGGGTTGACAAAGAGCTGAGTGAATTATGCCTAAAAGTAAGACTTTTGCAAAGAGTTCTCTCGCTGTCGCCATAATTATCACTACATGGTTGCGAGCATCGAGTACAATGAGAAAGTTTTATGAAGGCGCCATGGGCGCATTATACGCGTACTTGAACGGCACGTGAAATATAGAAGGCAGGGATGTTAACGAGAAATGAGTCTGATTGGCTACCCTACTCTGGGGGACAGGAAAGAGGGAATGGAGAGATAAGATAGAGAGAGGGAAGGGAGGTGGAGGAAAGCCGCGGGGAGCTCGCGCACGCACGCGGATGGCCTGGGCGAGTCAAAGGCCTTCACATATGCCAGTCGCCTTCAAGAAAGACGAAAATGCTTTCATAGTATTGTGGGCCGACGAGCGATGGGAACGGTCTTCAAGTAGCACCTGCACAGACAACGGCCAATCGTCCAGTCATCGCAATGCGATAGGCAATATTTGTCTTTCCGACTGAAATCAATGTCAATGGCACAATAAACGTTCCATGTTCTGTTCCACGCCGCAGACGTCGCAAGCAGCACTGTCAGTCATTGCAATCAAAGTAGTTTACGCCTTCGTTAGAGCCACTCCCAACCACAGCGGGTATAAAAGCGATGCCTCATGTTGGTGAAGCCCTTGTGGAGGCCGGAGTTGGAGCAAAGGGTTCAGTTCGTACAACCTGGTGCACCTTATATTTGGGGTGTTCCGCTCTGTTAAAGAGAGCATGCGTCCCATGTGACGAAGCTGCCTTGCAGTGTCTCTCCTGGAAATAGGAATGAGAACGCTCTGTTCTTCTTGATGTGACTCTCGGGCAGTCTTTTCTGCTTGATCATTTCCACTGATTCCGCAATGGCTACGTAGCCACTGGAAAATAATTTCGTCGTCTTTCTGTTTGACGTCGTGATGAAGTTTGACGATTTTGTGTGATCGCTGTTCGTGAGCTCCACGCCTGAGAATTGACTGCATGCTGTGTAAAGCCTGTCTCGAGTAGGAAAACACGACCCATGTAGCAGGAATCTTTGTGTCAATAAATCGAGGCACTTTGCGCAGAGCCGTTAGTTCTGCAGCCGCGGACGTCGTGACATGTGAAGTCCTGAATCGCGGTGTTACTCGTCTTGTAAGTATAAACACTGCACCCCCAGAACTCGTCGATGTGGTCCATCCCTAAGTATAGATGTGTATTTCTTGTACAACAGGAGTAACCGCCATTGTTTTAGTCCAAGCGGTGGAAGATCTCACTATTTCTGAAGTCCTGGAATTCTGAAGTGTACTTCAGGACGGCACAAACACCACACAGGAGACACCGACCTGGTCGCAGGTGTATACTTCGATGTAAGCGAGGCAGGCTATGCACTGACAGAGAGAAAGAGAGAGGAATATAGGAAGGCAGGCATGTTAACCAATCAAGAGTCTGGTTTGCTACCCTACGCTGGGGGAAGGGAGAAGGGGAAGAGAGAGAAGGGAGAGAGAAGGTGTAGATACTTGTACGGACAGTACTTGAGTTAAAGCCGCTTACGCAAATCCAAATTTCTGAGAAAGCACAAAAGTGCCTTCACTGCCTTCTGAGCCGATGATCGGTGGCGACGGTGCTCTAGTACTGTCTGCTCACTCAGAGGACGATCATCTAATTTTCTCAATGTGTTGGACAAAGATTGTCTTTGTGCTTGAAATTGAGGACAATGGCACAATAACTGGTAAATGTTCTCCTCGCATCCGCAAACATCACAAGCAGGACTATCAGCCATTCCAATTAGTGCTTATGCACTGACAGTTGTACTAAATGACGTGCGGGGTATGTCCACGGTGAGTGCAGCGAACTGGTTGCAAAGGGTCCGAGCAATGTGGTGGACATGTGGACGCATTGTCTCGCCGGCGATGTGCGTCGTGATTGAGTAATCTTGAGCAATGGCAATAGTTTCAGCCGTTGATGGACAGCGTGGTAATCCAAAGCATATCTTCAGAGATTGGGCTTGAATGCTCTGAACTGTACGCAAATTAGGTTTGCAGGTTTTGGATATAACAGGTAGGCTGTACCGGAGGCACCCAAAAAACAACACCCCGAACAGCTGTAACATGGATTGTGTGGAAACCCCCCAGTTCTTTCTTGCAAGGAACCTGAACAGATGACATATAGTAATCAGTCGCTTTTTCATGTGGTTCACGTGAGGAGCCCAGGAGAAGACTCTGTCAGTCACAACGCCGAAGAACCTGCGACTTCTCCTAGATGATATCACTTGTCCATTGATTGATAGGGCGTATGCAGAGATTGGCTTCCGGTGAAGGCCACCACTAGGCACGTTTCCTGCGTCATCTCCAGGCCTTGTTTACGAAGATAGCATGATGTCGATGAGGCTGCCTTCTGAAGCCGAGCGCGAAGCTGAAACCGTGTCACTCGCGACGTCCAGATACAGATGTCGTCGGCGTAGGTCGAGAATCGGATGATGCTTGACAGGTCCTCGAGTAGTCCAATAAAGGCAAGATTGAAAAGCCTTGAGCTTAGTACTTCGCCCTGAGGGGCTCCGTAGCTACTGTAATACTGGAGTGTCGAGCCATTCCCGGTGAGCACGTCGAATGATCGCATCCGCAGGTGGCTACGAACCCATAGATACACCTTGTCACCAATTCCTATTGCTTCTGGCGCTTTAAGAATGACGTCATAAGTAACGTTATAGTAAGCCCCTTTAACGTCTAGAAACGAGGCAGCAGACAAGCGCTTACAGGTCTTCTGGAATTAGACTACGTTACCAAGTCGACAACGTTGTCTATAGATGAATGGTCGCGCGTGAATCTCGTCAACGTGTCCGGATAAATGTCACAGTGCTCTAGGTGCCACTCTAGGCGCGTTAGAACTATCCGTTCGTCTCTCTATGCGGGAAATTTTACACCGACTGGACTCAAGACCGTTCAACGAGTCAAAGATACTCGGACTGTGGCCACACCCGTCACTGGCACGAAAAGCGATTCGTGCACTAGAGCAATACTTGAAGTGCACTGGCTTAAGAGACCGTTTATAGTGTCCTTGTGTCTAGTGTCCCTCCCACACGCTCTCAGTGCTTACTCTTTCCGTTTTTTCCTCTTTCTATTCCCCCTTTCCCCACTCCCAGTGTATGGTAGTAAACCGGGTCTGGCTGACCTCCCTGCCTTTCTGTCCTTGCTTTCTCTCTCTCTCTCTCCGTTCCATAACTTTTTTCTACACAACTAGCAAGTGCGATCGGGCGGTATGACGCAACGTCCAAAGGCGACTTGCCAGCTTTGAGAATCGGGATCAGGCGGCTTATCTTCCATTCCTGGGGAACTGTGCAAGACTGTCACAAGCCGTTGTACAAGAGCAGGAGTGCCTTTCGAGCCCGTTCGGCAAGTTTACACAGAGCTCGGTATGTAAGGGGGGCCATCTGGTCTTGGCGCTGAGGAACGCCTGTATAAACCAAGTGTAGCATCTAGTTCGTCAAGAACAAAGGGCCACTCGTAAGAATAGTGAGTGGTCAGGAGCCTGCATTCCCATGGAACTTGCTTCACCGGCTATCCTCCTAAAGAAGGACTCTGCGACTTCAGTCTATTTGCATTGTATGTAAAGTGCCAGGAATTAAATGGGCGGCGCTGTCCAGGGACTGCACAGAGGCCACGAACAGTTCTTCATACAAGAGACAAAGTCTTTCGAGTGTCCAGATACCTGCCCAAAGACGTCAATCGTTGTGAAACCAGCTTGTTCGTACGACACTGTATTTTCTTCTGTGTGCATCTGGCCAATCTCAAATCATGAATAGACTTTGTACGCCTATATCTGTGTTCTGCAGGGCGGTGAATTGCTCGAAGTTTCTCTAACTCAATGTCGAATTGGTGTGTGTGGAGCTTTTCAAAATTGAATGTGTGGCAACCTGTAAGGCACCCTTTTTGCGTCCCCTAGGCTGGATGGTACGTCGTCTCGACAGCAGACTTCCATGATTGATTTAAATTCTGACCAGTGGATGCATTCGGCGGTTCCGGAGAACTTGGAGCTAGTCAGCCCCTCAATCGTGAGAGAAGTTCTAATGTGGTCACTTCCCCGCGTTTCGAAATCCGAGAACCATTGAACCATTCTGTTAAAGGAGCCCGAAACAAAGCTAAGGTCGAGGCAGCTACAATACGCGGTTCCTCGCAGATAGGTAGGACTTCCATTATTTAACAAACAAAGTTCTTGTTGAGAGGCAATCGACACTAGTCTTCTCCAGTGATCACCTACGACGGTGGAGTCGTTGTCAAAATTTCCCGTAAGCGCTAGCAGTTTAGACGACTTGATGGTGACAAGTAGGCTCCCAGAATTATGAAAGAGACCGCTATCTTCTTCAAAGTCAAACACGCGTACTAGTCTTCATGGTCAGGTGAGACGGGGTGATGAACATACGTCAAGTCATGGCGTATAAAAACAATAATCTTGATGCATTTTCCGTAGGTGGGGGACATAATGCCCGTATACCCGGACATCCTGGTGGGAGATGACAGGTGTGACTCACAAATGAGAATAATGCAAACTTATTCCTGAATACAAGCTGTCGAAAGTCGTAGATACGTGACTTAAGTCATGTGGCGTTCTATTGAAAGACAGATGCATTCTGGGCCTTCTCTCGAAACGATCCCATCTGGCGGGCCATTGCTTTACCCTATAGAGTCGCAAGCACTGGACCCAGGGTGTCCAGCACCTGCAGCGCGCGCTGCGCCGACGGGGTTTTCGTGTTGCCGAGTAGAGCATGCATAGCATTCGCCAGTGACCGCAACATTATCATAACCTGGCGATTAACAGGTGTCGTTGCATCAGCGGCTTCTGTGGATGTAGATGGTGGAGGTATTCGAGGCATCTTCGTGGCAGATTGTGTGCTTGGAAGTGCGGGCCACTCTGCAGGATGATCGAGTCTTGTCACTTTCTTCGTTTTCGCGGTAAGTTTCATAATGGCGCATCGCGTTGATGTAGCAGCCACTTTGGCGTAAGACGGCATGTTGCTTGTTGCGGCGCTTTGTTGCGCTCTTCGGTGGCAATACAGTCACCGCCTCAATGTAGCGGCAGCCTCGCTGTGTGCTGAATGATCCCGAACCATGCGCTTGAGAAGCGTGAATTTTGTACGGGTTTTCGGGAAGTCCTTCGATGAGGCTTCGTGGGAGCCACAGCAATTAGGGCACTTCAAGACAGTCGCACGGCAGGTGTCTTCTGAATGGGATTCAGCACACCGCGGCCACGCAACATTGTTCACACAGATGCGTTTTACATGGTCAATCATGAAGCACTTGTGACGTTGCAGGGGCTTCGGTATGTAAACTCGAACTACATAATGGACGTGGACAACTTTGACGTTCTCTTAGTGAATAGACAATACTGGAGCACCGTCCCAACCGGTCATCGGCTCAGAAGGCAGTGAAGACACTTTTGTGTTTTCTCAGAACTTCTGGTTTGAGCGAGCGGCTTTAACTCAAGTGCTGTCCGAACACGTATCTACACCTTCTCTCGCCCTTCTCTCTCTTCCCCTTCTCCCATCCCCCAGCGTAGGGTAGCTAACCAGACTATTGACTGGTTAACATCCCTACCTTCCTGTATTCCTCTCTCTCTCTTTCTCTCTTGACGTGAGAGGGAATGCAGTCTCCGTCAAGCACAAGCTTCACGCAGCGTGTGTTTCCGAGTCTGGTGAGATGCGTGACGACAGTGTCTTCTGTTGTTGACTGTATCAATATTGGCAAGTTGTCGGCCGGAATGGAAACGTCGACGTCATAAATGACGCCAACAGTGCCGTTAACGCCTGTAGGGATCATTTATCACACTTTTACTTTGTCGATTTCCGTGACATTCCGAAGACTTTGTAGTGTGCTACGATGTAAAACGTCTACAGCCAGGACATTCTTCCGTGAGTTTATTCTCACGTATTTAACCTCATTCGGTGTGATGCTCTCGAATAACAGAGAAAGAACCTGCCTGTTCAGGAGCCGCAAATTGGGCATATATAGGGTCCACGGGCAAGATGAGAACAGTGTGCGGCCAGCGCTGTGGCATATCCTTCCCGGTTTAAACACTTGCCGGCGAGGACACCCGCAGGAGTCTTCTTTCTGCATTTCGGCTCATGACAACCTTGAAGTTGTCGTCCGATGAGTCGCAGCTGTCCGAGTACAACTGGGTGGCTTCGCTGTCTGTGTCCCTTGACTCGCTTCTATGTTTCGTGGACGTAGGCCGACCAGACGGCTTCGCGCCAGGAATGTCCTCGGAAGTTTGTTTGTCCGTTGCCGTAACGAGGAAGCGGCAGCTCCCAGAATACGCTAAGAAACAAAGCGAAAATACAGAGGCAACAGTAGCTGAATTCAACTCAATGGTACGTGAAAGTGCAAAAGTGTGGCATAACGCTGTTCTTATTGTTAATGAAGTTTTAAGTTCTTTGTTAAATAGGCAACTGAGGGGCAGGCTATGCCGAACATAAAAATAAACTTCTGCGACTACGCAGTGTGAATAAATAAAAAGACAAATGAAGGAAGCGTGAGATATGATTATATTGGTATTATTATTAGTCATGAAGACACATGCACATACGCAATGAGAGAGGGAAATGGGAAAGGAGCAGGCTGCCAACTGCCACCGAGAGGGGCACAAAGCTTGCCTAGTGTTCATGAAGGAGGGGATTGAAAAGGGAAGTTTAAGATAAGGAAAAAGGAAATAAAGAAGGAAGACACAGCAGGATGACAGGCCCCAAAGACGAAAGCAAAGCAAGAACATACACGCAGAAGCAAAAAAAAAAAAAAACACCAAGGACGCATTAAGAACCGAAGGATGTACAAAGAAGTTAGGAAAAAATATTTCTTCCCTTGCGAACCCTCTCGCAAACGGGAAGCCAAGCCAGTTTCTTCTAGAAAAGTAAGCAGCGTGCGATGAGCCTGGTCCCGTTGAGGAACACAGCCACTAGGATGCAAGATGAAGGGTCGCACACTGCAGGCCAAGTAGGCTACAGTCCCTTAGTAGCGACGTGCGCTGAGAAAGGGACGCAGGGCACTCAAAAATATGAGGCGCCAGTGTCTCTCAGGAACCGCAAGAAGCACACAACTAACTGTCTGCACGTCTTTGTCTGTGTAAACGTTCGGATACCAGGAAACAGCCAAACCTGAGCAATAAAGCATCAGATAAAGGAAGCATAACTTACGATACCTTATTCATATAGTCTGAAGGCCTATAGAGAGTGCAGCTGAGCAGTGACAATTTATGACTGCATCTTGACTGGAACTGACCCTTTACAGTCTTGTACAGAAAAAAATGATAACAAGTAACGTAATTATTACCAAGCTGTTCTT
Organism: Dermacentor variabilis; assembly: GCF_050947875.1. Taxonomy (NCBI): domain Eukaryota; kingdom Metazoa; phylum Arthropoda; class Arachnida; order Ixodida; family Ixodidae; genus Dermacentor; species Dermacentor variabilis. The sequence goes on along the minus strand of NC_134572.1, from coordinate 20,286,152 downwards.
GTTCTTCTTATTCCCAAAAATGCTTTTGCTTTATTGAGGACTCAGGTGGCACATGCGTAGATGCCGCAACGCCTTATCCTTGAGCGCAAGTTCCGAGCTTAGTTGTTTCGCTTTAAGCACCAGATTCCAAATGAGCCGGAGTTCATCTAGCCACATAACCTGAAAACAGGTGATTCGCAGAGACTCGGTACAATTCCGGAGGGCGCACACGGTCTTAAATTTTCGCAAATTGCCAAAATACACAAGTTACGGAAGTAATTGGGGCCATCTTATGGACTGTATAATCCAGATATGTATATACTGAGACGCGCTTATTGTAGCTTGATTACTTATCAATAAAAATACCCGCGAATTTCGTGTGCCTAATTTGTAGGCGAGTTCGGAAACTTCCGTTAATGGAGAGAGAGCTTCCAAATAGAAAAAACTTGGCGTTTCGTTTCGGATACGCTTCCTGTATTCCCGTAGCAGGACTGCAGATTAAATTATTAATTTTAATAAGCACGAATCAAATAACTATCACATAGTGTACGTTAGAAGTCGTACACATGCACGTGAAATGGACCACTAAAAGTCCGCCACTCTTTTTTAGTAGCATCACTTGAAATTATTTTCAGTAATAGTAATATGTTGTTTTGTACAGCCGATCGCCCTATTCATTTCCCGCTACTTATTACACTGCCATTTTTGGATATAGTTCGATCTCGGGATGCTCGTTTAGTACGCCACGGCCACGTTTAATTACGTTTCGAAGCGCTCGGTGGACGCTCGTACCCAAAGGACTCCGCCAGGTCGAGTAGTTCGGGCGCCGCGCCGAATGCTTGATGACGCGGCCGAGGCAAAACAGGTTTTCCGGCGTCCTTGCCCATCGCGACCCGACTTCAGGCACCCCTGTCGTAGCTGGCCACGAGGTAATTGGGCACGCGATGGCCAGACGCTGAATTACCGGCTCTGCTCAAGTTCACGCTGCCTTTTCACTATGCGTCGAGACGCTCATTCTGGTGGCTTTCCACATGCGTGACCTCCATGTCGTTTGTTAGTGTCCTCCCTCCGTAGTAATTGACGATTAGAAGGCACATCGCAGTAATGTTTAACGAAGCGTCTTCAGATGTTTAGAGATTGTCCCAGGAAAATGCAACCGCGGCGTCTGTCTTCATAAAAATTGAGTTAAAGACTCCGAGCTCTTACTCAGAGTGATGAACTAAACCTTTCACAGGTCTCATAATATCTTAGAAACAGACAGACAGACAGAGAGAGAGAGAGAAAGAAAGAGATAAAAAGCAGTGAAGTTAAGTAGCGTAAATGCTAGGTTGGCCATACTATGCACTAGGATAAGAATGATGGCTGGAGAACATGCGGAGAAAAGAAAAGATTAAACACACGTGCCGCAGGGCAAGCTGCTGAAAAAAACAGCGAGAGAAAGGATGAAGGGAATCTGTCCGCGCAAGCACAATGGCGCCTGATAACGACTGAAGATTCTCATGCAACCATGGCGCTTTAAAACATATACGCTAGTGCTTTCCACACAGGCTGATGTTGGCAACCCCCAGGGTAAAATAAGTTGAAGTTTATTGTTGGAGGCAATACAATTGATATAGCCCGTGCCAAGACCAAAGGAAGGGACTAGTCTCCTCACTGGGAAAGATTCTGCTTTCTTGTGAGGGGGCGGTTGTCAAACTTGTCGAGCGCTGCTGAGTGCTTTTCTTTGTACATGTTGTGTTATATAGTCATGCAAGGGGTTTTCTTCAATCCACATATGTGAACAGTCGGCTGTACATATCGAATTCAAGTTGCACGAGCAATCTTAAGGCTTCTATCGGTGAAATATTGGCCGTACATGATATTTTTGTTTTCAGAATGGTCAGAGCACTATAGCCGCGTATGGGGCAATATGTACAGCATGCGGGAATCTGGGGCTGATACCACGGTGGTCAATAGGATAGAATTAAGAGATAAGTGTCAGAGCCTATGAAGGTTCCAAGATTCAAGAGATTCACAACAGACGTACGGTCAGACCTCGCAATAACTAATGTCAGACTTCTTTATCAGTTTGTATGGACAAGTTTCTGGTCGTTAGGCTGGTGTAGTGTCCAGTAATCAATGACTATTTTTGTATGTGTGGTGGGATTCAGTGTATTGGTTCGATTTTGTGTTGGTGGCGGAACATTGTGCGTAAGCGCAAGCTGTACTTAAACGCACACACGACTTTGCATCTTTCGCGCAGAACATTGCGCTCATTCTTGACGCTTCGCTTGGTACATGCCATACTAACTTCATCCGTGGTTAGCGCACAACTGCGCTGTTTCGACGGCTGCTGGTAGCTGAAATCTTATCATTGGCACGTGCTATGTGAACGGCGTGGAACGCGTTGTATTTTTCAATGGAGTCTACTACTGTGTTCGTTTGTGAAAACTCTTCTGAGCCATCAGGGTGATTATGTCCTGTCCTTACCTGTCTAAATTTCCGTTGGCGTTGTCTGTACAAATGGTGATGCGCTTTTGACAGCGATGTGCTTCGCGCATGCCTAGGTTTTATGTTCGCTTAGGAGCGGATGGCAGATAACTAATTACTTTCAAAAGATCGTATATTCAATTTGCTAATGAAACATAGAAGATCTATTGAAGAATACATCCTAGAAATTTTCTGCCGGAAAGAGCAATAGAAGTGCTGCAAACGTGGCGCCAAGGCTACCTCCCGCCTTAATAATCGCCTTGACTTGTCAGCTGTTTAAAGCAACTCTTCTTTCAAAAAAAAAAAAAAAGAACTTTGAAGGTTCGAAAAGTTGTCTTTTTGGATTTTCAATTGAGATGCTTCAGTTTTTCGGACTTTAGAGAATTCACCAAAAATGTCATTGCTGACCGTTGGTGCCAGTGCGCTTGTTTGTGCAACAGCGATCTTGTTCATAGCAGTTCAAATTTATTGTACGAACCTAATTGCCACGTTCACATGCAACACTCAGAAGACATGAACGTATAATTTCTAAACGAACCTGAATAAAAAGCGCAGATCCTGCTGAAACCGATATGGTACCCTGCGTGAACAACGTGGTCATGCCGCGCTAGCTGGCAAGCCTCATGAAGATCGCTCAGTTACTCAAAAGCAATCCGAAGAGAAAAACTCGAGGAATTAACAGGTAAAATTTTGTAAAGCAATACCTCAAGAACGATGCGGGAAATTATGTTTCTCGTGAATATATGCCTGACAGTTCACAACTGAGCCCTTGAAAGCGATTTCTGGAAAACGTTTTTTTTTTCTGACAGAAGGAGCATTATCTCCAGAACTAAGAAACATTTCACTGTGGCATTTAGTATAATTGTTCTAAATTGTCTAATGAACCTACTGAACTAAAACGATTATATTTACTTAGGTATACTTCTTTAAATGAAAAAATATTTCATGCCAAGTTGCCTTTATAAGAAGACGTAAACGTTGAAAAAAATATTTTTAAGCGAATTACAGAGTGAAAGTCCCTTGTTGTTCAACCGAATTCCCGCTTTGTAAACAATACTTAACAGAAGTTTCAACGTACCATTTGCATTATTTACTGTTTAAATGTTCCTTCACTAAAATACTGAAGTAGATAGACATAAAAGTGCACGAATAGAAAGCTTCTCAATATTTGTAGATAAAGCTTAGCATGCACGATGAGAAATACTTGTAAAAACACCTACATGTTTTAAGAAGGTTTCGTTTAGAAGAACTGTCGAAAATAAGAAGAATCTCTGATGTTCCGTGAGTGCCTACCAGATCCCCCCTTACTGCTCAGTGTATGACACTTTTGACAGGTCTTGCTTTGGCGGAGCAATTGTCTGTAGTACACGTGGTTCGTCTGCTGTTATATCGATACCTATCCACATACTGCTCATTTAAGCCTTTTGCAGAATGGACATGAATGAAGCTGGAAAATGGTGGAAAACAAGAAGTCAGTTTTATAACGTTCACTTACAATTTCTACAATTTTTGGCAGGCCGTGCGTCATATTTCAGCCATGTTTAGGAAGTGCAACATTAATCGAGCATCAGAAAAAAATCAGCTCATGGTAAACGTAGAAGGAGGACTTCTGCTAGTTACAGCACTTGCAGGCATCCTAGCCTTGCAAGTGCTGCCTGCAAGTTTTCCCGACGAGCACCACTTATCAAGTGAAGGTAAGCCTAGAACCTGTCAGAACGCATGCAGGGGAGAATGATGGCTACGGCCTATTTGAACTGGGACGCATCATCCGCTGCCGTGCTATCCATCCCATCCCTACCTGCCAGCTTTCGCATTCGGTTCACATTTCATACCGCAGCACTGTGTCGCGGAGGAAATCGAATCCGAAACAATTTCTTCCTAAATATCCAGCCTACTCGCGGGAAGGAAATGTCACTGGCGCTTGTATGCGAGGCTGTGCTATGTAACCGTAAGCATCGGACCCGTTGAAGTCTATAGTCTTTTTATGGCCAGAAACACTCTCCCTATCGTGAACAGCCGAGCACTACAGTCCCTTAAACCTTGGGGCTGATGTTACAAATTGCACACGCACCCTGTCTCCACTCCACCGCTATAGTCGATATACATGTGCGAGCTTTAGTCATCAGAGCACCATGAAATCGGAGGTAGGCTTTCATTTCTTTATTTTAATTGATTTTTTATTTATATGTATATTTGACGCCATGCGATGTTTATTAAAACGGGGAGGGGGATGGTAGAGAAACTTAAGCTGTATACCGTCAATGGCTGAATTATGGTTCGCATGGTTCTTTAGTATACACTGAATGAGGCATAGATTAACTTCGTTACTATGGGCGACGATGAGGCGTTACGCAATAACGGTAGCCTTAATTTGAACCGGTTCATTTAGGGATGTTTACTCGTTTATGCGTCTTCATGTTGAAAATATAGACCCTTTCTCCGCTCCCAACGTACATGGTTGTGTCGTGGGCAGTTTACGATTATTTCCGTTCATTCTAACTGAAGTTGAAACAAGTACTTGTTTCTTATGTCGTTTTACTTTGAAGCCTCTAAACCGTAAGCTAACAGCTCGCGCCAAAGCGTTCTTCCTTTCAGCGATTATCGTCTCTGGTAATCTGATTTGGGTCTAGGGTGGTGCGCTGAAACTCATCTTGCTGTTAAGCATATATGCAGCAACAAAGCTTTGAATGCTCACGCGTGATGCCACGCAATTTATATTGAAAACGCCAGGTTTCCGGCATACTCATTTTCATCGCCTGGACTCATATTTCTGATTTCGTACACCATCTCGGCTATATCATCATCAGCAGCAGCAGAAGTAACAGCAGTAGCAGCAGCAACAGCCTATTTTATGTCCACTGCAGGACGAAGGCCTCTCCCTGCGATTTCTAATTACCCCTGTCCGGCGCCAACCAATTCCAGCTAGCACCCGCAAATTTCCTAATTTCATCGCACTACCTAGTCTTCCGCCGTCCTCTACTGCGCTTCCCTTCTCTTGGTACCCACTCTGTCACTCTAATAGTCCAAACGTTATCTAATGTGGGCGTTACATAACCTACCCAGAGCCATTTTTTTCTCTTAATGTCAATTAGAATATCATCTATACCCCTTTGCTCTCTGATAGAAACCGCTCTCTTTCTGTCTTTTAGGGTTATGCCTATAGCATTCTTCATTCCATCGCTCTTTGCGCGGTCCTTAACTTGTTCTCAAGCTTCTTTGTCATTCTCCAAGTCTCTGCCCCATATGGCAGCACCGGTAAAATGCACCGATTGTATACCTTCCTTTTCAATGATAACGGTAAGCTTCCAGTCAGGAGCTGACAATGTCTGCCATATGAAATCCAAGCCATTTTTATGCTTCTATGAATTTCTTTATGATCAGGGTTCCCTGTGATTAATTGAACAAGGTAAGCGTACTCCTTCACTGACTCTAGAGCTGACTGGCGATCCTGAACTCTTGTTTCCTTGACCGGTTGTTCATCATTACCATTGTCTTCTGCATATTCATCTTCAACCCCACTCGTACACTCTCTCTGTTAAGGTCATCAATCATTTGCTGTAAATCATCTGCAGTGCTGCTGAATAGAACAATGTCATCGGCAAACCGAAGGTTACTAAGGTGTTCGCCGTCAATGCTTACTCCTCAGCCTTGCCAGTTTAATAGCTTGAATACTTCTCCCAAGCACGCAGTGGAGAGATTGTGACTCCTTGTCGGACTTCTTTCTTTATAGGTACCTGTATCTTCCTACTTTTCTTGTGTAGAATTAAGGTAGCTGTGGCCACACCCGTCACTGCGTCGAAAAGCGATTCGTGCACTAGTGCAGTACTTGAAGTGTACCGGCTTAAGAGACCGTTTATAGTGTCCTTGTGTATGGTGTCCCTCCCACACGTACTCAGTGCTTACTTCCCTTTCTTCCTCTTTATATTCCCCTTTCCCCCACCCCTCAGTGTAGGGTAGCAAACCGGATGCTGTTCTGGTTGACCTCCCTGCCTTTCCTATTCTTGTTTTCTCTCTCTCTTTCTAAGGTAGCTGTGGAATCTCTGTAGATGTTTTCCAAGATATTTACGTAAGCGGTCTGTAGTCCTTGATTACGCAATGCCTCTGTGACTGCTGGTGTCTCTACTGCTTCAAATGACTTTTCGTAATTTAAGGAAGCCATATAGAGAGGCTGGCTGTACTCTGCGGATTTCTCGATTACCTGATTGATGACATGGATGTGATCGATTATAGAGTATCACTGCCTGAAACCTGACTGTTCCCTTGGTTGACTAAAGTACAGTGTTCCGTTATTCTGTTTGAGATTATCTTGATGAATATTGTCACATGGTGGTGACGTTGAAGAACACAGTAGCAATACTGTGAACGACAAAACTAATTTCTATTGGGCGAACCTGTGCCCACAAGACAGGCTACACTTATAGCACAACGATAGCGGCGAACACGGTAGGCGATCGTCGAAAATTTGGTCAGCGGGTCAAGCGCGTCGGCTTTTATACAAATGTCGTCGAATGTTCCAGACTAATCATTGGGACCCGCATGCCTTCCACAAAGTTCCGCACCATTCGCGTCACGCAATGAAATCAGATAACATAAGGTTCGGCGACAACGGAAAGCGAATAGAAGCATCGATAACTTTCCAGAAACTTCGGATACATGCAGGCGCGTCCCGCGCTGTGCGATAACATTTGTTAGGCGGCGAAACGTGGTCGCCCGATAAAGATAACGACACGTGTCAATATTTTACATAATACTGGGATTAAGCTAATAGGCCTTTAATTTTTCCATTCCATAACGGGTCCCTTTTTGAGAACTAGAATAATGTTGGTATGCTTCTGGTTCTCTGGGACTTTGCAAGTTGATAGACAGTTCGAAAAGAGGGCCGCCAGTTTTTCAAGCGTTATGTCTCCTCCATATTTGATTAAATCGACTGCTATTCCATGTTCTCCTGGCCCTTTCTTCCTTTTCATGTTTGGCAAGGCCCTTCGAACCTCATCGCTAGCTATAGAAGGAGTCTCTGTAAACTGTTCATTACTACTTCGAAAGGAGGTAAGAATCCTTCCGTTGCTGTTACTATACCTTAGAGATTGCTGATGATATTACCCTGCTTATCCTTTATTGCATACAGATTCGTTTGTCCTATGCCAAGCATCCTTCTCACTGATTTCAGGCTGCGTCCATTTTGTTACGGCTTTTTCACTCTTTCTCACGCTAGAATTTAGAGTAACCCGTATTTTCGCCTACTTGATCAGTTTTGATGGTTCCGCGAATTCTATCTTATCTCTTGGGTTTGATAGTTTCATTCCTTGTCGTTTCTTTATTAGGTTTTTTGTTACTTGGGAGAGCTTGCCTACTGGTTGCCTTGGTGCCTTGCCTTCCACTTCAACTGCTGCCTCCGAAGCCAGCCTCGTCACGGTTTCGTTGATTACCTCTATGTCATTATTATCTCTCAGTTCTAAGGCTGCATATTTGTTTGCAAGTACCAGTCTAAATTTGTCTGCGTTTGCCCTTACTGCCTGTAAGTTTACTTGTTTCTTCTTGACCAATTTTACTTTTTCTCCCTTCAAACTGAGGTGAATCTTAGCCCTCACTAATTTAGGATCACTGCACTTTACCCTACCTAGCACTTCTACATTCTGCACTATGCTGGGATTGGCAGAAAGTCTGAAATCAGCTTCATTTCTTGTTTCACCATTAGGGCTTTTGCAAGTCCACTTTCTGGTGGTACACTTCCTGAAAAAGGTGTTCATCATTCTCAGCTTATTCCTTTCTGAGAATCGTACCAGCATCTCTGCTCTAGCGTTTCTGCAGTCGATGCCGTAGTTGCTAAGTGCTTGTTCACCCACCTGCTTTTTCCCCACTTTTGTACTGAAGTCGCCCATTACTGCAGTATACCGAGTTTGCACTTTTTCATCGCTAATTCAGCATCTTCATAAAATTGATCTACTTCCTCACCATCGTGACTGGACGTTGGAGCGTAGGCTTCTACTACCTTTAATTTATACCTCGTAGTAAGTTTGATTACGACTACTGCTACCCTCTCATTAATGCTGTAGCATTCGTCAATGTTGCCCGCTATGTCCTTATGGATTAGGTATCCTACCCCGTATTGCTTCTTATCTGGGAGACCTCCATAGCAGAGGAGATGGCCTTTATTCTGGAATGTATAAGTCTCGCCAGTTTTTTTAATGTTACTAAGGCCGATGATATCCCAAACAATGCCTGATAATTCCTCCAAGAGTCCTGCTAAGCTAGCCTCACTCGATAGAGTTCGGCAGTTAAAGGTTGACAGGGTCAGTTTCTATTGGCGGCCTGTCCGGACCTAGACATTCTTAGCATCCTCTGCTGCGTTACAGGTATGACCGCCACCTTTGTCAGGTGCTCCGCAGCTGCTGGGGACTGAGGGCCATGGCTAAATTGTAGGAATCATCAGGGAGGTAGTGGCCGAATACTGCACCACGGAGGCCAATTCCTGTTCTGGTGATGGAGTGTCTTTGTTGAAGCTTAGGGGGCCTTCTTACTTTGGTTGTCCTTAGATTAGCATAGCCCCTATCGCTCTCAGCACCTTTGCCGGTGTCAGGCGTCACTCCAAGCCTGCAAATGTAGTACACTGGAGGACGTCAAATTCAACCGAGACAAATGTTTTTCTCTGAGTGTGTCTTTATTTACTTTTCACCAATACTTCGCTCGGCGCATCGGGACAGCCGACAAAGCTGCCTGTGACAATTTCAGCAACGAAGAAAACATATAACACGTCCTTTGTCATTGTCCCAGCTAGACTGCAGAGAAACTGTCGCTTGTCCCAGCGCTCACATGCCTCGGCCACCTGCCGCTTTCCGAGCAGATGATCTTGGCGTGTCGGCTTATACTATGCTCTCACCAGAAGGCGGCGAAGGTACTACTGAAGTTCCGTCATTCAGGTGACGTGGTTGAATGACTGTAACACACCCAAGTTTCCTTTTGTGTGTGTGTGTGTGTGCACATGCTTCTCCCTGTCTCTCTTTCAGCTTTATGTGTCCTCTTACCCCTTCTCTGCCAGACAGCAAACTGGATTGTTGTCTTCGAGTTAACCTCGCTGCCTTTCAATGTTTGTTTCTCTCTTGCTTTTGGCATTGGGATGCTCAATGCTGAAATCATGTTCTGACAGCTGTTACCTTTGATAGGAATGCTGCTACAAGTTATGCTCCGGTAGTCGCGACCAACTGATAAAATTTTGCTACATAGGGATGCTGCATGTCCGAAAGCTGCGCCCGGAACATGGAAGAGTTGTTCATAGTGGGATATAGTTCAAGTTTTACTTGAGAATGAGAGACAGAGAGAGAAAGAGTTTAATGGAAACTGAGTATGTCAGCCCTGCTATAGGGGGCTTGCTACTTCACATCAGATGTCTGAGATACATGAAAGGGAAGAGAATACAAGAGGCGAAGAAGACCGAAGAAAAACTAAAAATAAATAAACAAGCCAAGTCCAGATGACCAATGAAGAGAGAGAGAGGGAGAGAAAACAAGGATAGCAAAGGCAGGGAGGTCAACCAGAAGAGCATCCGGTTTGCTACCCTACACTGGGGGTGGGGGAAAGGGGAATAGAAAGAGGAGAAAGGGAGAGAGTAAGCATTGAGTGCGTGTGGGAGGGACTCTGTACACAGGGACACTATAAACGGTCTTTTAAGCCGGTGCACTTCAAGAACTGCACTAGTGCACGAATCGGTTTTCGAACCAGTGACGGGTGTGGCCACGGTCCGAGTATCTTTGACTCGGTGAACTGTCTCGAGTCCAGTCGGTGTAAAGTTGCCCGCAGAGAGGCGCGTTGGACATCGTAGCGAGGGCAGGTACACAATAGGTGCTCGATAGTCTCCTCACATTCACAGGAGTCGCACATCGGGCTCTCGGCCATTCCCAAACGATAAGAGTATGCGTTCGTGAACGCCACTCCCAGCCACAAGCGGCACAGCAAGGTTGTTTCGCCGCGAGAAAGGCTAAGTGACAATAGTAGCCGTAGCGCGGGGTCCAGTTTATGTAATCGGCAAGTGAAGGCACTTGAACTCCAGAGTTTTGTGACTTCTTGCGTGCAAGTAGCGGAAGTTCCCTGGCAGTGTTCATAGAATGTCAAGGATCTGATGGTCGTAAATAGAACAGCAGTGGCTTCGTGTCGTTTCCACGGACTTTTGCGCCAGGGCCCTAAATTTATGGCTTCTAATAATGCAGAAACTAACCAATATTCAAAAAGCTAAACCAGTTATTTTGACGCATTTGAGGTGAGGACTCTCAGCGTAATCGCTGCACATGCCAACAGCCGAACGGTTAACTACGATGGCTTGGTGGTCGGGTATGCTTGCATATGTGAAAGTGTATCAAGGATTTCCCTACTTTTATATAACGTGAATGCGCTAACATGTCAAGAACTTTGTTCTCTCCAACAAATCTAGAATCTGGAGAGAAGAAGGCACGATAAATACACTATATTTGCACCGCAAGGTTCGCGTAAATACGGTGGTGGTCGCCGTGCGTTGTAGCAATAGGACGTTTAGCCTGGCGATTGAGACCAGCATTTGCTCCACCCGAGCGCCTCATGCAACATCACTGCGGTGTTTGACCGCATCTTAATCAAAGTAGCCCCTTTTAAGAATGTTTAAGGATATGTGAAACTTCTTTGAGGACTATAATTCATCCTTCTGGAAACTGAATCTGTTGCAGGCACGCATGTGGAAGGCTCTTTTTAGAGCGCAGCTCTTTGGCGCCCGTTCCCGCCTTACGCGTCGCCGTCGGCCTCACCTAACCAAGGTCATCATCCGCACTCCTGTTGCCACCTCTCGCGCGCGGCATGAGTCTTGCTTTCCCCTTGTCCTCCAAAGCCGTATCACGTGTTCTCGCCTGTCCTCTCGCCTCCTTCCTCCGTGCAGCGCCGTTGCGGTCACTCTCGCCGCTACCATCCATACTGCCCTCGCCGTCCTCCCACTGTCGCGGCACTGCCACGGTGCCGTCGGCGGGTTCTCCTTGCCGCCTCGCGCGTGATCCACGGCTCGCCGTTCCTCCGTCTCTGCGTCGCGTGGCTGTACGGCTCTCAGTCGTGTCTCCGGCTTCGCTGTTTGCGGGGCGCGTTCGTCAGTGGAACTTGTCGCCTCTGGCAGTGCTTGCGTCTGGCTGTCCTTCTCCCGCCTACACTCTTGCCTTATACCTCCCCTTACCTGGCTCAGTGCCATTACTTGCTTCTACTTACTTACTTAGTGTGCCCTTACTCCTACCTTCCACCACAACCTTGTGCGGCCACATGGGACTTGTCTGTGAGTGAATGAGTGTGTGACATCTACTCAATGCCCCTGTTCTCCACCTGTTTCATAATCCCACCTCAGAAGAAACCTTAAATAATAATTGCTAATCGCCATCCCCGGCCCCTCTCCGCGGCGGTGACCCAATATAATATGGTGCGATGGCGCGTCGCTGGAGCGCCGGCTCGATAGCGGCGGATCGTGGTGCGTGCTGTTCAATCCTAAACGCAGAACCGCCTCCGTTTGGCAGTGTGCGTTCTCTATGGGGTGGCCTGTTGAAATAGGGCAGCAGCTGCGCTTAAAGATCTCATTACCAAGAAGCGTAATCGTCGGCCAGTTTTTTTTTTCAGGCTGTGGAGAAGAGCGTTTCCTTCATTTCGGTATTTCTGGCATGGCCACAGAAATTGTTCAATGTCCGCTGTCTCGTCGCAGGCCGTGCAGCTCGGAGAAGTTACACGCCCCGTATTAAATAACCATGCTGATGTACGAGCATATCCTATCCTTATTTTATATAAAAGTGATGTTTCCTCTCGACGAAATCTCTTGGTTACGCAAGGCATTGTGGTGTAAACCAAAATGACCCAAAGTGATTACGAATTTCACGCTTATTCAACTTGATTACTATATGGGGCCTTGATTCTAGGAGGATGATAGAGCGCTACGTACCTAAAAGCTTTCTCATTTGAAGCAATACCGATGTGGCAATCAATCCACTGAAACTTTACTGCGAAGACTTTGTTGTCGAGTTCTTTCACGAGGGCTACTGATTTGAGCGGCAACTGGACGGTAGAGTTGTCGCAATGCATCCTTTGAGCCCGTAAGGAGGACGACATTCTGCGGAGGCAAAATCTGTAGTTTGCGTAGAGCAGCAGCTATAGCCACGCATCACACAGTTGTCGACGAGGTCATACAGTCCAGACGAGCAAACCACGTATATCTCGCAGAGTGAATATCGAATTAAAAAAAAAGATTAAAAAATTATGAAGTTTTACGTGCCAAAACCACGATCTCATTATGAGGCACGTCGTTGTGGGGGACTCCGGAAATTTGTATCACCAGGGGTTCTTTATCATCATCATCATCATCATCATCATCATCATCATCATCATCATCATCATCATCATCATCATCATCATCATCATCATCATCATCATCATCATCATCATCATCATCATCATCATCAGCATCATCATCATCATCAGCATCATCATCATCATCATTATCATTATCATCATCATCATCATCATCATCATCATCATCAACCTGGTTACGCCCACTGCAGGGCAAAGGCCTCTCTCATACTTCTCCAACTACTCCGGTCATGTATACATTGTGGCCATGTTGTACCTGCAAACTTCTTAATCTCATCCGCCCACCTAACTTTCTGCCGCCCCCTGCTACGCTTCCCTTCCCTTGGAATCCAGTCCGTAACCCTTAATGACCATCCGTTATCTTCCCTTCTCATTACATGTGCTGCCCATGCCGATTTCTTTTTTTTTATTTCAACTAAGATATCATTAACTCGCGTTTGTTCCCTCACCCAATCTGCTATTTTCTTATCCCTTAACGTTACACCTATCATTCTTCTTTCCATAGCTCGTTGCGTCGTCCTCAATTTAAGTAGAACCCTTTTCGTAAGCCTCCAGGTTTCTGCCCCGTACGTGAGCACTGGTAAGACACAGCTGTTATATACTTTTCTCTTGAGGGATAATGGGAAGCTGTAGTTCATGATCTGAGAATGTCTGCCAAACGCACCCCAGCCCATTCTTATTCTTCTGATTATTTCAGTCTCATGATCTGGATCCGCAGTCACTACCTGTCCTAAGTAGATGTATTCTCTTACCACTTCCAGTGCCTCGCTACCTATCGTAAACTGCTGCTCTCTTCCGAGACTGTTACACATTACTTTAGTTTTCAACAGATTAATTTTTAGACCAACCCTTCGGCTTTGCCTCTCCAGGTCAGTGAGCATGCTTTGCAGTTGGTCCCCTGAGTTACTAAGCAAGGCAATATCATCAGCGAATCTCAAGTTACTAAGGTATTCTCCATTAACTCTTATCCCCAATTCTTCCCAATCCAGGTCTCTGAATACCTCCTGTAAACACGCTGTGAATAGCATTGGAGAAATTGTATCTCCCTGCCTGACGCCTTTCTTTATTCGGATTTTGTTGCTTTCTTTATGGAGGACTACGGTCGCTGTGGAGCCCCTATAGATATCTTTCAGTATTTTTACATACGGCTCATCTACACCCTAATTCCGTAATGCCTCCATGACTGCTGCGGTTTCGACTGAATCAAACGATTTTTCGTAATCGAAAGCTATATATAAGGGTTGGTTATATTCCGGACATTTCTCTATCACCTGATTGATAGTGTGAATATGGTCTATTGTTGAGTAGCCTTTACGGAATCCTGCCTGGTCCTTTGGTTGGCAGTAGTCTAATGTTGAATTCCAATGGTAGATCGCGAGCGCTCGGCCGGATCACGAGCGGAGCGCGTCACTCCGACTGAGATCGCTCTCATCTACTCACACCATATCTGCGAAGGGAATGCGTGCGCTCCCGCGGGGGCACTTAGTACAGGAAAATCAAGTGAGAGGGCGCTAGAATAAAGAGAGGAACAAGCGCTTGGAAGCGCAACCCACTACCCCATTTCACTGTCCGTGTCAGTAGAATCATCACTCGACTTGGAAATCTTACTGTCTGAGTCGGAGCTGTCTAGGAGCGCGAACGAAATCGCACGGCGCGAAGCGGCGTCCACGTTTCCCCATGTCCATAGCTGCCCGCGACCGTAAACAGGCGACCGTGACAGGAAGCAGAAGCGGGTGAAGGAAATACGTCACGAGAACTTCCGGTCAAATCTGCCGATTTCGGCGGAGCAAATATTTTTGCTCCACGGAGCAATCCGGGATCAGCGGCTGGTCCCAATCTGCCATTGGAACACACAGCTCACGCTCCCATTCTGCCATTGGAGTAGGATTGCTCCATACAGAGCAGAAAAACTTGATCTGGATATGCCATTGGAATTCAACATAAGGTGTCCCTGATTCTATTTGCAATCACTTTAGTAAATACTTTGTAGGCAACCGACAATAAGCTGATCGGTCTATAATTTTTCAAGTCTTTGGCGTACCCATTCTTATGGATTAGGATTATCGTAGCGTTTTTCCAAGATTCCGGTACGCTCGAAGTCATGAGGCATTGTGTATGCAGGGTGGCCAGTTTTTCTAGAACAATCTGCCCACCATCCTTCAACAAATCTGCTGTTACCTGATCCTCCCCAGCTGCCTTCCCCCTTAGCATAGCTCCTGCTAGAGGCACGCTCTCCAGGCCGACCTCTCCTCCTTTCTCTTCATTAAAATCACCTCCTCCTCCTCCTAAGGCTGTCTTTACTTCTTCCGGCGTTACTTGTGGGATTTCAAATTCCTCTGGACTATTCTCTCTTCCATTATTGTCATGTGTGCCACTGCTACTGTATAAATCTCTATAGAACTCCTCAGCCACTTGAACGATCTCATCCATATTAGTAATGATATTGCCCGCTTTGTCTCTTAACGCATACATACAACGTGCGCTTAAATCTAAGTGCACTGGTATTTTCGCATTTCGCCCCCACCGAAATACGGTCGCCGTGGCCGGGATTTGATCCCGCCAACACGTGCTTAGCAGCCCTACCCCATAGCCACTAAGCAACTACGGCGGGTAGGAAATATAGAATGCAGCTACGCAGCAGTCTTCGTCTACTTTGACAGGCCTATCTTTGCAAGGTTGCAGGTGATTCGGGTAAGTCGTGGTTAAATGCTCCAGAAGTAGTGGTTTGGCTTCTGCAGTTTGGAGCTCTTTGATTGCAATCGTGGTACACTTAAGTTGCTTGTAGTGTCCTCGAATGTTCAGGGCGGGTCTACCTTTTCCCTCTGTCTCGAGCAGCACAATCCTTCGACTGGAAGCGTGTTCAGTGCTGCATAAAAATGTGAGCGGGGCCTATGACCTATACGTTTTAAAAGGACTTTGCCGTGCGAAGACTCAGTTAAACATAGTAGTTGAGCCGTGAGAGTATGAGAAGATTGAAGTCACAGAGGGCATGACTCAGTTAAATACAAGTAATCCATGCGTAAGAGATATTCGAGCGTGAGTTAATTGCGAATATCCTACATTATTTTATCTTGGAACTAGCATGGAAGCGCAAACTACCCACTGAAAATACGGTTTACGAGTTTTCAGAGCCGATGTATTAGGTATATTGAGGATAAGGCGTCGGGTCGTCATCACTAGGTGGTAATATAGGTGAACTTTCTATAACTGCTTACAATTGAGTCCAAAGGTAGTCCGACTGTCGTGAATACCAGTTTCCTGCAAAAGTTACTAGATGGCATTCTGGTGCTAGTGTCTATGGAAGCTGCAAACATGACGTTTGAGCCAGGTTGGAAACGATGGGCCGTCGATGTAGTTGCCTGAACTTTGAGTAGCAGGTCACAACATTTATTCAGGCGGAACTCCCAGCTATTCTCTCATAACAAATATCTCTCGTCCTTTTGGCCTCAATCGGCTTTTTGATTTTGCAAGTTTGGAATTTTCACCAAAATATTTCCTTATGACTTCAACAACACGGCATGATTATGCATATGAGCAGATTATCATTACCTTCTGCGTTTAGAAAAGTAGCATTTGTATGAATGTTCAGGCCGACAAATGATGACAAAGCGTAGTAAAGAAAGCCACAAGAACCCCTGAAGCCAGAGACACGAAGATAAGACAATGTTATACATTCCCATGGTGCAGCTGTATTATCGCAGCGCCGGAGTTCCCTTTGTAAGTTTTTGTAGGAAACTCAATGGTGGATACACTTTTGGTGGGTGGGCACAGCAATGTGCAAGTGTGCGTTTTGAGCAGCTCAGGGTTGCAGCCACTCACGTATCTTGGCTAAAAGAACTTAGCAGTTTAGATGTTTGGGCCAGTTGAGCGCATCATTTAAAAGTCAAAATAGCGCGAACGTTTTTGTCAAATTAACATTTGTTATTCAGCGCTCATGTGTCTTACTCTATTATTTGAGCACTGTCTGTATCGCGCTATTTAAGCTTTTGAAGATAGCTTGTACGTGCTTAAACCGGGTCAACTGCTGTTTGAGCCCACTAAGGACATCATACTGCGCAGCTGTTCGTCTTAGCTGCGCTACATTGCTTCTTATTCCTTCGTAGTGGTGTTTGCGCCCTGAGGAAGTTAATTCCATGAGTGAATGTGAAAACCGCAATTGGCTTGAACGTGAGAGCAGTGCTGCTTCACCAGACACATGGCTAAAGTAAGGATAGAAACTCGATGCATGTCCGTGCGTGACTGGCCAATTATTGTACGCGGCCCGTGCTACTATGCGCGATGTAAAAGAGCTCCCAGTAAAGAAAAAGTAATATAGCAAGAAACAAAAACCAGCTGCTTCAGCGAGAAGTGTTCCAAGATTCTTTAGGGGTGCATTCATATGGGCGGATATCTTACGAAAGGTGTCTTTATATGCACGGAAATGTTGGCCTAAGTCGGGCGGAACGCGTATCATGTGCTTAAAATGTCTTAAACTTCTGGGCAACTGCGCAGACGCCAGTCACGTCGTGGGATAGATTTTCCGAAACACACGCTTCCTGTTAGGCGGCGTTTGACAACGCGCCCAGTGATTTTGGATTACTTTTCTTGGAAGTGACATAATCCACTGGTTGAGTGGGATAGGCACTTATTATCCTTACGTGATTTGAATGCGAAAGCATGACTTCTCTAGTTAATTGGTTACGTCCATAATGCAAGAGGTCATACATTGTGATGTGTCCTTCAGAAATCTACTTTAATCTACCTTGTTCTAATTCGTACAAAACTTAAACCACCTTAATGCATCCTGTTCAACCTTAACCCACCTTAATCCACTTTCATCCACCTGAACCTACTTTAATCCACCTTAATTCGTTTTAATTTACCTTCCTTCTCTTTACTTCAGCTCCATTCACTTTACTCCACCTTAACTGAATAATCTTTAGCTTTTTCTAAGTTTAATTTACTT
The DNA here is from genome assembly GCF_050947875.1 of Dermacentor variabilis. NCBI lineage: Eukaryota > Metazoa > Arthropoda > Arachnida > Ixodida > Ixodidae > Dermacentor > Dermacentor variabilis. The sequence continues at coordinate 20,268,406 of NC_134572.1, read as the reverse complement.
TACTTCACCCCAATGCACAGTGGAATTTCGCAGCGCAAGCCGCAGCAGGTCAGGCGCCCTTAACCTGACGTCATCACTTCGTCACATGGGTTTTCTTACGGTCGGATGTTAAGCCTGACGCTCGCCGGATTTTCCGCTTTATGGGGCATATAATGCTATCGCATTAAAAATGAAGCCGTTAAAGCGCCATATCAATGTACACATTGGGAGCGAAAGCGTTGGAAAAACAGCCAAGTGGTGGGCACCAGACTTCTTGGTCGTGATTCTGTGAATAAGTGGGACAAATATCCTTCTGCATCTGAGCGCTCGATTTTTGTTCAGGACGCTGATCTTCGGTGTTTGCAGGTATTCAATTTGTTAATTTAACAAAAAAAATATTACAAAAAACTGGGTGTGTTAGATTATAGTGCTGTACCCATGAGCAGAGTGAGCTAGCGCCAATACTGAGTGTATTGGTTAATGTGTAGCACTCACTTGTGACGTTCCGATTATAGAAATATAAAAACGAAATGCAGAGAGACATACAAACAGAGCACATGCACACGATCACTGCCGTCCGCAGCACAAGGTAACAGCTAAAACTTGTCAGTTCTACCATCAGTTGTGCAAGCTGGTTGTTCATAAGAATCGCAACAATGCATTAGTAGCCGTCTGCTGCTACGGCTTGTGAGGTCACTATCCCAAAATCATTTGTGCTGATAATGGTTTCTCATCGCTCGATTGTCCATAGCGTAGTCGCGAACGATTGTTTCTGTGCACATTACCAAGGACACTCAAGCAAAATGCGTTGAATAGTTCCCTCGCAACTATAATTACCACAAGCAGCGTTATCGGCCATGCCGATACGGAAGGCAAAACAATTTGCGAAGGTTATCCCTAGCCATAGTCTATACAGAGCTGCGACGCGTCGCATCGGCGGAGTTTCGGTGGGATGCAAGGTCGGTGCACTTCGCGCGGTGCAGCCGGTTGCTTTGCAATGTTCGTGTGTGCCACACAACGAGCATGATGTATTGTTCATCACGCGAAGCATTCTAGCTTCACCTGAACGTGAAAATTGGATGCATTCTTGCGTGCTGTCTTCAAAAGCTGTTCAAACAGCATTATCGGCGTGCTCGTTAGCCATTTTGCCGAAATGACTAGGAATTTCTTGAAACATGAAGTGGTGCTCTCTCTTGATCGATGTATGATTAACATCTCTGTTATCGAACACCAGATGTTGGTGTGGCCTGCGTCGCAGCGCTAACGGTGATGGAAACACGATAGCAAGTATGTGTATAGCGAAACGGCGCCAAAATAGAAAAAAAAACGTTTGGGAAAGCAGATATACACTCAGTGCCGCTCAGCGTTTGATTGAAAAGAAGAAAGTCGATAGTCGTAAGTTTACTCATGAACACGCCCTGTCTCTAAATAAACCCAAATATTTCGCGATTCTGTAGCTTCATTCGCTCTTATGAACTCTGAGATACTTGACTACTTAGCAAGAGATATGAAGTTTACGTCACTTTTTACTGAAAAAAAGGAAAACAAGAAAACATAAAAGCTTGACAGCGTTTGTGCGGCGTTTTACCAAATGGTCGTTAGGTGAAACATGCCTTCAGCTTGCACCCTGTATTACTGGCCTCGTTTACAACGTATACCGTTCTCTTGCGGTAAAGTCTGTATTGGCAGCACTGAATGTTATATTAGCATCTACCCGAACAGCACTGTAACTCATCACTAACCTAGACATCATTTAAGACTTCATCGTCGCTTGTACGTCAAAGCACCGGATTTTGACAACGCCTCTATTATCACGACAAGCACGGGTCAAGAGATCCATGTAATCGCGGAGGCGTGTCATACCCAGAGGCACGCGCAGATGTGTAAATGAGTCCTTCATTTCCCTAAGAGACGGTGAGTGCTGTTATCCCCATGATACTTAACCGCATATGTTGTTATCTATTATGCGCTTTGCACTGGCCTTTGTCGTTTTCTTTTGGTTTTAGTTTCGGCGGAATTCGCTCTGTCTTTCTCGTTACATTTGTTCACATTATTCCTATAAAGCTTCAGTAGAAAGGGAGCGCTCGTGTCTCTCCTTTTTTCGTCCATTTCAGTTCTTGCGTTGCTATGCTGTGAAACTATTGCAACTCGCCCGGTTCCATGTTCTTGCGTTTTGGGCGTATACTACGCGTATTAACGTTGCTATGTATTGTTTCTCTTGATTTCTTGCAGAAAAGGAGCGCAGCGATGGAAGGGGCTTGCTTTTTAATGGTGAGTTCAACAGCTTTAGGTTAGCTGTATTTTTCATACGTGTGCAGGCATCGTGCAGGTTCGGTTGTAGCCTGTGAAATGAACTATCTGTTTTAATTTGTCCTGCTTTTATGCAACACTTAAGCAAACCATTTAGCTCATTATCTACTGTGTACTTGCTGTGCTCGTCGACATTACTTTTGCCGCTGTCCTCAATTACGCCTATACTTAGCACGTCTGTGTGTTAATAAATTATAGAGCTTTATGAGGCAAAATCAGGGTAATTTTAATAGTTCAAATGGCATTCCAAAACCTAGAGAGCCTGAGAACTATAAAAATAATTGATGCGGTGATAATAAGAAGAAGAGATATAAAGCTTCTGTACAGCCAAAGTTAATCATGTACGCGTATATTAATATAAGCTGCGCCACGAAGTTTGCAGTACGAGGATCTACGTAGCGGTAGCGCCGGGTATGATACATCTTTATTGAATTAGGGAAACTGCTGATAAAATGAGATCATTAAAAGACGCAAATAAGTTTATTAACGTAAATAAGGTCAATAAATGAGGCACGTAAGCTTCATAACATTTTTGCAGCACCTAAACGGCGGCCTAACGAAAGAAGCACAGACCCGTTCTGTGTATTTTGCGCAGTGCACGCTATAGACTGCACTTGCTGACGCCCATTTTTTTCCCTTTAAAGCCAACAACATTGGTGATTTTTGTTTTGTCACACTTGTGAATAAAACCTGAAATAGGGCGTGATGTCTAAAATAATGTTGTGGCGACCTGAAGACTAGGAGCTTATTCGAGGATTGGTGGTCGCTTGGTATGGTTTGATATTTGAGTGAAGCTGTATATGACTGCCGATTTGTCCGACCGTTCGTCTGTCGACTGTAGGTTGAAAACTCCTCCAGCGCAACCTCATGCGCATGCGCGAAAGGAAAGAGAGAAAGAGATGCATACGATTGGCTGCGCCAGTAGTTACGTCGTCGCTCTTCGTCGCAACTGAGCGCGCGCAGCAGTTTCTCCCCGGCTCCGAAAAGGGTAGGCCACGGGTCATACGCACTCCTGAGGAGCAGGCAGCTTTCAATCAGCAACGCCGCGGGCAGAACCGGGAACGAGCTCGTCTACGCCATACCGATGCTGCAGCACGGCCACAAGAACCGGCTCGAGCAGCCGAGCGCAAGCAGCAACTGCGTACCGAAGATTTGGCAGCCTACCAAGCCGTGGTTTAATGAACCGTCGGAATTAACCGAGTGATAAACACCGGGGCCGCACGTTTTGGCTTTGCTGGTTAACCATCTGTACCGACTGTTTGCGCGATGATTTTCTTACAAAAAAGAAAAAGACGAAGCTGCAATATGGTACAAGAAAAAAGTTATTTTTGAGATGCTCGACCTGTTGTGCTCGCCCCATAACCGAGACGAAATCGATTTGTTGCAAGCTGTTATAAGGTGACACGTTTTCGTTTTTATCTGGTAGCTCAATCCGCTGAGGCGAGACCGGTTTCTCACCGATTTCCTAAAATTGAAAGTTACAGAATAAGTGCAGCAGCAGGTTCGCTGTCTGCCCTCCCGAATCGCGTGCGTCGGCTAGTCGCAATCTTCACAGGTATTCGTTCGTTTACGACGAGAGTCGCGGCCGTCGCAATCAGCGCAACGACATGCACGCGCGGGTTCGACGAGCCACGGATAAGAAGCCGCCACCTTCGCTGCCTCCTGCTCGACCCTTCGTGCCGCGACGAGCAGTAAAACTCCGCTCCCGATCTCCTTCCCCGGGCTTGCGCATTGCGCTCTTGCTGCTGCTTTCACCGCAGCCAGTTTAGAGCCGCCTGCCGCTGAAGGCCGTCTGCGCGAACACTCCTGCGCTTGTTTCGCCAAAATGATTGAAAACAAAGGGGCTACCTTTCTTCAAGAAGACCTTATCGGACGTGCACAAATACTGTGTGGAAAAATGAGACACAAATGTTAAAGATAACATCACCACAGGAGCACGAAATGTACGTTGCAAAACGGCAGCCAGGTGGAGCGTTATATAGAAGCTTTCCCGCAGAGAAAACAGACGCAGAAGAATTTGCCCTTAAACTGGATCAGCGAAGACATTCTTTTATTGTCGCTTTTACCTGCAATCAGCGCCCGGATGCCTGTACCCAACTTGCTGCTAAATGTTCCATTAGTTCATAAAAAAGAGAAAAAAAGATTGGCTGTATTGAACTTTCACTGCGTAACTTGTCGTAGCATACCAGATTTTGTAGTGAACTTGCCCAGTAAGTCAGCCGCTTAAGAAATGATTTCTCATTCATTTGATCGACCACTGTGATATTCCATTGCTTGATAAAACCCTTTCATATGAGATGTCGGTTCCCAGTACAAACACAGATACGTGGCAACCCTCCAGATAAAAAAGAAATTCGGCAGAGACACTTAAGGCAGCTTACGTGTAGTCATTATTACATATATAGTCGCTTTGGTGAAATGTATTCCTTTTGCTCGTTCCTTGTCCGCGCAAGCTCTCGCCTGCATTTTAACTGCGCCTCGGTAAGGCCAAATGAAACAAAACGACAGAAAGCTGAGCCAGTTGGTAAGGATTCATAATGCAAAAAAGGGTAAGGCGTGCAAACACGGACACAAGAGAAGAGAAGCGTTCGTGTTGTCCGCTTCTCTTGTACCCGTGTCTGCACGCTTTACCCTGATTTGAATTATGAAGCCAAGTTAAAAACGCGCCTAGGGTCTCAACGCCTTCGCTTGCCCGCGACGAGTCCATACCTCGGAAGACTGCTCAGCGGCACTCATTTGGACATTAATGCTTTTTATTATTGCGATAGCAATTATGTGGAAAATCCAGGCGCATTTCTGCCGTCTCCGTGAGGTTCCGTACGATTGAAAGCGTGTGAGGGTGAGCTGGCGAACGCGGTTCGATCGCCCGTGCATGAGCAAGGAACGCGGCCCGGGTGCGTGCCCTCTTCTGTGGCGCGCGAGGCAGGAGCGTGAGGCGATGGACGAATGGAGTTCTTCTAGGTGGCTTTGGTTCTTCTCCGGCGGCTGCTACGGTGCCTCGATGTCCTCCTCGCCCGCCACTCCCTGCAGCGTCAACTGCGACGTCTACTACGGCGTTGGCCACGCGAATCTCGGACGCTGGAGCAGACACCTTTGGCGGACGTCGCAGGGACGCGTTGCCGGCGCTCGTGTGTCTTGTGTGCGGTCTTCGACGTTGCCATCCTCATCTTCAAAGCGATCTGCGATATTTGCAGAGTGCACATAGTACCGGTAGCTTTGTATGCGATGTGTTTTCGACGTTTCGTACGCGTCGAAGCGACAGATGCACGGAGGTCAATTGGCTTGCTGCTGCTGCCGCTATTACTAGCTCCAGCGTTTCAACAGACACTTTCAGCTGTCATCGAGTGATGTGTGTTTATGTTTACCTGTGCGCGCATGACACCGTGCTGACACGCTGACGGGCTAGTTGGTCTGACTTTATGATAGAATGAGTAAGCACGTCTGAACAAGGACGTCGAAAGACGCAGACACACAAAGACAGTGCTGTCTCCGTGTGTCTCTTTATTTCCACGTCCTCGTTGAGTGACGTTTACATATTCTATCATTGTTAATTTAGTTAGTAAGCGAATGTTTACAAGTTTGTACGGCCGCTAAACTACTATCCTTACCTCGTACAGCTATCTACTAATTTGCTATCGCACTCGGTGCTTCGCCTTTCCGGCGGAACTGCAAATGTTTTTGTGCTCATTTTATACACTCATGACGTGGCGCCACCTCCTGCCCATTGGATGCGTCGTCACGTGCCCAACGACGCACGCACTAGGCACACATTTAGTCAACAAGAACCGTCGAGCCGTCGTGGCGTCCGGTAAGCGTGCTCGTCTCGCACTCCGGGGGCCCGGATTGATTCCCACTCAGACCGACATTTACCTGATTTTCTCTGCAAAGGCGCTAATTTGTTTACAGGAATATCCCTGAAACATTTGACCTCAATTCGAGTATTTTTTATGCGGTTTCGCTCTTTGCAGCCGACATTTTAGGTACCATCATTCGGTCACGCCGCCGACTACAACGCCGGATTTTCGCTTAATGGCATTAAAATAAACAAGTAAACTTCATTGTTCGGTGGCCGCAAATCTGTTGAGAAAGTTTCGCTCTTGGAAGGCGTTGGACAACCCGTTTAGGCGTGATTTTCTATTTCTATTGCTTCGACAATTTCTTGCCCTATCTATTTGCTGGCTGTCTGAACACACGCAGTGATGTCGGAAGCTATAAACTCAGTCCTATTTTGTTGTTTTTTTCCCTCCGAAGTACGTTGTTATTTAGTGTCTTCCATTTTTTCTTTCAATCTGACGTACCTTTCTTTATGGTAATTTAATATTTATTGCAAACAAACTCACCCTGCTTTCCGTCATTCTAGCACGCAAAACACTCATTTTCGTTCTCGTTTATATAATAGAATTTTTTAAAATTCTATTTGAAAGAAAGCACAATTCTACTTCTTGAGCTGTATTACTCGAAATATTACCCAGTATTTGCAAGAGAAACATTAATGCGCAGTTGGCTAAAACTATTTGCCAAAATTTCACTAGAAAGCTTCCAAACTAGTTACTTTGCCCTACATATTGCAATCTAAGAGTCGTACCACTTGATTAGAAAGGCATACCAACTCGGTAGCCCAGTGGCTATGGCGTTGAGCTGCTGAGCTCGAGGTCATGGGTTCTATTCTGACCGTGGCGGCCGCACTCCGATGAGGGCGGAATACAGAAACGCGCGTGTATTTACATTTCCGTGTACCTTAAAAAATCCCAGGTGGTAAATAGTAACCTGATTTTTTCGGCTTGATGATGACAAAACGTTCCAAGTATGTGTCCCTAAGTTGTACGACAATATGTCTTCTATACCGACAAGAGAAGTAACATTGCGATTCAAGACGTCACATGTCACGGCGTCCACGGCTGCAGAGCTCACGGCTCTGTGCAGTGCGCTTCAGTTTGTTGGCACAGCGAGTCCTGTTACATGGGCCGTTTTTGCCGACTCGAGACCGGCTTTACACAGCATGCAGTCAATTCTCAGACGTGGAGCTCACGAACAGCTAACACACGAAATCGTCAAACTTCATCACGACATCAAACAGAAAGGCCACGAAATTATATTCCAGTGGTTACCTGGCCATTGCGGAATCAGTGGAAATGATCAAGCAGAAAAGACTTCCCGAGAGTCACATCAAGTATAACACAGGGTTCCCATTCCTCCTTCCAGGACAAACGCTGCAAGCCAGCTCCGTCACCTGGCACGCAAGCTCTCTTAAGTAGATTGGAACACCCAAAATATAAGGAGCACCGGGTTCTACGAACTGAACCCTTCGCTCCAACTCCGACCTCCACCCGGGCTTCACCGACGTGAGGCATCGCTTCTATACCGGCTGTAGTTGGGAGTGGATTTCACGAAGGGGTACATTACTTTTACTGGAATGACGGGCCGTGCTGCATGCGACGTTTGCGGCGTGGAAGAGAACATCGAACGTTTATTGTGCCATTGTAATCGATTTCAGTCAGAAAGACAAACATTATCTATTGCATTGCGATGACTGGATGATCGGCCATTCTCTGTGCAGGGGCTACTTGAAGACCACCCCCATCGCTTGCCGGCCCATAAAGCTATGAAGGCACTTTTGCCTTTCTTGAGGGCGACTTCCTATGTGAACGCCTTTGACTCGCTCGGGCCCACCGTGTGCGTGCGTGAGCTCACCGCGGTTTTCCTCCCCATCCCTTCTCTCTCTCTATCTTATCTTTCTATTCCTTCTTTCCTGTCCGGCAGAGTAGGATTTCTGGCATTTCTGGTTAACATCCATGCCGTCTCTCTTAGTTTCCTCCTCCTCCTCCTCCTCTGGCAGTATATAGGGCATTTTACCGCAAGTTTGATAGCACATATGTTGAGGCTCGTGCCATCCTGACAATTTGTTCAGTGGATATGCCCTCGGAACACACCAGTTGCAACTCCTAAATTGCAATATAGGCCGTAAGTTAGCCACTTAGGAAGTTTATTAGAGAAATTTAGTTAGTTGCTGAAATATGCATTTCGATTAATTGCGTAAGAAAAAATAAGTTCGCCTTCGATCAATCCTGCTTAAACAAAGAAACAACAACAATATTGTGGTTTCTACCATAGAGCTCACTTCACCGCGGTCTTGCAAATCTATAAATTCATGGTAATGTTTCTGTTTTCTTTCTTCCATTTATTGTGTGAATCAACAAAGAAGTGCGTGTGGGCATACGCTAATAGAAGCTCATAATTTTTTTTATCTATTAGGAACAGACAATCGTGGATTTAACGTATGCTCTAGTGCCCCATACTACCACAATCTGCAAACGTATTGCATTCTTATGCTTAACTTAATACAGAAGGTTTAACTAATGAACTATCGCGGCTTCAAAAGTGCGCTGGTATGTATCTGCTTAGCTCACACGCTCCTGACTTTTGGAGCATATAGGGGATCCACAATACTTAGAAAACGTCAAATTAACGAAAATAACATTCTAAAATAAAGATTTGTACAACACTCACCGAAATCGCGCATAGTGTGGTGGCCGTGCTGTCATGCCATGTCATGTTTCACGTACGTACATGGACTGGCGTTTATTGTTGCTGCATTTCGTTTTCCCTCTATTGCTCTTGCGAGTATCTATAGTGCGTTCGCGCGTTAAAGCTGCCTGTCTTTATATTTATCGTAATACTATTTCAAAGTGACTAGCTTTCTTAGGTTGTTTCGGTCGTTTTCGTTCTCGGTGGTTGGCGCTGGTCGGACTTTCACCGATGGTGCAACGGTGTCCATGCAAAGGGCGCGTTCTCTCACACAACCGCGTTGCGGGGTGCGTTGGTTGCCGAATACCAGCTCTTGTAGCTGTCTGAGACGCACGTGATCTCGCGCTAGGGCTATGAGGAGACTGCAGGCTGTTTCGGAACGTTAGGAAAGAACAGCCTTCCTCTTCTCTCACCATCCTCTCCCCCTGCGACAGCTGCAAGAGAGGAGGATGTCTGTCGCCATCCACGCCGGCGCTCACAGCTCTGGGGACAACATACGTATGACGAAACGGCCCGTATGTATAGCCTTCTACGTACTGCCGCTACAGATGTGCTGGTTAACGGCTCCAGTCTTCACGGAATTACGAATTGATAGAACATACGAAACATCCTCACTGCAACAAATGCATGCCTTGAAGTGCCCCATTCCTTTAACAATGCAAATAGCTTTGCAAAAACGTTCAGCTATTCACTTACATCGATATTCGTCGTCGATGGCGTAAGCACAATTTTAAATCCTAATTTCAAATTTATATCACGAAATGCAATAGCCAGAAGCATATTGCTTCAAACAGGTCCAGAGTACTAAAGTTAGCCCTCCCTACTTAGCTTCCCCAGAGCATACTTCAGGAATCAGGTGAGGCGAGGCGAGAAAGACAATTTTATTATAAGTAATAAGCACTGAAATGTATATCTTCCTAGTTTTTCTAAACATAAACACCGTATAGTTGGAAAACAATTTACACGCGATCTGAAGACAAAGTCTGTGTGGGTTTGGCTTCCAGTCGCCCATCTCGGGCGTTCAGAAAACAGATCCTTTATTACCACACCTTTCTTCGAGCATGAAACGCTGTTCTTTTCTCGTTACGAGGTGCCACGCGCCGGTAATTCCCGCTTGCACTTGGCGCAGAAGGCAAAAACAAGAAGCTTGACCCGCACGAGAGCGTGGCTGCTGTGAATAAGGAGAGCACTGAAAGCACGAACAGAACAGAAGCCCGCACAGAGCTGTCCGTCAAGTAGCGGGGCTGAGTAACAAGTCGCTCTGCCGTGATCCCTGTCCGCGTGTTGCGAGGCCCTCTCGGCTTAGGCCGGGAAGAAAAGGCGAACACGCACTGCGCAATTGGCTGATCAATACAGCGCACGTATCCGCATCGCCAGGAGTGGGAGCGAGGGGAGCCTCGGGGCGCGTAAAGGGCAATTCTGCTGCTCCTTTTCCTCTTGCCAAGCATCGAGCTACATTGCTTCTTTTGTTCACGGTGAATGCACAAACCGTACTGACGCCTGAGCGTTCCGACAATTGTGCACACATTGGGTGTGCAATCATTTCGATTGTTTCCGCTTGAAACACTTGTTCCTTTGACTGCTACAAAAAACGTGGAAACGAGGCTCACGCCGCCACGCACTTAATGCTTGCGAACGCCTGCTCGTGACAGTTCAGCCGTCACTCTGGCTTCATGCAATGGGCTTGCATCTTGAAGAGCATGCGTTTGTGTTAGTGGTAGGCTGGCTAACTGCTAGATTGTTGGTAAATGTTACCATTGCAATATAAACGGGGTACAAAGCGAAGATTCAGACACAATAAACGCATGGTGCCTGGAACAGTTCTAAGTAATGCTGTTAAATTAGCAAGCTGGTTAGCGCATTCTTCATTCATTTTCTTGACTCATGTTGATTGTTCATTCAAGAATCTGGAGTCTACAGCTCATTTTCTGGTAGGGTGGCTGAAATAATCTTTAGACCGAAAAACATCTGCCATCATCGTGCTCAAGAAACGTGATCAGCCGTTACAGTTTTCGCAGTTCTGTTCTTGTCTGTTTCGGTTAAAGTGGGACGAGGTAGCGTTCTGTCTTGAATCCTTTGAGTCCCTATGTGCCTTTGACTGCAGCTAGGCACCGCCTTTTAACTTTCATACCATGTATCAGTACGTAGAGTATCTCATCTATACATGAGCGATGCTTCGGCCAGAAATATATATTACCTTTAAGCATAGTAAACCAGGCCGCGGGAAAAGAACGGAAGAAGAAGGGACACATAAAGTGGATGGGCGCTATTACGTACAATTATCAGTATTAGCTATATTACCTTGCGTACAATGGGAGATATATGAGGTAAATTCAACTTTATGCGAATGTTTTGGCTATAGGTGATCTTACCTTCCCGGAACCTTGACGAAGACAAGCTCCTTGTCGAAACTTCATCCCAGAAACATTAACGTCAGGAATATGTTCCTAAACACACGTTCTCTACTACGACAAAGTTTCTGGTCTTTATAGTTCTTACGTAGAATTTTTTGTCACCTATAAATGGCTCCAACACGAAAGTAACTGAAATTTCATAATTTCTTTAGCACTCAACGACTGAACGCACATATTTGTGCATTTGTCTCTAAATCACACACCCCTATCCACCCCTCCCCTTTCCCCGTCCACCGAATTTTCAGCCTCCTAAGACATTTAGTTCATGAGCAATCAATGCATATGGGTAGTGGTCATTCATAACTTTCATTCAATGAGTAGGAGAAGGAAGCTTAGCTTGAAATTGTTTTTTGCGTATACGCCACCCGTCTGATCCCCGTCGTGACAATCGTGATCCCGATCGATAAACCACCACCCGATCGTGACAACTGCATGATACAGTTGTCACGATCGCCAAGTAGCGTTGAAACAATTTTTTAAATGAAAGAAAAACGCACTTGCTGTAGCTCATCCATCATTGTTCGTTACTAAAATAGATGGTGTCAACGTCCCCTTTGTTACAGCTATCGCCGTCATTGTCATATCGTAATGACTGCTAAAAGCTGCAAATGTGTAGATTTCGCCCTGCGTTTTAAATTAAGCATGTCTATCATTGTTGGTTTTATAGATTGTTTCCATTAATTGGTTATTCTTATTGGATGATTATTTAGACCATATTATCATCATTGTCGTCATCGTCGTCCCTCTTTCACCGGGACTACAAACGGTGATTGCTTGAGCAATTACAGTACTCAAAATATGCCATTTTTAACTGCAACGTTGAAGAAAAGAACCGTTACAATGCATCTGCACTAGCTGTGTCAGAGAGATATTCATCAACTTTTTCACACATTTTTTTAACCACACCGATGTATTCTACACGGTAGTTTTGTTGTCAAATATGAAGTACTCACAAACATTTACACCAGATTCATACGTGGCACAATTTTTCTGTCATGATCAAATAGGCAGGCCTTGAGAGGTCTGCGTATAGATCGGCAAGCCAAGGTTTAATTTTATTTCATCCGCTGCCAAAATGACTTTTGTGTCAACCTGTGTGCGCAATTGATCCATGAAATCACCCAGTTGGGCGCAGAACTCTTTCTTAAAAATGGCTTCGCAAGAGCCTGCGAACGTGCACGCTGCGTCTTGCAGTGACAGGTAAGCCGGGACGTATCGGGATATTGGATAAGGTTCAAGCTCCCTTCGTTCTTTCTTTCCATTCGAAGTTCTTCTCTCCCGACTCGCCCGTCTAGAATTGCCGCAGTAACATGAAGCGCAGTTTCAAAGTGGTCTGCAGAGTCAGCTATAGCGTTCGAAAATGGGGGGGCAAGTTTCTTCTGCACCCTTTCTCCCCTTTGTCCCGTGCATCTTTGCGCACTGCTATTGTAGTTGTTCAGTCGCAGCGCGGTCACGAAAGAGCTGCTCGACCTTATTTGTGAGGCCTACAGCCACGCACTCGCTCGGGCCGCCGGCAGAAAAGCGAATGGCGCCATAGAAAGGATTCGCAAACGTGTCTCAGTGCGCGCACATTTTGTTGCACTCGCAGCATGTTGCGCCCCCAGTAGCACGGTTCGGCGAACGCGGAAAGGAGATGAGAAAGCTACGAGAGCGTGTCTCACTTTCTTGTACTGGACGGGCTTGGCTTTGCAAAAAAAGTGTACAGGGAGAGCCGCTTGATGCGCTTGCAAAGGACCATCCGCATGAAGAAATGTGGCCCGAAAAACAGCTTTTTTGATGGCTGCTCTTTGTTAAACTCGTGCTATTTGCAGACTCATGTGCGTATACACGTTTTTCGTGAAATCTTGTGGGTTGAATGCGCGAGCGAGCGTGAAAAAAAATTTAATGGACGGGAACAGGCCGCAGGGAGCAGCATGTGTTTCGAACAAAGGAGCGTTCTTTCAGTTGAGGCGACCACGCCGCTATCAAAAGCGCTTTTAAGGCGAAGTGATCAGTGAGTTTTCGCTTTTCGACACTTATGGAAAGATATAGTCTGCATCGTGCTCGCGCAACAAAGTTTTTGATTCATCGAAATCCAAGAACTGCGGTGGGGGGCACCCAACTGGGCACGCTATCATGAGTTGTGTTGCAAGCGTGTAAAGAAATACGAACAAAGTCTTTCATTTTGCGGCAAATTCTGCGTCATGAAGCACTGGGCTAAGGAGTATGGGTGATGTAAGAAGGAAATTAGCATAGCGCGACATATTGATGCTGATATATGTACCGGAACCGGAATGGCGTAATGATCTCCTGTGACGCAGTCATTCATTGTAATGTGCTAAAAACGAATTTATTTAGCCTATCGCTTTCCCTTGAAAACAATAAAAAAGCGAAAATATTTGCGTGCTAATTATGCCGCCATCGGCGCGTTTGTATTGCCGGTAACGTTCGGTTCGCTTTAGATAAATATGACGTCATAAGTTCAAATCAAATCAAATCAAACCTGTTTATTTTGCAGGAAGAATACAAAATTTCCCTGCGGGAGGCAAAGACTAAAGGCGAGAAAGCCTGACGAGGTCTTGGCCCCCTGATGAAGAAGACAGTCTACAGCAGTTGACACGACTCAATATACGATTCATTAAGTACAATGCATCTGCTTCTCTACATCCGATCACATAAGTATTTGTTTATACATGTATATGCAACACGCTCTACAATACATTATACATTTAAAAAAGATAGATTGAAATGGAATCTAACAATTTTGTTAAAATGTTCGCAATTTCCAGTAAAAGAAATAAATAAATAACATAAAAAAATTCATCTCAAGATGTACAAAACATAATTTGACAACATTTATGGATCGACTATGAGGTTAGTAGTCAGAAGGAATGATCTATAATTGCGCTTGAGCTTCTTGGCTTGTAATGTAAGGTCAATATTCGATTCATGGAGGCTTAATAATTGCACTGCTTTATATTCAATGGGCTGTTTGCCATAGTTCGTGCGTATTTTTTTAATTTTTTCGGCTCGAGCTTCTGAACCCATATTTCGTGGATACAGTTCTTGGGAAGGCATCCTGTAATTTGTGTTTATGTATGTGTTGCATCAACTTTAGATTATATACTCTTTTTGCGGATAGGATTTCATGTTTGAGAAAAAGTGGTTCAGTGGCTAGGTCCTTGGCATGACCATTATATTTTTCCAGAATACGAAGCACGCGCTTCTGCAGGATTATTAACGTATCATAATTTGTTTTAGTTGTTGTTCCCCGCACCAGCATTCCGTATAGTAGTTTGGAGTAAAATAACGTATAGTAGAGTGATTTAGTTAACCACAAAGGGAGAAGGGAAGCGATTTTACTGAGACATCCTACAGAGCGAGCCAGATCAGTTAAGAGATGTTGCACGTGTGGTGTCTATGACAGGTGTTCATGGAACCAGACTCCTAGGAATTTCTGTGTGTTTACTTGTTTGATGCGTTGGTCATTATAATAGATTATTACATTACCGCGGATGTGCTTGTTAATAGGCCTGAACATAACAAATTTAGTTTTTTGTGTGTTTAGTTTTAGTTTATTTTTTGTTAGCCAACCTGAAAGTTTAGTGAGGTATAGATTTGCTGAAGCTTCTACTTCATGAATAGTAGATCCTGTGAAGAACAGGCTAGTGTCGTCAGCAAACATTGTAATTTCCGGTGTATATTGAACATCCGTAATATCATTGATATATAGAAGGAAAAGCACGGGACCTCCTTTTATTACGCTTAAGTACTGGGACTGTACATTGTCTATGCCAACAAATTGATATCTTGATGATAAATAGCTTTTAAATAAGTCCAGGACAACACCACGAATTCCATAGCAGCTTAATTTCAGCAATAGGATATGATGGTCAACTGAATCAAAAGCTTTGCGCAGATCAAGAAAGACACCCAAAGTGAACATCTTATTTTCAATATTTTCTATTATGTGGTTTTTTACGCTTATTAGAGCCTCTTCCGTCGTTTTTTTTTTCGTAAACCATGTTGATATGGCGATAATAGGCTGTGTTTGTCGAGATATTTCGTAAGACGGTTGTTTACGCATTTTTCATATATTTTCGAGAAGACTGGTAGCATGGATATCGGTCGATAATTTGTTAATACAGAAGTAATGCCGCCTTTATCGATAGGAGTAACTTTCGCCACTTTAAGTTTTGTTGGGAAAGTTCCCTCCAGAAACGAAAAATTTATAAGATATGCTAATACCGGGCTAAGTATAGATGCAACAGCCTTAACTGGAACCACTCTTACTTCATCGTAACCACTTGAAGTGTTGGTCCTTAGTTCTGCTATGTATCTGCGGACTTCTTTTGGTGATACCTCGTTCAACACGAGAGAATTCACCTGGTTACCTAGTTCAATTTGTTAGTATCAGGTGTTAGTATCAGCCTTGCTTATCGGGTCAACCTTTCTCGGCGATCCAGTATGTCCTTGCTCACCTTTCACCGCTACATTAAGTCCCTCTTTAGGGTATGAGAGTGCACTTCCTTCCATGCAGTGACGTAATGAGCGCTTCGAATAACCGCCATGGGAGCGTTAGCGATTGTCAAGGCGAGACGCTGCCTCATAGCGTACTCTGCAACGTGTCGTCGAGTCAGCGTGCGCGAAGAAATTGTGTCACGGCCTGTAGATTAAGACACTGAAATGACTCTTGAACTCAGAACTTAGTGTTGCTGTGAACATCAAAGATGTTCACAATGATGGCGTGTTGAAACCTAATTTTCTGAATTCGCTATTTTTCCGGGCTAGAGCCACGATTTAAGTATGAAGATCGCCGTAATGTGGGACTGTGAATTATTTTGACCGCCTGGGGTTCCTTCGCGAGCACTTAGATCGAACTATAGAGGGTTTTTTTTTCTTCTTTCTGTTTCGTCCCTATCGAAATGCGTCCGTGAATGAATCCAGCAGCGCAATCTCATGTCCATTAAGCGACCATGGAGGGTGGCCAATATTTCGGGGAGGTGTTCCTCTAACGTGGTAAAAAAATAAATATGCGTCAGGCATGAATATAACCTATATGTCTTCAATCAAAAAGGGGCCCATGCAGCTATCGCTGTCAATTGCACGAGAGTGATGGTATTTAGTTTGTCACGCACACGGAGCAGCACCAACGTGTTTTCTGCCGTACGGGCTGTTCCCTGAGGGCGCAATCAAGCAGTCAAAGAAGAGGCGAGAGATCATTCAAAGAAAGTTTATTCGCCGGGGCTATAAGGGCGTGAAGAAAAAGTGGCCCTTTTGCTCTCGACGATGGCCCAACTCCTCGATTCGAGAGCGTTCGTATATATTTCGCTCGACGTTCGAACCCGAAAGTTTCCAACAGGACAAAGCAACTCGACCAGAGAGCGTCATATTCTAGGCACACCACTTTATGTTATCCTTAGTGAGCAGTTGCCTGCAACGAGCATTCAGAGCCCGCGTCATCTTTTCGTGTGGTTTAACGTTATCGATGTGGCCGTCACTTGCAGACAAAAGTGCAGCGTGTTGCTGACGCAACGCATTTATGCGTTGCGCTGCTACGGCGCAGTGCAGTTTCCCTTTTACTCGAGTGTATTTCCTCGAATACGCGAGGAAATACGACGCAGTGGATTCCTTTTGAATTTACTCTTCTGTTATAACATAGAAAAAACTAAGAACAGAAAAAAGAACATAGATACGAGAGCTAGCGAGATCAGGTTAAAAATGGTAGGAAGAAGAAAGCTCTCGTGGAAAAAAATTAAGTACATTTTAGAAACAGATGGAATACTCAAGCGAACGAGGGGACGTCAGCCGCCGTTGCTCAATTGGTAGAGCATTGCAGCTGAATTGGTATGGGATATCAAGTGCGTCATGCGGGAGCTGTGCGTTTGACTCCCACCACCCACGAGTTGTATTTTCATACGCTTCCCATTTTTGTTACAATTTGGCCTACCAATACAAACAAAACAGAACATGCAAGCGAAAATGCACACACACAGAGAGTTTTACTCTCCCCTATGCTTTCGTCGGCTTCATTTTCAGTGTTCTTCACATGGCTGCAAGTTAATTGTTTCGTGATTACCTACCTCTTTATGTGTGCTTACGCGTAAATAAACCGTGTGGATATTGGACGCTGTTCGCTTGAGCACCATGCCGCCGGGTGTTCTCAAACAACATTAATATGCACCTTTTTGTCAAGTTTACTTCAAGCGAGCACGTTGCATATATAGAAAGCCATTCCTGAGGACGCCTTTGTCACCGTCAAAGTCCAAGAGCATAGGATGTGCTAATGAACAGTGTCGAAGGAGCGTTTTAGAAGCGTTTACTTCTAACACCAACGCCTCTTAAACAGCGTGTTCTGCGGCAAAGTACGAAACAATGTGCGCGAGCAAGCGCGTATTGAATACACTCAATGCCAGCCAGGTCGCGCCAAAATTCACATTTACGTGATGGTATAAAGCAGGGACATAGGAGTACATAGATAAGCGACTAGCAAAGCCGTTTTGTTCAGAAAGCGTGAAACCTTTTCTCCCTATTCTGCCATGCTCCCGTAAGTTTTCTAAAAGTTTGCTCCCAGACTTTGACCGAGCATTTTCTCCATAAATATACAAAAGGCGCGAATACTTTAGTAGCGCCTGTTCATCATCTTACGCACCATCACTGATATGCCGCCGCGCAGTGACGTAACAAAAGAGGGAAATAGCAGCAAAGTAGAAGTTCTCGTCAGTGCCAGGAGGGATGATTCAACGGTCTCGCCTGGCGAGCCAACCGCTGCCACAATTTTTTTCCCAGCAGGCGCGTTGTCGCCATTGTCCTGCGTGTTTGTGGCTAGCCGCTTTGTTTTGCTTGGGAGGCGCCTGTGTTGAAGGGCTCCCCGCTGTTGCAGTGTCGTGGCTTCACGTCGTACGCGGGATGCTCTTGCACAGAGGAGGAGGAGGCAGTGCGGCGAAGGGACGCGAAATCTGGAAGCCAGCGACCGCGCCGATGTTGCCTGCTTCAGCGATTGCACCGTTGTCGCTGCCGCGGCAGCCTTCCCACGCTGATGCTGATGCGCCGTCGGCGACGGGACGCTGGGGATGAAAAGGGCCCGCGAAGAAGGGGCACGACGGCCGCCGATCTATAACCGTCCCAGCCCGCTGGTGCCGCCGGTGGCGGCGCATCCACGCTGCGCGCGTTGCTTGGTCACACTCGCTCTGCTTGTG